>NW_022196913.1:31448327-31465827 GCF_008632895.1 Mastomys coucha
GGGGGGAGGTAGATATACAAGATACCAAGTATTTCTACTCAAAAAGTTCTTGAGTAGAAAATTATTGCTTTTGTTTTCTCTCCCTCTCTCATTCACTTTCTCTTTCATCTATCTATAAACCAATATATCATCTATATCTATCTATTTATCTATATGTTTGTGTATATATATATCTTATAAAATTATATAGTAGCATGTGCCATTTAAATACATACTTAGTGTTATATATCCTTCTTTCTCCCTCTATATTCCCACTACCCCCTCATTGAAGCTGGACATATTCTTCCATTACCCACTTCATAGTAAATATTTTCCCCATCTCTCTCCTTTGAGCTTTTTCTTTCTTTACTCCCTTCAGTCCCCATCTATTTCCATTACTTCTTTATATACTTCACGTTACATGATCAAATACAAACATTCAAATCCACAAACAAGAGTACTTGTGGAATTCTTCATTCTGGGTCTAGGTTACTTCACTCAGTATGTCATATTTTCTATTTCCATTATTTTACCTGAAAATTCATGATTTTCTTTATAGCTAAATAGTATTTCATTGTGTATATATACTGTATTTTCATTGTCTATTCATTAGTTGAAGGTCACTTAGGTTGTTTCCATTTCCTAGGGAAAAAAATCCAAAATCGTTTTTATTAAATAAACTACTTATGAGGTTTTTATGGTATATCATCAAAATCAAGATAGGATGTCATTTTCACAAGACACTATCCATTCTTGGTGTTAGAAATCCAGTAGTCATGTATTTATTCTCATCAGTCATGAAGATAAAGCAAACAGATGACAATTGCTGTCCTCTTCACATCAGGGACCAAACGCTAAAAACAGATTTTGACTTGAAGATTTTACAAATAAATAGAGTGTGAGACTGAAAATGAGCAAGAATTTGCTAAACATCAAACCATTGGAACAGAATGACTTGAAATTCTTACTTGCAAATATTATGAGCTCTGAGTGTTTGCTGCATTCAGAAGGACTTCTGGGGGAAAATCCAAAATACAGAAAGTCACCCACTTATAAACTATCAGTGCAAAGATAATTACATAACTATGTATAAACATATCTATGTTTAAACAGTCTAAGATGTTTATTCCTCACTCCTGATATACAGAACCAGATCATACTGAAAGCCTGAAGATTCCAAAGCTTTCCTCCACAGGATTATTTTTTATAGCCACATTGGAGAGATCAAAATGAGTGATACCTCTGTTTATTTAGCAGAGACACCTCTAATGTTGCTAGTTTCAAATCTTCACCTATGGGATAATGTGGCCTCTCTTTCTTTGTGCCCCATCTGGGATGGTTCCTGCCAGGAAACCCTCAAGAACATGTTTGATTATGCCCTGAACCTGTCTTCTGAACTCTGTAACCGAACTGCAAAAATGTTAAAAGCTTTTGAAAGTATGTCACTTACTTCTGGCTTCTTTCTAATGGGATATTTGATGCCAGTGGCTAGGTTACTATAAAGAGCAAATGCAACAGCACCATGAACCAAATTTCATAGGGAAAAGAAACAATCTGTGACTGAATACATCAAGAAGAGAAGAGTTCCATGAAATCTCAAAGCTAATGGTTAAGAGGGGGCATATCTGAGGGATAGATAGGAGAAAAAGTGAAAATACATGCCCAGTGGTTTAAAAATTTTAAAATTGTTTTTTTTCTTTTGTTTTTAATTATAAATCTAGTTTTAGGAAAATGTCTCAATGAATAAATAAAGTGTGGGGGAACACACAAGAACCTCAAGATTCAAAATAATCCTAGCAAATCAGAACACAGTAAGTCATCCCTGTAAAGCCTGCACTTGTGTAGAGAGATGAGAGGAATGACGAGGGAATTCTGGAACCTTACTGGGCAAGCTGAACAATGCACACAGTAGTTGACAAGAAAAGACTGTCTCAGAAAAGGTGGAAAGCAAGCTAAAAGAAGTGAGGTTGTCTACTGCTTAGTATACCTCTACCTTGATACATACAGAAACTCATTTACAGTATGACTATGCACACACCCCAAACCACAAATAATCATATAAACCAAACACGCACACATAAATTTAAAAAATTGCACATGAATTGTATTAATAATTTATCCATGTGTAATAAACTTATTCATTTGCAAATTTAAGATTACTGACTCATTCTCATGAGTCAGTAATGTATGGTTGCAGGAAATACAATACAAACCAGGCAGGCGGTACCTTGATGGACACCAAAGCAGCTGCCACACATGCACCTTTGCTATTCTGCTAACTGAATGGGAAACTGAACAGATCCAAGTGAGTATTCAGTTTCTGCTTTAATCTAAAGAACTAGGCAGTTAGCTAGGTTTGAAGCTAGTATTTGAAGCTGCACATTGTGGGTGTAATCACACATGCAGAAGAGTGGAGCATGAGAGAGCAATCTAAGAACAATTTCTATTGTAGAGTTGTAGATTGTAAGTAAAATTAAAAGCTAGGTAATATTAGGAGATCTATAAATTATTTATCCAGGGAACCTGTTTTCTCAATGACCACAGCTGGGGTTGTGCTTATTATTATGTATCACACTTTGAACTGAGTTGCATGCATACTTAAATATATTCTTGTGTATATAGAGGAAACGAAATCACAGTTTCATTTACTATACATTATGAAAGGCTCCTGTGTTAGCAGCTTAATTCCTGATTATCAAGGTATCTGTTGACTTTCAAGACCATCTTTGATCTACTTTTGTTTCTAACATGTGCCATCTACAAAATTATTTCACAAAAATACAATAACATTTGCATGACTTGTTCAGCTTGAGCAAATACCACATGAACTACAAACATTGCTGTTTTTAAGAAATGCTAGTATAATTGTTAAGTTATCATTGTGTAGGATGCAGTCCTTCTGCAAGAGATACTTACTAGGTTGAGAGCTTGGGAAGACCCTCTGATTCACATAGTGACCAGGCTGAGTGGTATGTAAGAAGCTCCTTTTGCAATCATAACAAGAGCTAACATTTCCAGCACAACTGTGAAGGACTTCAAGGTGTTCAGAGAATACACAATAAGGTTTGTAGTCTAATTATGTTCCTTTGATTTACTTGTCATCAGAGTTGAAGAACCCCATAAAAGGTATTTAATATAGCAAAATATATTCATCTAGTCTTTCATAAAATCTTGCTTCTAAAGATTTATGGCAACCCAAAACTTGTCCAGGACCAATTATTCCATACTTCAGGAATACCAATTCAAAGTAGATGTTCCTCATAGTCCTTTGAAAAATATGCTCTCAGTAGTGGTAGGAAAATCTCCTGACATCATCACTAGGTCTTATTACAACAATTCCTGGAATATTTGCACCTGAAAGCATCAGGTACAGTCCTCACCAAGTCTGAGATTCCATGTAATATGTGGCCAATAGATTTAGTTGGAAAGTAGAATTGGGCAACAGTTCTCTTTAGCATGAGGAACGTATTCTCCAGGCCAATAGTGAGGACATGTTTTCTCATGAGAGAATTGACACTATCTCCTAAATTATCCCTGGTAAAATCCATGTCTATGAGCAGGCAGCCCCTTCTTGCTCCTCCATCTTCCTTATATATGGAAAACATTCTTAATGTATGCATGAAATATCTCTAAGGGACTCTCCTTTAGAATTTTTGTGACTGATTCATTCACATTACTCTTATGTGGATATTTTAAATTCCATGCTTTTATCAGAAGTTTTACAATCCTAACTATCCCTCTCAAATATTCATTTACCATGTGGAATGAATAATGACCACAAAATAATAATGAAAAATAAGTTATTTTCTTATGGTGATTAGATTCATCCTGATTTCAAAGAAGTCGAGGAGTACCACATCCTAATGGGGTACTGACATCCATGCAGTCACCTGAAGAAGAACTTCGTATTTTTGCTTTTTGTAGCCTGTTTCAGTGCCTGAGATTGGTAATAATCTAAAGTTCCTGAAGTGCCTATTTGTCTATGAACAGATTGTTAGTTTGAAGGCCAACTCATCTACTTCTACAAAATTCAAAATTTTGAGTTTGTTTTTGTTTTATAACTTTTGAATATAATAGATTGTTGCATTGTAAATAAAAGCATTCACTATTTAAAAATAGAGTCTAAAAATCTGTTTTGTGAAACCTATTTTTTATGCAATACAAAATCTAACAATAGCATTGGGGTGGCTGTACCTAAAGTTGCCACCATTTTATCAGCATTTTATTTGCAAGTAAGGTATTTCCAGCTTACCTGAAATGACACAAAGTTAGTGTGAAAGATCTTATTAAAGTAAGGATGGTGACCATGACTTATTCACTCTACTAAGAACTAGAAAAGCCTTAGAATCTTTATGAAGGCCTGAACTCTCTATAGGCTGATTTTGTAGTAAAATGACAGTGTAACTACTATGAAACCTCACTATGGTTAAATGCCATCCATTTTAATGTATTTTTATTAAATATTTTCTATATTTATATTTCAAATGTTCTCACCTTTCCTGGTTTCCCCTCTGAGAAAAAAAAAAAAAAAACCTATTCCCTCCCCACCTCCCACTGCTCACCAATCTACCCTCTCTCAATTCCTGGCCCTGGCATTCCCCTACACTGGGGCATAGAGCCTTCACAGGACCAAGGCACTTCTCCTCTTATTGATGACTGAGTAGGGCTTCCTCTTCTACATATGCAGGTAGAGCCATTAGTCCTAACATGTATACTCTTTGGTTGGTGGTTTAGTCCCTGCAAGCTCTGGAGTGTACTAGTTAGTTCATATTGTTGTTCCTCCTAAGGGGCTGCAAAACTCTTCAGCTCCTTGGGTCCTTTCTCTAGCTCTTTCCTTGGGGACCCTGTTCTCAGTCTAATGGATGGCTGTGAGCCTCCACTTCTGTATTAGTTAGGCACTGGCAGAGCTTCTCAGGAAATAGCTATATCAGGCTCCTATCAACCAGCACTTGCTTGCATCCACAATAGTGTCTGGATTTGGTGACTGTATATGCGATGGATACCCATGTGGAACAGTCTCTGGATTATCCTTCCTTCAGTCTCTGTTCTATACTTTGTCTCTGCAACTCCTTCCACAGGTATTTTGTTCCCCCTCCTAAGAACATCTTAGAAGTCTTCCTTCTTGAGTTTCTTGTGGTTTGTTGACTATATCTTGGGTATTAAGAGCTTCTGGACTAATATCCATGTATCAGTGAGTACATACCATGTATGTTCTTTTGTGACTGGGTTACCTCATTTAGGATGATATCCTCCAGATCCATCATTTCCCTAAGAATTTCATAAATTCATTGTTTTTAATAGCTGAGTAGTACTCCATTCTGTAAATATACCACATTTTCTGTATCCATTCCTCTGTTGAGGGACATCTGGGTTCTTTCCAGCTTCTAGCTATTATAAATAAGGCTGCTATGAACATAGTGGACCATGTGTCCTTATTTCATTTTAGAGCATCTTCTGGGTATAGGCCCCTGAGTGGTATTGCTGGGCCCTCTGGTAGTACTATATCCAATTTTATGATGAACCGCCAAACTAATTTCCAGAGTAGTTATACCAGCTTGCAATCCCACCAACAATAAAGGAGCATTCCACTTTCTCCACAACCTCACCAGCATCTGCTGTCACCTGATTTTTGTTGTTGTTGTTGTTTTGTTTTTTTGTTTTTTCCAGACAAGGTTTCTCTGTATAGCTGTGGCTGTCATAGAACATACTCTGTAGAACAGGCTGGCCTCAAACTCAGAAATACACCTGCCTCTGCCTCCCAAGTGCTAGGATTTAAGGCATGTGCCACTAAGGCCCAGCAGTCACCTGAGTTTTTGATCCTACCCATTCTGCCTGTTGTGAGGTGGAATCTCAGTGTTGTTTTTGTTTGCATTTCCCTGATGACTAAGGATGTTGACCATTTCTTTAGGTGCTTCTCAGCCATTCAGTATTCCTCTCTTGAGATTTCATTGTTTAGCTCTGTATCCCAGTTTTTAATAGGGTTATTTGGTTTTCTGGAGTCTAAGTTCTTAAGTTCTTCTTATATATTGGATATTAGCCCTCTATCATGTAGGATTGGTAAAGGTCTTTTCCCAATCTATTAGTTGCCATTCTGTCCTATTGACAGTGTCGTTTGCCTTGCAGAAGCTTTGAAATTTTATGAAGTCTCATTTGTCAATTCTTTTTCTTAGAGCATAAGCTATTGGTGTTCTGTTCACGACATTTTCCCCTATGCCCATGTGCTCAAGGCTCTTCCCCACTTTCTTTTCTATTAGTTTCAGTGTATCTGGTTTTATGTGGAGGACCTTGATCCACTTGGACTTGAGCTTTGTACAAAGAGATAAGAATGGATTGATTTGCATTCTTCTCCATGCTAACTGCCAGTTGATCCAGCACCATCTGTTGAAAATGCTGTCTTTTTTTTCACTGGATAGTTTTAGCTCCTTTGTCAGATCAAATAACCATAGGTGTGTGGATTCATTTATGGATATTCAATTGTGTTCCATTGATCTTCCTGCCTGTCACTGTACCAATAACATGAAGTTTTTATTACAATTGCCCAATAATGCAGCTTGAGGTCAGGGATGGTGATTCTACCAGAAGTTCTTTTTTTCTTGAGAATATTTTTCACTATCCTAGAGTTTTTGTTATTCCAGATAAATTTCTAACTGAGTGAAAAATTTCTTCTGAATTTCTTTCTAACTGAGTGAAGAATTACATTGGAGTTTTGATTCTCTGCATTGTATTGAATCTGTAGATTGTTTTTGGCCATTTTTACTATATTCATCTTGCCAATAGATGAGCATAGGAAATCTTTCCATCTTCTGAGATCTTCGATTTCCCTCTTCTGAGACTTGAAGTTCTTGTCATATAGATCTTTCTCTTGCTTAGTCAGAGTCACACCAAGGTATTTTATATTATTTGTGATTTGTGAACTGTCTTGTTTTTCTAATTTCTTTCTCAGCCTGTTTATCCTTTGTGTACAGGAAGGCCATTGATTTGCTTGAGTTAATTTTACATCCAGCTACTTTGCTGAAGTTGTTTTTCAGGTTTAGGAGCTCTCTGGTGGAATTTTTGGGGTCACTTAAGTATATTATCATATCATCAGCAAATAGTGATAATTTGACTTATTCCTTTCTAATTTGCATCCCTTTGGGCTCCTTTTGTTGTCTAATTGCTCTGGCTAGGACTTCAAGTACAATATTAAATAGGTAGGGAGAGAGTGGGCAACCTTGTCTACTTCTTGATTTTAATGGGATTGCCTAAAGTTTCTCTCCATTTAGTTTGATGTTGGCTTCTGGTTTGCTGTATGTTGCTTTACTATGTTTAGTTATGGGCCTTGAATTCCTGATCTTTCCAAGACTTTTATCATGAAGGGGTGTTTGGTTTTTTTCAAATGCTTTCTCAGCATCTAATGAAAGGTTCATGTGGTCTTTGTCTTTGAGCTTGTTTATATAGTGGATTACGATGATGGATTTCAGTATATTGAACCATCCCTGCATCTCTGGATCCCTGGGATTTAGCTTACTTGATCATATTGGATGATTATTTTGATGTGTTCTTGGATTCGGATTTCATAAGGGGAATTTTTCTATAGTTCTGATCTTGATTTAATTTTGGTACCTGGTTCTTTGTCTAGAAAATTGTCCATTTCATCCAGGTTTTCCAGTTTTGTTGAGTATAGGCTTTTTTAGTATGATTTAATGATTTTTTTGGGTTTCCTCAGTATCTCTTGTTATCTCTCCCTTTTCATTTCTGATTTTCTTAATTATGATACTGTTTCATTAAACTCTAAAATGTCTTTAATTTCTTTCTTCCTTGACCAAGTTATCATTGAGTAAAGTTTTGTTCAGCTTCCATATGTATAAGGACTTTCTATTATTTATGTTGTTATTGAGGATCAGCCTTAGACTGTGGTGATTTGATAGGGTGCATGGGATTATTTTAATCTTCTTGAATCTGTTGAGGCCTGTCTTGTAACTGATTTTATGGTCAGTTTTGGAGAAAGTACCATGAGGTACTGAGAAGAATGTATATCCTTTTATTTTAGGATAAAATGTTCTATAAATATCTGTTAAATCCATTTGTTTAATAACTTCTGTTGGTTTCACTGTGTCTTTGTTTAGTTTCTGTTTCCTGATCTGTCCATTGCAAAGAGTGGGTGGAGTGTTGGAGTTTCTCACTATTATTGTGTGCAGTGCATTGTGTGCTTTGAGCTTTAGTAAAATTTCTTTTATGAATGAGGATGCCCTTGCATTTGGAGCATAGATGTTCAGCATTGAGATTTTATCTTGGTAGATTTTTACCTTTGATGGATATGAAGTATCTTTGCTTATCTTTTTTGATAACTTTAGATAGAATATTGATTTTATTTGATATTAGAATAGGTACTCCAGCTTGTTTCTTGGAGCCATTTGCTTGGAAAATTGTTTTCCATCCTTTTACTCTGAGGTAGTTTCTGTCTTTGTCACTGTAGTTGATTTCCTATATGCAGCAAAATGTTGGGTCCTGTTCATATAACCACTCTGTTAGTCTATGTCTTTTTATTGGGGAATTTAGTCCATTGATATTAATAGATATTAAGGGAAAGTAATTGTTGCTTTTTGTTATTTTTGTTGTTAGAGTTGGAATTCTGTTCATGTAGTTATCTTCTTTTAGTTTTGCTGAAAGATTACCTGCTTGCATTTCTAAGGAACAGTTTCCCTCCTGTTTTGAAGTTTTCCATTTATTATCCTTTGAAGGCTGGATTTGTAGAAGGATATTGTATAAATTTGGTTTTCTCATGGAACACTTTGGTTTCTCCAACTTTTTTTTTTTGCCTAGACATTTGGGGTTTCTCCAACTATTTTAATTGAGAGTTTTGCTGGGTATAGTAGCCTAGGCTTGTATTTGTGTTCTCTTTGGTCTGCATGACATCATCTCAAGATCTTCTGACTTTTATAGTCTCTGGTGAGAAGTCTGGTATAATTCTGATAGGTCTGCCTTTATATGTTACTTGACATTTTCCCCTTACTGCTCTTAATATTCTTTCTTTGTTTTGTGCATTTGGTGTTTTTATTATTATGTGATGGGAGGATTTTTTTTTCTGGTCCAGTCTATTTGGAGATCTGTAGGTTTCTGGTATTTTCATAGGCATCTCTTTCTTTAGGTTAGGGAATTTTTCTTCTATAATTTTGTTGAAGATATTTACTGGCCCTTTAAGTTGGAAATCTTCACTCTCTTCTATACCTATTATCCTTAGGTTTATTCTTTTCATTGTGTCCTGGATTTCCTCGATTTTTTGCATTAGGTTTTTGCATTTTTTTCTTTGACTATTGTGTTAATGTTTTCTATGGTATCTTCTGCACCTGAGATTCTCTCTTCAATCTCCTGTATTCTGTTGGTGATGCTTGCATCTATGGCTCCTGACTTCTTTCCTAGGTTTTCTATTTCCAGAGTTGTTTCTCTTTGTGATTCCTTGATTGTTTCTACTTCCATTTTCAGATCCTGGATGGTTTTGCTCAGTTCTTAGACCTGTTTTTTTGGATTTTCCTGTAATTCTTTAAGGGATTTTTGTGTTTTCACTTTAAGGACTGTAGAACTTAACAGTTAACTTAAACAGTTGTAGAACTCTTTACCTGTGTTCTCCTGTATTTCTTTAAGCAAGTTATTTATGTCCTTCTTAAAATCCTCTATCAGCATAGTGAGATATGTTTTTAAATCCAAATCTTGCTTGGGTCAGGGTATCTAGGATTTGCTGTGGTAGGAGTACTGGGTTCTAATGATGCCAAGTAGTCTTGGTTTCCGTTGGTAAGATTCTTACATTTGCCCTTCGCCATCTGGTAAATGTTCTTGCTGTTTGTGGCTGGAACTTGTCCCTCCTGTGGTTCTGTAAGCCTGCGTCAACACTCATCATGGGAAACCATCTGTCTCCTAGCTGTGGATCAGCCTCACCTCCTTGGTGTAGATGGATGGAGGAAGGACCCTGTCACAGCTGCTCTGCCAGTTCTGTGGCCTGTGCCTCCTGGCTGACCCACCTTATAATGTCACTGGAGAGAAAATGCAGATCTCTCCTGAGTCCCTGGGTCAGAGCACTCCCTGGAGACAAGCTCTCTGCTGGCATGGATGGTGTATAGAAGGCCCCACCTACTAGGTAGAGATGGAGGCAAGAAGGACCCTTCCCAGCTGCTCTGCCACTTCTGCGACCTGTCTGTATTTTATTTTTAAAGAAAATATGATGAATTCATTTGCCCCATCTTCTCTATCTGCCTCTCTCATGCATACCTACATTTCTTTAAATTCACTCTCTCTTTTACATATTATTGTTAAATAAACACACATACTGCTGAGCTTGTTTAATGTTGTTGTTGTTTTTTTTTAGGGCATAACACTTAGTATTGGATAACCAATCATGGGGCTCATTACAGAAGAAAATGTATCCTTTCTGTCAGAAGTGATTAATTGTTAGTGGCTTTTCAACTAGAATTAGTATACATTGAGATTTTTGTGTATACTTTGTGTTATCAATTTCTACTAGACTTCTTAAAGACTTGTTTTTTGGCAGCATTTTCTCTGTTCAATCACATTAGGGCAGTGACAGGTCTGTGATTGGACAGAAAGAGAGAGGGGGAGCTAGAAGTTTAGGAGGGAGAGAGATCAGAGAGCAGGAGAAAAAAAAAGGCTGAAAAAAATCTTCATGGAGGTAGGTGAACAGGAGGAGGATCCAGACCCACATGGTTGTAAACAGCCACAGGTAGTTAAGGTTTTTACCAGGCTAGAATAATTAGGTTAAAACATTATCTTTATCATTTGGCTCTGAAATTATTGTATTGGCATCTTGTAAATTGTGATTTTATTGATATATAAACCTGATTGGATAATTAAGCCTTAAGAGTCATGTTTCTACAGGGGAATTAGAATCTAGATGACTGATTGTGGGATGTGTGGAGCATTACATGTGAGATGATCTTGTTAGCTGGGAGAAAATAGAAGGAGCCTGCCAGGACATAGTGTTGTGGCCGGCCAGTACTGGCAGGGCAAGAGAGTTAGAGGAATGTTCTTTTTTAATATTTCCCACAATATTGTTTATGCATAAATATTGTTGATATTTTATTAGTGCACATTTCTTGTTATATCTGGAAAATATAATGTCAACTAGATATCCTGGTCCCCTGGATATTATTATCTTTTTATAAGATTATTATCTTCATGACGATTTCTGAGCCTTAGGCATAACGGTTATATTATAGATAAATGAATTGTCACAAGGCACCCCATGATCAATTTTTCTCTGCAATTTGATCACTTCTGGCTTTCTTAATGTAGCTATCTATATTGGTCTCTTCCTGATGCAAAAAGAAGTTTCTTTGATAAGGTATGATTGCCATATTTAACTATAGTTTCCAGGTAACTATTTAGAATACCGTATTTATTATACTGATTTAAGAAATTGACAATAGTAGGTTCTGCTTTGAGATCCAGGACAAGGCAAGGACAGTTGGTTATATTTCCAGTACACAATTATTTCCCTTCTATTAACTAAGCCTAAGCTTATTTAGACAGCTGTTGTGCTACAAAGATAGACATGCCACTATTACACCTTTGAGAATGTCTTAGAAAGAATATTGATTGCTTTTTTTCCCTTTTGCAGCTTGAAGAGCAAATTCTGAATTTATGATATCTAGTTCTCTATGATGAGTGTTCCAGATAAGATTTATCTTGATTCCACTGAGTTTCACAGAAAAATGTGTGTAGTGTATTAGGAAACAGGGACCTAACATCAACGTCTATGAAGCATCCAAATGGAGAGCAGAAGTATGAATTGTTTTGAGTGGTTCCTGGACTTCACAGACCGTCAAACTATATAAAAATGATATGAAGGAGGAAAGGAAAAAAGTTAGGGAGGCTTTAATCGGGAAGGAGTGCATAAGACATACATAATAAACGAGAAGGAATAGGAATAAATAATACCAAAGATACTTGAAAAAGGCCATTGAGAATCATAGTATTTTATATTTACCTAAAATCACATATAATAAATGGATAATATTATCCACATGAATTTGTATCAATTTGGATGATGACTCATTTCCCCCATAGCCATAAACTACCCAACAAAAACATACTACCTTGAGGTTTTTATACAGTAAGGACGAGTAGAATATAAACATGTTATATGTCAGATTCACTGACAACTTCCTTCTGCCATTTGCCTCTGATTTTTTTTCCCTCAAAATAAACTTAGGCATTATCATGTGTTCTCTTCACTACTCCTTGTCCAACAGGGCCTATTTGGTCTAGTTTCAACTTAACTTTATTTAAGTTATTTGATGCATTCCTCTTGACTTTCTGTTTCTCAAGTAACTCCCAAAGGAAGACAGAGATGATCAGTCCCTATCTCTGAACTTGCATTCCTTTGATGTTCTCAGAGTAAAATGGAAAAATAAAAAGTCCTCAATTCAAGTTACTTGGTGAAATAAAATACATATTACTGACGAAGTCTCAATTTGAATTTCCTTTCATTGGTAAGTATGTCTCTTATGGAGCACACTACTGTTTTCTCAAGAAACTTACAAACTGGAATACATTAATGGATGTGACCTTTGTCAGGAAAAATGGTAGCTAACTTCTGTTATTGACTCTACAACCCTGCATGGTGCTTCATACTTTAAAGTTTTATTGTTGTTCTCCTCTTCTGGAAGAAACTCTATTATAGAAGAATGACTCAAGATGTGCACTCCACTAACTGGCACAGCAGTATCGTGCACCAGGACCACATCAACAGTAGAGTTAACCCCATTCAGTCACTGCAGAATCTTTCCTGGAATCTCTACCTCATTCTTTCCCTTCCTATTCATGTAGATTCATAGTAGATCAGAAAGTAAATTAAGATGTACAGTGTAATAATAATAAACTTAAACTGAAATGAGTCCATGTCTCTACTGAGCAAGTCACAAGTAGAAATTAAACTGTTCACCTTCAAGTTGTCTCTACTTTCCCTAAGCATTCCTTATTGCCTTTATTATCATTTGTAAATAGATGATCTGAAAAATAGTTTGTGCTTTAAAACTTCATCTCAACCTGTGAATTGTTAGAAATTTTACAAAAGAAAAACATGGTGGAAGGAGGTCATATGCCTTAATTCTTGGGACATTGGGATACTAGGTTCTCTCTCTCTCTCTCTCTCTCTCTCTCTCTTTCTCTGCCTCTCTCTCTTTCTTCTCCCTCTCTTTCACTGTGAATGTCTTTCTCATAATTCTCTTTTTTTTCTCCCATAGAGTGTCAACCCAATTTAATATGCTGCTATTGGAGAAATGCAACTTGTTAAAAAAAAAACCCTTTGAAACAAATATTTTCCCTTTTTAATTTCAGTTTTTCTACTACATTGTCACACAAATAGGTAGCTAACTAAACACATATTGTTTTCTCGTTTACAAGTAAACCCATCTCTCAATTATTGTCTCATACTCTGCATAATGAAATTATTTGAAAACCTATTTCTACAATGTTGTACATGTTTTTAGATTTATGACTGAAAATCTTTCAAGTGGATTTTATGTAATATCATCTAGCATAATATCCCTTCTCTAATGCTTATCCATAATGCCAGTAATCAGCAAAATGTCAAACACTTTCACCATAATCATGACCAATATGAAGGAAAGACCAGTCAGAAATACCATCAGTGTAAGACCTGGGAAGCAATTTAGCCACACATGGGAGTAGTACTTGTTTTCACACAGACCTACATGCCTAACTATCATGATAGAAGATGGATATGCTGATCAAAGTAGACTTCAGAATACACAGATATGTTGAATTTGCTTTTAGAAGCTATCCAGTTCTAGTGTCTAAAATAATTTTCTTAATTTCCTTTTTAGAGGCACTCATGTTACATAATTGCACCAAGGTGCATACAAGTTGCCATGTTTGAACTAAACTAAATCTTTTATTACCATTTTATGAATGGTTCAACTGATTTGCACAATTAATGTGACCATTGTTTTCAAATATAGTTCAAGGTCATGCTGAGAAAGTGAAAATAAAAGTATCTTAACCCTGTCAGATTAAATGAACAATATTTCATCAGCAATCACCAGTAACCTACAGAATCTCTAAACTTAACAGATCACGCTAAGCAGCTGTTAGATACCCAGTAACTACTATGTATTTTCTTAATTTCCTCTTTAGAGGCACTCATGTTACATAATTGCACCAAGATGCATGCAAGTTGCCATGTTTGAACTAAACTAAATCTTCCTTGTCCAGTTGACCAAGCACTTACACAGTCTTTGGTTCCAAACTGATGAGTAAAAACAATAAAAAAAGCCTGAACTTATTAAACATATTCTTACAGGAAAAGACATGGAACACAAACAGGACACATGGATACTGTAACGCAGGTGATCAGGTGACTTATGCTCTAGAAGAAAAAAATCAACAGATCTGCTAGAGGCTCAGGGAGAGCAGGTGTTGGGAAAGGTGGTTCAGATAATATCAAGTCAGAACTCTAGCAACAGGTGAGCCTGTCATTTCCTGTGCTAATTCAAACTACAAGATGTTTTCTTGGATTACAAATCTAACTTTTGTCCTGTCCATCAGGATTTATATCATTCCTAAATGATATCTATCAATGTATCCTAGCATTTAGATGTGTGCTTTACTTCACATTGATCTGAAGAAGAATTTTTCAATTCTTTGGCTTTGAACTGATACATTTTATGAATAATTGTGCAGTAAACACCTAAAAATTCCGTACATCTTGAATTCACTAACCTAAACGTATTTCTAGGCTAGTTTTATTCATGAAAACCAACCAGGACTCACAGTCACAGAACTTGCATTATAACATATTATTTCTATATTTTGTCTCTTAAATTTGTGGGAAGTTTGAATAAAAGCATATTTATTAATAATAGAAATAGATATTCTAAATGACTCCCTCTAAAAGGGGAGAGGAAAGAGATCAAGAGAGGAAAATGGAAGGCAAAGGAGAGGGCATGCTTTTCCTGTGCATCGAAAATTATCTCAGATATATTTTCATATAAGGCAGGTATGTGTCATACCTGAAACTCCAGATTTCCAGATATTTAAGGAGAAATATCACGGTAAATTTGAGATAAGACTAGATATGTTGTGAGTCTCAGACTAATTTGTCTTAAGATCTAAAGGTTCTAGTAAACAAACCAAAAAATCACAAATCAAGAGTAAAGCATTAAAATATTCTCATGATTTAAACCAGATATAAAAATAAGATTAACTTTACAGTTCAATAAGTCTTTTGAAGAAAAAAAACTGTATTACCTGTATGTACATTCATCAGGTATTAATAAAGATTCAAAGAATATGTTGTGTTTTCTGTTGACATTTAAAATGAAGTCAATCCTATCATTTAAACAGGAATCACTTCTGTGCAGGTTTTAGTCCAGTAATGTGTGTTGTTTAATGGAGCTTTCTTTCTAAAGTTTCATCTGATGTTAGGAGTCTTACTTGCAAAAGTGAGAGTGCTTTCAATTGTGAACGTGGGGTGGAATATAGCAAACCTTTATGCGTGATGATTTGCCATTGTTGTTCCTAATCAGTCCCCTATCAGACCACAGCATATTTCTGGCCAAGCACCATGACAATTGCATTTAGAAGCCAGTTCTCTGCCCTTGCACAGTGTTAGTCATTGAGACTACTGGCATTATCTCTTCATGTCTAGAGGATAATTAGGTAGATGAAATTCTAAGGGAATTGTTTTGTTAGGCATCATTCATTAGCTAATAGTATAAACAGACCAGTAAGCAAAGTGACATGTGAATATTTACAATAATACATACAGCTCTCTAGAATTATCTTAACAGAGCCCTTTATATATATAGTTTCCTGAGGTCATAAACATCACAGGACAGTTATTAGAATTTATTCAAATATAAATGTAAGCAGGTAAGTGTTCTAACCTTCTTTGGACGTAAATTACACAATTTGTAAGAAGGCAGGATCCCAACTGCTCTTTGACCCTAGATAGTTGAGATAAATCATCTCATATCATTGGATATGGCAATATCACCAAAAATCAGTCCCCATGTCTTTCACACCACAGATGAAAAAGAATGAACCAAAATATAAAGATAGAAAAATCCAATGGGCTATACACAGCAACTGAGCATGTGAATGCTTGCTGTAACTAAGATAACTAAACTTTCATATCATATACCAAAAATCTGTTCAACTGTTGTTTTAAATGTCTCTGAATGCAAATGTGCCAAAGTCTTAGGACTACAACAAAATCAAGACAAAAAGAGAGAACAAGCCTCTCTAAGGGTCAAAGTTGTAACAGTGATTCCCACTGCACTCTCTACTGAGCAGGAAGTTTTCGCGAATGGGAATTTACTAATTCAGATCTATAGCAAGATGCAAATGTTGACTACTTTCAAGGACATTCGATGAGATCTGTAAATCCTTTGTTAAAAAAACATATGTATGGAGCATATAAATATAGAATCCCCTAATTTGTTGCAAAACCTTAGAGACAAAAACTTCTGGACTATAAGACTAGAACAGATGGAGAAGAACTTATCTTAGTACAGATAAACGGAGATGAAATGGTTGGATTTGCTCTAAAATGTGGACAATGATTTTCTGTGGTAAGAGGCAACACTAAAGAATTATTTGTCTTTCCTTGTTACATGGATATAATGTACCTAACAAACTGCTTTCTAATGATTTCTCTTTAGGCCTAGTTTGTACAGAGAGAATCTTTACAGTAGTCACGGGTTGTAAGACAAAATGAGATGGCCAGTTAAATTGTTGAGAATAAAGGACTGCTGCTGTGACATGGTGTCCTAATAGTCATTAAAATTTATATACATATCTTACATTCTTCTGAAGCAGAAAACATTTTAAAAAATGTTACAGAAAGAATGCAAGAATCTGAGGAAATGGGGGATGTGGTGAAGAACAATTTACACCTACCCTGACAGAGCCATCATTCCTGATCATGGAGTAGAGAAGGCTCTGGCTTTATAGTTCTAGAAGTAGTTCATACCCTGTAGTCATACCCTGTAAATGACAGAAACATTTAGATAAGGCAGGTCTACGATAGTAGTGGTGACACAGTTAACATTCTCTGAAGCAGGACAGTAATTGAAACCTATTCCAATGAAGCAATTGGGTTTTATACCTTATTTCCTTCCTGTTCCAGTAGTGCATGGCCTTGAGGCAATCTGCCAGAGTATATAAAAGGTGAACAGTGAATGGAGATGACTCCAGAGCAGCAGCATTCCTCCGTGGCTCACAGACGTGGACATTTTCCAGATGCTGTCTTTGAGTCAACCTTGTTTCTGTAAGTAAGCTCTCACTAGTGCCTTTATAAGTAAATATTATATATTTATTGGTTCTCCAAGGTTATTTGCTGAGATTCTTTCCTTAGAGTTATATCTTGTATACCTGCTCAGGAGCAAAGTAGACTTTTACATTAGTTTTTCAACATGTGATTTCTCTTTCTCCTCAACACAAGTGGTAATTATTAAGACGATTCAGCATCTTACTTGAACTAAAGCAAGAAAAAACGATGGTGAAA
>NW_022196913.1:31470827-31472594 GCF_008632895.1 Mastomys coucha
GGAAGTCCTGTCTTCCTTGAATATTTCTCCTAGTGTCTTAAAGCAAATAAAAAATCACAAATGAGTGCCATTAATGAATAATGCGATATTTTACTATAGTAAATGCTTCTATAGAAGAATTTCTATGGGGAAGTCATTTGGGCCACTTGCCACTGAAGAACAGTGCTGCCATCAATTTTGTGAGAGTCAGGTCCTGTGACTATCTGCTCAGATGTTTTGTGGAGAAACAAACAATTGAAAAAAAAATCAAAGACTACTGATTTCACTAAGGGAACAGATGGTAGAACTTCATAGAATAACAAACATATTATCAAACATATCTTTAGAAAAAGTATTTAGTCAAATTATATATATTTAGAACGCCTAACTCAAACTTCAGGATTATACATATTTAGAATGCCTAACTCAAACTGTAGGCAAAGGACTAACCTTTGATATTTCCATAATAACTTATATTTACATTATTTTCACATAAATATTATAAATAGATGCTAAGTTCAGTTTCTTTGAGAATATACCACATGTGCTAACTCTGTTATATTTCATCAGTCTTGATACAGTTGTTTACTTATTGGTGTTTAGGGTGTATTCCTTGTGAAGGAGATGATCAATATGTTGGGAGCCTGGAGTTATCCTCTGTATCACATAGCAACAGAACTGAGTTATATGGAGGAAGCCCCTGATGAGATCATATCGAGAGCCAAAAACATTGACGAAAAAATCAAAGCACTTATATATGCTCTTAGAGGGATACTTAGCAAGGTATGTGCCCTTACAATCCTTTGCTTTTTTTATTCATCAGAGATGTGACCATTGTAATAAGGAATGAATGCAGACATATCATATTTTGCATACAGAAAATGTAGTCATCCATTGTGCTAGACGGTCTCTTCACTAACGCTTTCCTGACAGTATAATCCATCTCAGTGGTGCTTTCCTGGGTATTTCACACTGCTGGAATCTCTCTTAATACTCTTTTGAACAAGTACCTTCCCTTGACAAGAGAAAGAATCAGGACAGCATCACCGGATCTAGTTGTTCAACAACCCTTGGACTATTTGCACCTGAATGTATTAAGTGTAATGCTCACTATGTCAGAGGATTCCATTCCATGGATTACATGGACAATAGACTTAGGTGAAAAGTAGAACAGGGAAAGGTCAGGAAAGTATCCTCCAGGCCAATAATGAGGACATGTTTAAATTACCTCATGAGAGACCTAAGAACTAACTTGTCCTTTGCTAAAATCCATCTCTGTAAGTCAGGTAGAATTTTCCTGACTGTATATTTGCCTTATATGTGCGATCACTCTTAATCTGCTATCTACTGAATTCAGGGAATATACTCAAGAATCTCATGGAATTCTCATAGCTAATACATTCACACTACTTTGACATAGATACATTAAAATTCATCTCTTTATCTAATATAATTATAATTTCATTCTAAGAGTTCTCTCAATATTTAAAATTAATAAGAGCAAGTAAATAATGATGAATAATAAATGAATATCTTTTGGTGATTAGATTCAACCTGGACCCCCAGAAAACGAGAGATACCCCATGTGGAATGAACTGGCATCCTTGCAGTCACCTGATGAAGAACTTCGCCACTATACTTTGTTTAACCTCTTCCAGTGCTTGGTCAAGGATTCACGGAGGATTGACTCTAATCTCAGGCTACTGAAGTGTAAACTTATCTATAACAGAGATTGTTAATCTCACCACCATTCAATTTATTTTTAGAGTGATTGTTTTAATTTATCTT
>NW_022196913.1:31472604-31473607 GCF_008632895.1 Mastomys coucha
AAAAACACAAACAAAAACAAACCCCTGTTGCCTCCCCCCTCCCCATGAACTAATCTTTAATTTGTAACTTTGTATGAATGCTTTTGTGTGAAGAATCCTTCATTAGAAATAAAAATGGATTCTTGAAACATATTAATGTCTAAAATCGAAGTTTGCCAATTCTCATTTTCCCCTGTAATCCAAATAAACAAATATCTCACTAATGTGGAGATGTAGGTAACAAAGATTTTTACCATTACCAGAAGTTTGTTTACAAATAAGGCAATTCATAATTTATGTAAAATTACAACATATCGCTGGCTCACCTCATTAAATCACTGAAAATTAAACAATGACTCTATCCTACCAAGAATAAAGAAGCCTCAGATACATTAAAAAAGGCATGCACTCTCCTTGGCACAATTTTTTTTTCTTTTTTTGTTGTTTGTTTGTTTTATTTTTTTATTAACCTTTATTGCATTATGATGAGAAAAATTACATGATTTCAATTTGTCTGAATTTGTTAACATTTAAAAACATATTTTAAGTAAATAGAATTAAATCACATTCTTGTTTTTCTTTTGTACCCGCACTCCTCCCAGAGACCCCCTCTTCAAAACCTACAATATCTTTTTTTGTCATTGTGGGGAGCCGCAGCTGCCACCCTATATATATACATATATATTTAACACCTGGTTTCAGGCCAGAGCAGAGAGCATTGAGATAAACAAGCCTTAGTAGGAAAAGCTGTGTGCCTTTAATTTGTGATGCAAGCTGGCATGATTTTCCTCTAGCCTATTGTGCTTTGCCACGTAGCTGATGCTGATTGGGACCAGGGAAAGTATTTAACCCACAAGGGCTGGGGGCTGGATATAGAGATAGATAGTAAGTATGTAGAGAAAGAATAGTAGTAAGCATGTATAGAGATAGATATAGATATGGATATAGATATAGACAGATATAGATAGAATTAGAGGTAAGATGTAAGATTTAGGAGTAAGTATGTAGAATTAGGGCTGGTGAT
>NW_022196913.1:31473804-31474552 GCF_008632895.1 Mastomys coucha
TAAACTGCATGGAGAAGGGCTTGGTGTTTGCCTCCTTATTTCCGCTGGACGGGTAAGGCGGCCGACATGTCATATTCTTTAAATTTATAAAATATTATAACAATAAAAATGAATACTATAAAAGTAGTTTGATATAAAACAACAATCAATTTAACAGTGTTATGTAGGTGCTTGTCTACAGCAATACTGAAAATACATACTTTTTCTCAGTATAAATTTCAAATAACTCCAAATATATTAACTGTATATTTCAAAATAATACATCACTACTAGTATTTTCTTAAATGAACATAAAATATATAAAGTATTTTTGTTTTTTTGTTTTGTGATTAGTACAGTTTAAAGTCTTGGCTCTTTCTGTGATACAAGCCCAAAATAAGAATAATTTTTAGACATTGGATTTCATTGTAATAAGGCTGTACTTCAATGACCCTCAAATCACCGAAGGATTTTACTTCCATTGTTGGTAAGCTAAGAGATGACAGTTCTGTTGTGCTAAAGAATGAATTGTAGGCACAATTTTTTCCTGCTATGGTCAAAACTACTTGACTTGAGTGAGTGACTTTATCCTCAGGCCACAGAGAACAGGTTACATTCATTTAAGAAATGGTATGTATATTAAGATAGTCTATCCATAAAGTCACTCACCAACTGTTTCAATGAACAGTGGTTCTGCTTGAAGGGTGGCACAGATATTAGGTGTGGGTAAGAATCTGGTTCATTGGCTGTGATAATTTGGAAAAGCATT
>NW_022196913.1:31476286-31514779 GCF_008632895.1 Mastomys coucha
CTTACGCTTGCCCCCTGCCATCTGGTTATCTCTAGTGCTACTTGCCCTTGCTAAATCTGACTGAAGTCTGTCCTTCCTGTGATCCTGGTTGTATCAGAACTCCTCAGAGAGAGGCAGTCTTTGTGACCGTGTAATTCTGGGATCCTGTGACTCTGAGCTTGTTAGAGCACCTGGGAGTGCAGCAGCTTCCTCTGGGTGTTGTGGGACAGGCTGTAGAGCTTGCACCCAAGGTCCACTCAGGACACCAGTTCAGAGAGACCGAAAGGAACCTGAGCCACTCTGCTGGCAGAGTTCCTGTGTCCCCTGGTCCCACAGGTCCCAGTTACTCCCGGTGTTGGGACAGATGTTTGGTCCTCCTTACCTCTGATACTGAGGGTGTCAGAGCGCCTGGGAGCGGAGCTTCCTCTGGGTGTTGTGGGACTGGCTGCAGAGCTTGCACCCAAGGTCTGCTCAGGACCCACAATTTTCATGTGAAGTGATAAACAGTACAAATAATGTGGAACTTTATTATGCCCAAATGCCATTAAACTTTTAAACAATGAAAAAACTATTAGGTATTAAACATGTGTCTATCTCTTGTCTCTTTGCTTTTCTCCTCAAATTTATTTTAGGTGCTTCCCATATCTTTTCTTTACTCTAGATCTAGTAAGGT
The DNA here is from genome assembly GCF_008632895.1 of Mastomys coucha. Lineage (NCBI taxonomy): Eukaryota > Metazoa > Chordata > Mammalia > Rodentia > Muridae > Mastomys > Mastomys coucha. Next base: position 31,476,939 of record NW_022196913.1, read on the forward strand.
TTATTTGGTCTAGTTACAAACTTGTTTCAGTCAAATTATTTAATACATTCTTCTTATCTTCCTGTGGCCCAAACCACACATCAAAAAGACAGAAATGGTCAGTCTCTAAAACATTTCTTTTCACTTTTCTACCACTGGATATACATTCATTTAATGTTCTTAAGATAGGATGCTAGATTAGTAGAAATGGAAAAGTGTCCCACTACCAATTTGCTTATTCAACTCAATCATATATTACTGACAAGATTAAGATTGAATAGGGAATCTTTAAGCTGTAAAATCGAGGGTATTCTACCACTACTGAGCCCTTCCAGTAATCTCAACAACTTTGTTTCCTTTCCTATTCACAGAGATTCATAATAGATCAGAAAGTAAGATATGAATTATGCTGTAACTTACTATAACTAAGTCTGGAAGAATGAGCACAAATTAGTCTATGTCTATACTAGCCACAAGTTGAAATATAGCTCAGTTCTCGTTAAAGTTGTTTTCATTTTTTTCTAAGCATTCCTCTATGCTCATGTTTAGAACTTGAATATATACACATCCTTGTTTTCTTTAATACCATTAGAACTGTGATGAATTATTAAAGACTCTACAAAGAAGAACAAGACAGTGGGAGGAGGTATTTTTATTACAGTTACCCTGGAGGTCTTACCTAGGATATTAGTTCATGTTTTCCTCTTCAACCAACTCTTCCACATGGTCCCAGCATAATGAACCACTTTAAACTATAAATTTAATTGTACAATTTTACCTCTAAATGTGATTTTCTCAAGTATTGTGCCATGGCAATGGAAAGCTGACTAATAATGTTTTATTTGTTTTTTTTCCTCAAATCTAACTTTTTTTTTAATCTAAGTCTTACTATCAGGAGCTGATCAGCCAACCACTAATACAAATAATTATGTTCCATAAATACTTTAAAAATATTACTCCTTAGAATGATCAACAGAACCATTCTAATATGTTGATAGATGAGACAAACTAGGTAGACTTCTGACCTGACATCCATTTGAAAATTACATTGTGAAGCTTACCTACTCCAATGTGCAAAATGGTTTTCTGAATGTACAGCTCAAAATCACTCATTTTACTTAATTGTACAAAGAAAAACAGAAATGGTAAAAAAAAAATCAAATAAAGTATTGTGAAACCTTTCTGGAATCTTTTCATAAAGTTTCATTCAGAAAGCACAAATGGTTTAACAATTCTTTTTGAATGTAATTCATGGTCAGGCTAAGAATGTAAAAATTATATCTTAATCTTGCCAGGTTAAGTAAATTATGCTTCATCTACAATAAACAATAACTATTGATTTTCCAAAGTTATAGGTAACTTCAGGGAGAGCAGTTACTGGCCATTTAACTATCATGTAATTCCTAGTATGTGTGTCCAGTTATTCAGTCTTTTGGCAAGTGTTGGCCCTATACTGATAAACAAGCAAAACAAACATACCTGACCTCATTGTATGTAATTTCTTACTGGAAAAGACACATAACACAAAAAACACACCAGAACACTGTAAAGCAGATAAGCATATTCTTGGCGAGTGTAACCTCTAAGCAAACCTCATTTTCTTTCATCAGACTACTGTGTGTTCTCTTGAATCACAGATCAAGCTTTCTCTCTGTCCATTAGGATTTATGTCGCTTCTACATGATTTCAAAATGTCTCCTTGTAGCACCAGCTAAGCTTTAAGAGTGTAATTTATGTTGATCATTTCAAGTTGATAAACTAGAGTGTTTCAAATATACAAAGTTTTCAGTTGAACTAAAAGACTTATGAATAATTGTTCTGAAAATTCCTGAAATTGTAGTATATATTGAATATAATTATTCAAAACCTGTTCTATGGGATAGAAAATAAAACCTCACTTTATTGATCAAGTCATAGCAGTACTCACCATTATGTAATTTAAATTGTACCATATATGCTGCTATCATTGCATTATATTATTCATAAAAAGTTTGAATAAAGAACCAGATACATTGATAATAGAAATAGCTAGTCTAAAGCATGAAGGCAAGAACATTCAGTTTTAGAGTCTAGTGTTTAGTACGCATACATACACAAGTAAATATATAAACTTTTTCAAGAGAATAATATTTATGTGTAATTACATCTAAACTTTTATAAATTCAGAAGCAATTGGGAATAATATTACATATCTTTATATAAGACTTAATAAGACCAATGACTAACCACCATTAGATCTTTTATTATCTATTTGTCAATTTGGCAAATAATAAATTTTATATTGAAATCTCAAATTAGAATCCTCTTTAAAAAGAGTGTAAATCCTGAGAAACTCTGATAGCAAACTAATGATGTAAACAATGAACTAATTTCTCCATGGTTATAATTACACATCTTCATTTACAGAAATGATTAAGAAAGAAATGCTAAATACTCAAATATAGAACCAATAACAATCACAATCAGTCAGGAAGTGATAAATATTCATGTATCATAGAGCATTTTTTTTCAGCATCCCAGGACTTTACAGAAAAAAAATGGTTCAACAGTGTCCACTTAATTCTGCCTGATCAGGGTTTTTTACTGTGACAATACATATTATTTTATTTGACACTGACCCTAGAATTATGTTTATATAATTATACTAGACCATCTTGATATCATCTTCTAGAAAAGATGAGAGAAGAAACTAAGAAAATTGATTAATCAGGTAACAAATTTAAGCTTTAAGTTTTCTTTTTTTCTTTTTTTTTCTGTCTTCTCTTTTTTCAATTGATAACAAGAATAACAATGGAGAACACATAAATTATATATGGAAGTAAGCCCAACCAAGAAAGTGAAAGATTTGTACATTAAAAAAAAGTTAAAGCACTGAAAACAAAATATTATACTGTGATTGTCAGATGTGATCTTGGGAAAAGGCTACAGTGCCAAAAACAAGTTTGATGTTTCAGGGTTCTGCTGAAAATTCCAGTCACTTTCCTCAAGGATAAAGAAGAAATAAAACCATCTGATAAAAGGATGATTACCTGAAATATAAGAGACATGGGACAGAAGTGTGTGGTGGGTAAGTGAGTGAATTATACATATAAATGATATGTCCTTATAAAAATATATTGCTAAATGAAATAATTTAAAGATCAATAAAGAAGAAACAAATCTACAGATAAGAAAAGATTGTGGAGAAATGATGATTTCATTACTAGTTAAGGAGAAATGTTACTCATAGTTTCATGTGTCTGAAGATATCATACTTGCCTTAAGTTACACTGATATGGGAGATGGGAGAACTTTAATAACTTTACTTGGATTTTAAAATCTATAGTTTTACTTGGAATAAAGACTTTGAATAACCATTCGAATAAAGGCAGTACCAGCACAAAGAGAAACAAAATTAAAAGAAAAGAAGAAACAGATGAATGAAAGAAAAAGAAGTAGAGAGATTTTTATAAAGTAGATTAAGTGGATAAAATTGGAAAGAACAAGAAAATTGAAGAGAAGTGGTGAGTATATTTTAAAAAAGAGGATAGAAAGTCAAGAGGGATGGATCTGGGAGGAAAAGTTGAGGGGGAGGGGGAAGTGGGGAACCTGATCTGGTATTGGGTGAGGGTAAAGGACTGGAGTCCTGAGGGCCTCCAGAAAAAATTAAAAACAGGCTACCTCAGGAAATAAGAGGTTCAGTCCTGGGAGGTAAGAGACTCTCAGGACTCAAAGGGAGGGACCTTAGATGAAATGCCCAACAGTAGGGAGATGAAACTTATGGGGCCCACCTCCAGCAAGAAGATAGGACATCAAGTGAGGGATGAGGTTGTCATCCCAGAGTCACATCTGTGACCCATAATTGTTCTTGTCTGAAACAATTACAGTGATGGAAATGGAGAGGAGCCTGAGGAAAGAAGGTCCAGTGACAGGCCCAAAGTGGGATCTAGCTCAAGTGGAAGTCCCAAGACATGATACTACTACTGAGGCTATGAAGCACTCACAAAATGGGACCTATCATGACTGCCCTCCAAAAGTCCCAACAAGCAGCTAAAAGAGTCACATGCAGATTTTTGCACCCAACCCATGGATGGAAGCAGCTGACCCCTGTTGTTGAATTAGGGAAGGCTGAAAGAAGCTGAGGAGAAGGGTGTTCCTATAGGAGGATGAGCAATCTCAATTAATCTGGACCCCAGAAGTCTCTCAAACACTGGATCACCAAACGGACAGCATATAGCAGCTGCTATGAGGCCCCCAACACGCATATAGTAGAGGACTTCTGGGTCTGTGTTTATTCAGTGATGATTCAGCTAACCCTCAACAAACTGGAAGCCCCAAGGATCTAGATGTCAGGTGGGGTTGGGGGTAGGAGCATCCATTTGGAGACAGGGGTGTGGGGAGGAGGTGTGGGATGTGGATCAGTAGGAGGGAGGATCAAGGGTGAAGAATGGATTATGAAGTATAAAAAATAAATTAATTTATAAAAAAAAGAGAGTAGGAGAAAGGAAAGATGAGGAAGAGGAGCAAAATATAGTAACTGACTAGGTACTGAATTATAACTGTGTATTCAATAATTGTCTTGAAGTGGCTAGAAGTACATGAATCTGATACTGTTCTTGGTGGAGTTTGATTCTAGGGGGAAGAAAGATAATAGGTAGAAAGATGGTAGTAGGAGGTTGAATTTTTTGTTACCTTTGCAGGAAACTCATTCTCATATGTAAAGAGGAGTTATCTCTGTCAATTTGATAATATCTGTGCTAAATAAAGATTTCTTACAAAGGTTTCTTCCAAGGATAGTATGTTTTATAAAATTGAGTGTGCCCTCAAGGCTGAATGAGCAGTGGGGTGTATGTAGCAAAGCTTTATTTCTGATTGAAGGTTAATTGCCATAATCACACTGATCCATGAATGGTATGTTCTTCTGGAGTGTCACTAGAAGGCTACTATATATTTTGAATAAAGTACCCCCACAACACCATTAAAAATCATGTTCCTTACATTGATCAGAGTTGAACACTGATAAAACCTGCCTATTTTATGCAAGTCCAGTAGACCATCAACACATTGAATCTCTAAGAATATTGCTGGTTCAAGAATTGGATAGTGTGTTTTCATAATGTCAGTAATATATACAGATAAATATAGAAAAATGACTCATGAAAATGTATGATACAGACAAAACTTACGTTTTTACAAAAAAATGACTCTTCACCTAGAGTTCACTTACCAAAGCCATCAAGATAACATGTTTATCTTATTTCTTATGGCTACAAATACTATGGCAGATATATTCAAATATTTATTCAAACTAAAACATAAGCAGGCAAGTTCCTTAAACTTCTGTGCATATATTCCATAAATAAGAAGCTGGACCCCAACTGCAATTTCAATATCAGTCAGTAGAGACACTTTATATCCTCTGGTACAGAAAAACATAGCCAATATGATTCTTTATGGCCCTGAGTTATAATCAAGTTTCTATGGAAAGAGCCTGAAACACTTATTTGCTACCACAGGATAAAAACTAAAAATCCAGATGACAGGAATGGTGCTTCCTTTATAGTTGCTCAGTAAGGTATCATAGATACAGAACAAATTATAGCCCATATCTAATATTCTTCATACCTTCCAAAACTTAATGGTAAGACCCTATTAGTGGAGAAACAAGCATATAAGTCACATAATGTAGCAAAAGTAAGGTGCTACAGATGTGGATAGTATATCACAACTCAATAAACTTGCTAGTGATAGATGGGGCTGTGAACAGTACCAGAGAAGAAAAAAAGAAATAGTCATCAATCTGACCCAGTCAGGAAACACTATAATAATGACTCCTGAAAAGATATGACCACTTGTAAAATAGTGGCCTGAACACCATAGGAGTAATCAATGACATTCTCATTAAATTTAAGGGCTACTCTGCAAGAGGAAGGCTGTATTTTGCACCATCATTGCACTCTGAACATGTAGCTAGACACTTCATTGATCATAGTTGAGAACGTATTTTTAACATTCTCCTAAATGGACATAGTATTAAAAAGACTCCTAACTTACCATTATATTTCTAGATTCACTTATCCCTTTGTCAGAATCTGAGAAATTTGCTGTTTGCAGCAAATGTTGATTAATAATTCACCATTGACCATGTTATAGAATAAAAAACACAGCAGAATTCTTATCACTATATTCTCTTTTTCCTAAGACTCAAGAACCCCTGATAAAGTTAGGGCAAGAATGTAAGAAGTGGGACTTGAACCGGGATCCTTTGCATCCAGAGTCAATGCTCATAACCACTAAGCCATTGCTCTAGCATACCACCTACCCATTTGACAGGTATCTGCTGAATACAGTTACTGTACAAAAACAATGGACAGAATCTCTGCATCTCAACTTTTCACCTACAGACTCTCCTGCATCCTATATCATACTCTTTATAACAAGTCTGAAAACGTAAAACATGCATAAAAATACTCAAAAAATATTTTTGAGCCCAATTTCTACTTCAACAATTCTGGTTTCTCTATTATCTAATTGAAAGGTTTAGGTCAAAATTTATTTCATGGTCTGCTTAAGAAGTTTTACATTTACTGATAATTTACCTGTGTTGTGGTGCACTTGTGTCACAGATTATCAGTGAAGGACAGAGGACAACTGGAACATGTCAGTCCTCTTCTTCCATCATTTAAATTTCTGGGATAGAACTTAGGTCTCAGGTTTGGTGGCAAATGAACATCTCCATTGGACCATCTTCCCAGCCTCTTCTTATTCATTTGTATGTACCTGATGTTGAAAATTACCTTAAAATTGAATAAGTTCATATATGTAAAACACTAAGAATGTTAGAATATGTATTGACAGGTTGATAGAATAGCAATTTATATTAAGTGGTAAAGTTATATTCATTAACATTATCTATTTTCTTGTTCATATAGAATCCATATTGCCCAGTAATTCCATATGGTATTTATCTGAGACTAATTAACTGGATGCAACTGGGTTGCTTGAGTTTGGAGGTCTCAGTCCTCGCAATAATAATTAGACCATACTTAGAAATGAATAAAAATTACTGTGCTGGATATTGAAGACTCTAATGAAATACAAGAAAAACTAAGAATAAGTTTATAAAAACAAGAAAAAAATGTAAGTGTCGCAGAACAGGGAGGTCTATAATGACGTGTCTTCTCTATACAGCAGGGCAGCTGCACATAAAAGCTATAGCACTGTGACAGTATAAATAAGACTTTTATTAGCCCAAGCTAGACAAAATCCCAACCTCAATGGTGTACTTTGGGAGGGAGTTGCATTCCCATCATAAGATTATTTGATCAGTGATCATTGCTGAGAGAGAAAGGGAAACAGAGAGAGAGAGAGAGAGAGAGAGAGAGAGAGAGAGAGAGAGAGAGAGAGAGAGAGAGAGAGTCAGAACAAAACGGAATAAGACAGAGTCAGAAATGGTAAGACAGAAAAATACGGAAACACAAGGACAGAAAGAGATACAGAAGGACATTGAGAGAGAGACATACACAGATGGAGAGACACAGAGAAAGCAGCAGTATTCTCTAAAAGCTTATACCCTGGGATGATGATCATGCTAAAATGGACATCCATACAATCAAAAACACTTTGATCATGCATATTTATCTTGATACAAAAAATGAGCTACAAAGGAGACAAAAGTGGGTCGGTAGAATGTAGAAAAGATATCTTAATTATTGAGGAGTTATATGAATATAACCTAAACGTTGTACAAAATTCTTGAAGTAAGTAACTTTTTAAGTTGATGTGTGAAATTAGTAAAGAAGCGAGAGACCATCAGGATAAGGAGGATGCAAAAGTGGTTAACAGGGTCAATGTGATTGGAATACAAAATGTTAAAATTAAACCCATTAATGTCATTTTTAGTATGCACTAATAAATTTTTTAAGGGATAGATTTTGGAAACATATAAAATATGTTAAGTATAGTCTAAATCATAACTACATCATAAAACCAAATTTTCTAGTCTACAGGCAACCCTGGATGGATAAAATCCAGAGACCTGAGCATGAGCAAGCTTGAATTTATCCTAAGTATGGAAATTGATCCTCTCCTCAAAGAGTACATTGTGTATAGTTATGTGCTAACCATAGGAATTCTGCATGAGCATGTTATGTGGAGTATCTGTTGCACAACCTATTGTAAATTTTTGACCAACAATGAGAAATATTAGGTAATCATTGTTTTTCCCAGAAATGTGTCTGTGGGGAGGAAGTTGCTCAGCTCCAGAATCTTTCAGAACACATTCACTGCATTAAACATCTCCTTTACAGAGAGCAAAGCAAAAGCCACAAGAATATACTGACTGTAGCATGTGTGACCAACATTTAGCAAATCAGCTACAACAAACAGAACTGCTCATGGAAAAATTGATAATTTTTTATTATAAATTTTATAAATTTATAATTTATAAAAAGCAAGTATTGACATCCATTCTATTACACTGGAGCTTTTGCTTATAGAAATGGTTCTAAAATTGTGCTTCATGATCCCTTTGAAGGTCAAGCAATCCTTTAATAGGAGTCATCTAAGACCTTTGGAAATTATAGATATTTACATTCCAGTTTATAACAGTAGGAAAATTATGGTTATAAAAGTAACTTTATGATTGGGAATCACAAGATGAAGAACTGTATTAAGTAGTCACAATAATAGGCAAGTTGAGAACCACTGCTTTAGAGATAAACATTTATGAAACTGGAAGAGGATCAAGATGCAGTGAACACTCATGAGGATTTTGTTTAGCATCCACATAGAAGAAAAGTCAGATATAATTCCATACTTTCATTAAGAAGAAGCAATAGGGCTTAGGAGAGTGTGCTGACCACCTCCAAAGCAGTCATTATATAAAGCATAATTTTATGAGTATTATTAATAACTTAGTATGGCACCTGATAAAAACAGAGAGGTTAACAGCTAAAAACATTGTTAAAGAATGACATTGGGGAAAAGCACTCCAAAGATGTATAAGTTTATTGAGTGAAATGTCACTGCTTGTCATGTGTTATCTCACTATGATTTAGAACACAGCAAGGTCTCAAAGGCTGCTTACATTCCACCGTTGAGACTAAAGTTGGACACATGGAGGAAGGAACTGACTGAAATCAGTTGTGAAGGTATTGCCTCATCTCATTCCATTACATGAAAAATTCAGAGCAGGTTTGAACTGGAATCTTCTCTATGCTATTTTTTTCTAAGTTCCAAAGACACGAAGAGCTCTGCTTATTAGTGTCCTTGGAGTACTGACACCAAGGAGAATACTCACTTACCTTTTATCCAGAAGCAAGCACAGCACAGCCAGTTCAACAAAACAATTGTGATTCAACAATTACGATTACAAGAGTAATGGTCAGTTAAACTCATGCAAATATTTGACTGGTGGTATGATACATTGGTTCAACATTGAGTCAAAAAGTATATGCATAACTCACCCTCTCAAAAAGGCCTTTACCAAATACTACAAGAGCACACGGAAGGCTAAGATGTGTTAAGTACAAAGTTTGTACTTAGTCTGATAGTATCATCAAAGACCATGTAGCCAACTTGGCTTTGGAGATCTCTAAAAGGACATGGATACTAACTCTGCCATACACATAGAAGACATGCACAGATATAGCATTTTTATGATAATGGTAATGAAACTGCTAACATTTCCAGAAGCCATAAAGTCATTGGAACTATAACTGGGATTTGAACCTTTCTTCTTCCCCGTTACAGCAGTGAGTGGCTTTGGGACAAATTGCTAGAACATATAGGAATTAGAAAGTTAACTGAGACCAGGACTGCATTCCGTACCCTTCTCGAGTGGTCCATGTTCTGTGTGGAACTATTATGAGATGCAACTGTCACTGCGTAAAAAAGGTCCTGTAATATCCTCTCACTCATGTCCTTGTGAGTAAATCTGATCAGTCTGTGGGTGTGCTGAGGTTAGTAGAGGAAATCCTTTTGTTAGACTCTTGTCTTGGATCTCTTGCATTAGCAGCCATTTGTATTTGTTCAAGTAACAGTACCAGGCTTAGGAAAAATCTTGAAGTCTAGGAAGAATCTTCACAAAGATATAGCAGATGCTCTTTACCGTGGTTCATAAACATGGGGATGCTTTTCTTTATGTCAAAAGTCATCCCTAGTTAGTACCCCTTACCTTATTTGAATTGATGGAAGAGAAGAGATAGTTAAAGTCAGATAGTAGCTCAGGATTAAATTCTCAGTGCTGCAATGGGAGAGGCATACTCCCCATACAGGGGTTCTTGAGCCTGGCTGACTAGCCAGGATAGTATACTTAGGGAATCCCAGGAAAGTGAGATTTCAAGAGTCATCCTCGTCCTTATATACATGCGTGTACACATGAAAACTCAGACATAAACACATACACTCTTAAATACAAAAGAGAAAAGGTATATCTAGGGGTCAGAAACCATGGTTGCTGCTTAAAAATATTCACTTACCATGACAATTTCTAGGAAAAAAAAGTATATATAATTCAAGGGTTGATTTTAGAACCCTAAATTCAGAAATTCAGAAATGATTATTTACTGGGAACACAAGAGTCAATGTATTCATATTATCACAACTCAGAAAGAAGCAAATATTTTCTTGCTTTCTTTTTTTAATCTTAAACATAAGTTTGTTCACCTAATCTAACCTTTAAGATACTAGGGGCTAAAGCCTAGAGTAGATAATGATAGTAGATGTGAAACTTATACTCTTGACCAATTAGACTTTTGAGGGTTATATGAAAAACACGGCTATATTTACTGAGAGTTGCTGGTACTAAAGCTCTGTAGATGACATGAGAAAAAAAAGGCAGAATTAATGAGATCAATAGCTTTTATGAAAAAGTATTTGTGCACTTGATATCATTTAAATTGTGAAAATTCTTCAGGCAAAATTGGATGGATCACTTATACATACATTCATATGCATGTATGTAGAGAGATATAGATAAATATGTTTTTTATATTACTCACAATAAACTCTGCAATGAAGGTATTCATTGGAAACAAAAGTATATTATAGGATTTATCTAATAATTGCATACTATAAAGTGCTTATATCTATTTTCTTATAATCATATAAGTTTATATGTTCTTCATGCATAAATTTTTAATATTGGCCTGGTATTTGTAGAATTTAAATTCCTGAGAATCACACTTTTCTATTTCAGAAATTAGTTAGATGTGATCCCAAAATACATAAAATGCATTTAACTTTTTTATATCTTGTTTCTTTTGTGTTGAACGAGTAAATGTTGAGTGTTATACTTTATGCTGTCTGCTGAATCAGTAAGTTAGTGTGTATACCAACAGTGAACATTTAAAAATTAAAAGATAATTATTTATATAGAGCAAGAAATATAAATACAATGAATATTACTAAGGTTTCTTTGGTCATGTGATCAAAGGTAGAGTTGGTGCTTTATAAACAGCAACATCTGCAGAACTGAGTCTCTCTGTTCCATGGATGGGGTCTCTGCTACATGGAAACTCAAAGAAGCCAGGAGTGGCTTTAAGGCATATCCATATGGGGTAGAGAGTCCATAGTGTTGGTATTCAGCCTTCCAGAATCTATTAACAGCATTTTTAAGAACATCACATAACTTAGTGAGACACTTTTATATTAGGACAGTTAGATATCAGATAGACCCAATGTACTCATAGGTTTGGGCAAATTTTAACTTCAAAGAAAACTCAGTCTAAGGTTTTGGTGAAAGAGTAGTCAATGGCTTTATTTTGAGTTAACAAATTCAGCATAGAGTATCATTTCATGACTGGATTGTCACCAATCTGAGGCTAAGGAATCATGTGTTTACTCTTATCAGGCATGAAGAGTTAAAGTATGCTGACCTTGTCAAAATACAAACACTGCATGCTGCATTAGAGACAAAGTCTTGTAGAATCAAACCATTGAACATCAACATAAACTTCTAACATTAAACTGTCTATGGCTGATGAAATGAAAATGCTCACTGAAAATTAACTTTTAGTCAAATGTTTAAAATGATTGGACTAAACACAGGGTCCCCAATGAAGGGGTTAGAGAAAGAACCCAAGGAGCTGAAGGGGTTTGCAGCCCCATAGAAGTAACAACAATGTGAACTAACCAGTACCTCCCAGGGTTCTTAGGGACTAAACCACCAACCAAAGATTACACATTGTGGGACTCATGGCTCCAGCTGCATAAGTAGCAGAAGATGGTCTTGTTGGTCATCAATGGGAGGAGAGGCCCTTGGTCCTGTGATGGCTCTATGCCCCAGTGTAGGAGAATGCCAGGGCCAGGAAGTGAGAGAGGGTGGGTGGGTGAGCAGGTGGAGGGAGGAAGGAATAGTGTTTTTTTTTTTCAGAAGGGAAGCCAGGGAAGAGGATAACATTTGAAAGGTAAATAAAGAAAATGTCTAATTAAAAATTTGTAAAACAAAACAAGTAAACAAACAAACAAACAAAAAAACCACCAAACCTTCAGTATCACTTCTGAGAGCCAGCCAAAATTTTAACAAATCAACAACTTCAAATGTGTGTGTGTGTGTGTGTGTGTGTGTGTGTGTGTGTGTGTATGGTTACTTAATTATTTTTACCTTGTAATGTGTTTTTTTTTTCAATACATAAATATAGCAATGAGCTCTATCATAGAGGAATCTGAGCAAGTTTCTAATAGTGGTTTATAATTGTCATGATTATCTCAGAAATATAGATATCAACATACCTTCTGTTCCTATATAGCAGGGACTGATCTGATACTGTTGGTGTCAAACCTTTTCCTCTGGGAGAACATGATCTCTGCATCTGTAGATGCCAGTGCATTTGGTAGTGGTGAGGTGTCTCTCAAAGACATTTTTGATGACATCAAAATATCTAACAATATCAGTGATCTTGCAACAGAATTTGGCAGAGAATTTGTAAGTGTTTCACTGGTTCTAGTTACCTTTCAACAATGATGGCCCTGACAGTACAGGTACTGCTCTATAGTTAGATGTCATCCTGAGCTAAATTTCAGGTAATACACCTTCTTATGTAAAAGCAAGCACCAGTCTCTGGAAAGCTGGAAAATGGTATGTTGTGATTTCTTGTAGAATTCCAAATAAATGCCTTAAAAGAAAAAGCTTAAACTTCCTAGAACACTCACTTATGATCTTGCTTATATGAGATAAAAACTATTGGTATCTTTAGTAATGAACTGCAATTATTTAATGAAGAAGTGCTTGAATTCAAATTTATGATTAACTTTGGAAAGTATAATTTTAATTATTCACTACTAATAGAAAAAATTGTATAATTTAGGAATGCCTAGTTAAAGGAAACATCAGTTTTAAGCAAGAGAAAACAAGAGAGTATTAAGTACAGACCCATATTTATGGGAGCTTTAATTCAAATCTCAGAGTGAAATGAACTTTAAAATATCAATACTTTTGTTATTTTGTGATTTACAGAACTTCACTTCAACACATAAATATAGAGAAGGGGAAGAATGCACAGAGGATAGTGGACATAGCTTATATGCTTAGATGAAAAAAAAACCTGAAAATTTAGCTCAAATGAAAAGTGAGTAGGCAAAATAATCATTTTCTTCCTTAATTTCAGTTTTTTGTATCACTCATATTTAAAATTTCATATTTATTAAATATTTTGACATTCTCATCCTCATCATGGAGTCAGTTATTTATCTTCACTTAACCCAGTTTCTATTTTAACATTTGCAGACATTAGAATAATTCAGACAACAAAAGCTCATGGTCAAGACTTTCAACAGCTGCCATACATTTTTGCTTAACGCCCAGTAACAAAAGAAGAAGTCAAAAAGATTTCAGCGTGTACTCAGTTGGACTTTTCCTGAAGAACAGCAGCCATTCTGTAACTCATTATGAATACTGTAAGATGTTATAATCACATCTGCGAGGAAATGCTGAAAGAGTGAGCAAGGAAACAAAATCAAGTTATACAGTGGATGAATTATAAGAAAATAAAAACCTAAGCAAGTTTGTAACTGAGTTGTAAATTGTGCATTTATAGGACCCTAGTTTAGCAATGTGTACAAACCAGGTTTATTTACTATTCTGTAGGAAGCTGACATGAATTGGGACTGTACATTTAAATATATATTCATCTATACAGAGAAGAATGAAAATGTAGTTGTATTTATTATATACTACTAATTGAACTTCATTGGCAACCTTTTATGCTGCTGACCACTAAATCTGTTCTTCTTCATTCTCAAGAAACTTCTGGTTCCATGTTGGCATCTTATGCATATGTTATTCTTCTCAGATTTCTTTTCCATTTCCTAAGGGTTTACTGAAATGACCGACACACATGGATCATGCACATACTGCATAATGTTCCTCAGAATGAAACTTATGATAGCAACTATAATATATAATTGTTATATATTATATATTATATATAATAATTAACAATTGTATAATAACAATTAACAATTATAATAATTATATTGTATAATATAATAACATTAATATATATAATATTAATTATTTAATATTTAATATTATATAATATTATTATATTATTATATATTTAATATTATATAATATTATTAATTAATTAATAATATGATATTGTATTAATAATTGTATAATAATAATTAACAATTATATATAATAGTTAACAATTGTTAATCATTCCTATATGTACTCTTATCTCAAAATTATTTGACTTGGATATCATATGGAAGTCATAATGAAAATTGAAAGCAGGGGAAGAAATAAAAAACATGGCATTCTACATTGGTAGACACTTCATAAGCTACTGCACTGCACTTCAGTGTCCATCAGAAAATGAAATATTGTCATATCAGCAGGAAAATATAAAGTGAAGGATTGGAAGGTTATTACAATATTTTAACCACCAACATGCCCAATAAAATCGGGAATATATGCTTGCTCCAACTCAAACATTCATTATTAGTGATAACCCACAATGCAGGCAGGATCTCTCACAACTTGCTGTGGTTTTTACTTCATACTTTTATAGGTTTTTCTTTACAAAGGTTGTTTCTTACCTTTCTACATTTTATATTTACTACCACAAAGTTACTTACAGATGTCAACATAGCAAGTATTTTAAATTAGAGCTGACTTTCATGTATAGGTAGTGCTGGCAGTAAGCACACACTGGTAGGTCAAACTCCACTGAAATTCCTACTGATGCTGGTAATGAAGGCAACACTGTGCCCCTGATCTTCCTTTGTTCATGCTGACAGACGGACTGCTCTGCTACAGGCATGGCCACAAAGGGAAATAAGCTGAGGAAAGCACAGTCATGATGATATGATTTCTGTATTAAATATCTCATTTAATATTGCCTACAAACTACCCAACTTAGATAACTGTATGTGTGAACAATCTAAATGTTATGGTGAATCTGACTAAAAATGGTTTGAGACACATAACACGGAACTGGTGACAGTTGTCTTTCTAAGTCAGATCATCGGGGCACCTATTGAATCGCAATACAACTTTGGCTGCTCATTGACAAGCAATGAAATAATACAGGTAAATTATAAAATGGGGCTTAGAGTTAAATGGTCTAATTTCAGGAGGAAAACACAAGAGCAATGTGTATTTTCTTCAAAAGGAAAAACATCTTTAGGATAATGTATATTTAGCAGAATGTAAGTGCAGTCATTGAAATTCACAGTTCTACATCATTGTCCTTTACAGAATATATACTGCATCCCATTAAAATTACAAATACACATTTTAGTTCTGTTTCTTAGATTAAAAACAAAATGTAATACATCCTTATCAACAACAACAACAACAACAACAACAACAACAACAACAACAACCAGAGCTTCACAAGCTAACTGTGAAGATAATCAGCAAGGTGAGCAGTCTTCTTACTCCTCTTACTTTCCTCCTTCTGTGCTGTTACATGTAGAGAATAATGAAACTGATTGTGTGTGTGTGTGTATGTGTGTTCCTGTGTTTGTGTGAATGTGTGTGCGTGTGAGTGTGTGTGTGTGTGTGTTTGTATGTGTATATGTGTATGGAAAATAAATTCATGAAATTTTTAGGCAAATGCATGGAACTTAAAATATATTGAGTGAGAAAATCTATCCTCATAAAGATTAAAGGCACATTTTCTTTCATATTTGTGGATCTTTCTCTAACTTTAGAATTTGGACTAACTGAATAAAGTACTCCAGGAAAACAAAAAAAGGATGCAACGGAGTAAGAGAGAAGGATCTCTAGAGAGGATTACAGCAAAAACACATGAAATGTTAAAATAGGCAAGGAATTCAGTTAATGGGAGAAGGGATAGCAGTGCATAGTGAGAAAGTAAAAGTAAGTGACAGCAAAGCACTGTGGATGTAGAAAAAGCCATAGTGTTATATAGTTTTATATTCACATAAAATTATTCATATACACACAAGCACACACACACACAAACATGGGCTGGACATGGGTCCCATAGATGTGCACTATGTTGCCTGCCTTTGAATAGATTTTTCCCTACCTGAGCTACTTTGTGTGGTCTCAGTGAGAGTGGATATAGACCTGCTGGGACTTGATGTATCAGAGCTTGTTGATATCTACATGGGGCTTCCCTTTCTCTGAGGAGAAGAGGAATAGGTGATAAAAAGAGGGCGCTTGTAAGGGTATGTGTACAATGAGAGGAAGGGGGCTGCAAAGTGAAAATAAATAATAAATAAATAAATAAATGAAATAAAGGAAAGAATCTGGCTGCCAAGAGATTTAACTAAACAGGAAAAAGACAGACAAATATGTAAATAACTATGCTAATTTCATAGTGGTTACTGCTAAAAACAGAAAATATCAGTTAAAAACAAGCAAGGAAATAATTATCAGATTAAAGCTTCTCCTTCACACCTTATGGTTTTGATGAATTGATTAAATACTTTATGATCAAAATAGGAAAAACATATTTAACAATTTATCTCCAATTTTCCTATAAAATAGGCATATGCTGCTGTTCAATAAAAGGAAGTAAGTCTTATTATAAAGCATTAGTGAGTAATCAATGTTTACTTTTAAGTATTGTTTTTTTCTTTATATGTTTCTACAGAGTAAGAGATGAGAACCCCTGATATTTAAAGCCTGTTTTTTAATCACAGACAGTGATTTCTATGAGTTTTGGGTCTGCAACTCAAAACTTATATAAGTAATAGTGCAGCAGAAGAATGCAGAAAAAGAAAGGAGATAACTAGGAGTTGAGGATATATCTAGAGTATGCATGATAGGGTAGAAGTACTGTGGGAACACAGAAATGGTAGAAGAGAAGGGACAAGTACGCCTCTATTAAATGTAGACACTCTAAAAGAAAATCATCAAGGTTTTCAATCAAAATCAAAAGGAGGAAATCAAAGCAGCTATTAGCAGCCCACGGCTCAGCAGAGAAAAGTAGCACATAGAAATGACAAGAAATCTTAAGATAATGAGTATAGATAGAAGTATTAGTTAGGGAGAGATCCAAGAGATAAAAAGATAAGGATAGTTAACCTTAGGACAAATTGCTCATGAACTTATTTTTCCTTTGACTGGATCAAATTTACCAAATATATTGTAACATAAATCACCGCTAAGCTGAATCAAATAAAATGGTACTTCTACTTATGTGTAGAAGAAAAAAGTTACCATTGTTATGACAAGGCAAAAGTCACTTACTTCTCTATTCCTCATTGGATTTGAAAAACATACAAGACATATCTGTTCCTTTTGAACTTGTATACAACTCTCTAAAAGTTTATAATATATTTTGTAATACTTTGTATCTACATTAGACTCCACATGCTCTTGTTTGAAGCAGTAGTCTTCAACCTGTGACAGTGTAAAAAAGTGGTAAACATGGCATCTCATAGGATGAAATTGTATCACTGAGTATATCCCTTTACAAGGTATTGATATTCTCTTCTCTCCAACCCCGTCTCTCACTGAGTCTATCTCTCCTTCCTGATAATGAATACTGAATAAGCTGCATCTAATCTCTGATCCCTTAATATATCCATAATATACTGAGCTGCCCAAGAACTAAGAGACAACAGACCAAACCCTTGGAATTTGTGAACCAAAAATAAAACTTTTTTTTCTAATTTTCTCAGCTATTTTTGTCACAACAATAAAACCTTCTAAAACAATATTTTCAGAAGTCACCCCAGATTAGATTTTCTCTTCATATATTATTATCAAATGATAAACATACTTCAAGTAATTTATATATCTATCAATAAAATGGCATTTTATTTAATGATTCTGAGTGCATGCACTTACATTCTAATCTTCTGAAAGGAAAACTCAGTAGCAGAATTTTCTCCTTAGCAATTTTCAAAAATGGCTGGTAAGCAGGAAGATAGCCTCTTCTGGATGAAACTCATTGGTCACAATAACAACTCAGTTGTATAATAGAGACAGAAAACAGAAAAGGAAACATTGGCAACCATTTTAAAGATTATAGATTTCTATTATTTGTATTCCAAATCTTGCAGGATATACTAGACTGGAAGTAAACACATGCAAAAGAACAAAATATTTACAAATATTATTCTCAATTATCTTTTATTTATTCTAATGTTTGAGATTATATGATTATGTAATTCTAATCACCTTACTCTTTCAAATTCATACCCTTTTTCTATACATTGACTCTTGTTATGTGCACACACACTCATACATGCACAAATATACACAATACATACATACATATTTCTAAGTAAAAATATACAACCTGCTCAGTCAGTATTATGTCAATTTTGTGTACATTTAATATGTGTTAGATAACAAATTCAAATGCTCTTCATGAAGAATATTTCTCCTCTCTAAACATTCTCTAGGATCTAGTAAATCCTTATGTAAGTTTGAGGAAAGCTGGGTTTTCTCTCATCCTCATTAATGTCACATTGCACAGTTAATGCAATTAACTCATTTATATTTTAAGGTTAAATATAAATTTACTTTCTTCTCTAAATCTATTTTCAAGATATAAAATGTCTCACAGAATTACATTTTTATTTTTTTTTTTTTTGGTTTTTTAAAACAGGGTTTCTTTGTATAGCCCTGGCTGTCCTGGAACTCACTCTGTAGAACAGGTTGGACTCGAACTCAGAAATCTGCCTGTCTCTGCTTCCCAAGTGTTGGGTTAATGGTGTGCGCCACCACCACCCAGCTGAATTTCTTAAAGTATTGACATGTTTTAAAACTCCCAGTTTCTCTGGTGGAATCACAATCCCGGACCTTAAGCAGTACTACAGAGCAATTGTGATAAAACCTGCATGGTATTGGTACAGTGACAGGCATGTAGATCAATGGAACAGAAATGAAGACCCAGAAATGAACCCACACACCTATGGACACTTGATCTTTGACAAAGGAGCTAAAGCCATACAGTGGAAAAAATACAGCATTTTCAACAGATGGTGCTGGCTCAACTGGCAGTTAGCATGTAGAAAAATGCAAATTGATCCATTTCTATCTCCTTGTACAAAGCTCAAGTCCAAGTGGATCAGGGACCTCCACATCCAACCAGATACATTGAAACTAATAGAGAAGAAACTGGGGAAGAACTTCGAGCAAATAAGAACAGGGGAAATTTTCCTGAAGAGGACACCAATAGCTTATGCTCTAAGATCAAAAATTGAAAAATGGGACCTCATAAAGTTGCAAAGCTTCGCTAAGGCAAAAGACACTGTCAATAGGACAAAACAGCAACCTACAAATTGGGAAAAGATCTTTACCAATCCTATATCTGATAGACAGCTAATATCCAATGTCTACAAAGAACTCAAGAACTTAGACTCCAGAGAACCAAATAACCCTATTAAAAGTGGGGTACAGAGCTAAACAAAGAATTCTCAACTGATCAATATGGAATGGTTGTGAAATACCTAACGAAATGTTCAGCATCTTTAGTCATCAGGGAAATGCAAATCAAAACAACTGTGAGATTCCACCTCACATCAGTCAGAATGGCTAGGATAAAAAACTCAGGTGACAGCAGATGCTGGAGAAGTTGTGGAGAAAGAGGAACACTACTTCATTGCTGGTGGGATTGCAAGCTGGTACAACCACTCTGGAAATCAGTTTGGTGGTTCCTCTGGAAATTGGACATAGTTCTACTGGAGAACCCAGCTATACCACTCCTGCGTATATACCCAAAAGATGCTCCAACTTGTAATAAGGACACACACATATGCTCCACCATGTTCATAGCAGCCTTATTTATAACAGCCAGAAGCTGGAAACAACCCAGATGTCCCTCAACAGGGTAATGGATACAGAAATTGTGGTACATCTAAACAATGGAGTACTACTCAGCTATTAAAAACAATGAATTTATGAAATTCTTAGGGAAATGGGTTGATCTGGAGAATATCATCCTGCATGAGGTAACCCAATCACAAAAGAACACACATGGTAAGCACTCTCTGATAAATGGTTATTAGCCTAGAATTTCGGAATACAGGAAGAACAACCCACAAACCACAAGAAACTCAAGAAGAAGGTAGAAAAAATGTGGGCATTTAATTCCTTCTTAAAAGGGGGAACAAAATGCCCATGGAAGGAGTTGCAGAGACTAACTATGGAGCAGAGACTGAAGGAAGGACAAGCCAGCCTGATATAGCTATCTCCTGAGAGGCTCTGACAGTACCTGACTAATATAGATGTAGAAGCTCACAGCCATTCATTGAACTGAGTACAGGGTCCCCAATGAAGGAGTTAGAGAAAGGACCCAAGGAACTGAAAGGTTTGCAGCCCCTTAGGACGAACAACAATATGAACTAACTAGTACCCTCAGAGCTCCCAGGGATTCAACCATCAGCCAAAGACTATACATGGTGGGACTGAGTGTTCTGGCCGCATGGGTATAGTAGAGGATTGCAAAGTTGATCATCAATGGGAGGAGAGGCCCTTGGTCCTGTGAAGATTCTGTGCCCCAATGTAGGGGAATGCCAGGGCCAATAAGTGGGAGAGGGTAGGGTGGCAAACATGGGGACGGGGAAGGCAACAGTGGTTTGTTCTTGTTGTTTTTGTTTGTTTGTTTGTTTGTTTTTTGAAGGGGAAACTGGGAAAGGAGAAATCAAATGACATGTAAATAAAGAAAGTATCTAATAAAAATAACCAAAAAACTCCCGGTTTCTTCACGATATTTAATTTCTTCAACTTTTTAAAATACTTAATCAGTAGCAATTGATATTTAATAAGTAAGCCCTGCATATCTTAACGACAGAAGCACAATAACATGACAATAAAACTAATTGTATAAAGATGATAGAGGCTCTTAAAGAAGAAATGAATAAATCCCTTAAAGAAATACAAGAAAACATAATCAAGTGAAGGAAAGGAATGAAACTGTCCAGAACTGAAAATGGAAATAGAAGCAATAAAGAAAACACAAAGTAAGGGAATGCTAGAGATATAAAAACTAAGGAAGAGAGCATGAACTATAGATATGAGCACCAACAACAGAATAAAAGAGATGGAAGACTGAAACTCAAACATTGGTGCCCTGATAAAAGAAATTAATATATCAGTCAACAAAACTGCTAACTCTAAAAAGTCCATGACACAAAATATCCAGAAAATTTGGGACACTTTGAAAAGGCTAAACCTAAGAATAATAGGAAGAAGACAAGATTCCCAGCTCAAAGGCCCAGAAGTTATCTTCAATAATATGATAAAGGAAATTGTTTACAACCAAGAATAGTGATTCTTGTACAAGAAGATCACAGAAGACAGAATACATAGGACATGAAAATAAAATTTTCCAGCTAAAATTTGATTTTGCTAAATATCAAAACAATAATTGTACAGAACAAAGTAAGAATATTAAAAGCAGCAAGAGAAAAGGGGCAAGTAACATATAAAGGAGAAACTATCAGAATTACAACTGATTTCTCAATAGAATATAAACTCAGTAGAGTTCAGGAAAATGTCTTGCAGACTCTAAGAGACTACAAATGTCAGTCCAGACTACTATATCCAGAAAAACATTCAATAACCATAGCTGGCCAAACAAGATATTCTTTGATAAAACCAAATTTACACAATAAATTTGAACTATCTAGCCCTATTAGGATACTAGAAGGAAAACTCTAACCAAATGAGGCTAACTACACCCAACAAAACCTAACAAATAAATAATTTCACAACAACACCAAAAAAAGAAGAGAAATACACAGACACACACTCAGGCATTGTCACATACACACTTGCACATGCACAAACACACACACACACACACACACATTCACAACTACCATCAATAACATCAAAGTAACAGGAATTAACAACCATTGGTCATTAATATCTCTCAAAATCAATGTACTCAAATGCCAACAAGAAGAACCAGACAAACAAAAGGATGTATAAACAAGATTCCTCATTATGCTTTATGCAAGAAATACACCTAAGAAACAAAGATAGATATTACTCAGAGTAAAGAGATAAAGGAAGGTTTATACACACACACACACACATACACACACACACACACACACACACACACACATCAAGCTGGAGTAGCCATTCAAATATCTAATACAATAGACTTTCAACCAAAATAATCAAAATAGATGGGAAAGGACACTTTATACTCATTAAAGGAAAACACCACCAAGAAAACTTCTCAATTATAGCCCTCTATGCCCAAAATGCAAGGGCATCCTCATTTGTAATAATAATAATAATAATAATAATAATAATAATAATAATAATAATAATGACACACTTAACAATATACAAGTTATCCAGATAGAAACTAAACAGAGGAATAATGAAACTAACAGGTTATGTATCAAATGGATCTAACAAATATATAAAGAACATTTTACCCAAATAATAAATTAATATAACTACTTCTCAGCACCTTATGGAGCCTTCTCAAAAATAGAGTACATAACCATACGCATAAGCCTTAACAGATACAAGAAGATTGAATTAACTTCTTGCATTTTATCAGATCACCCTGGCTTAAAGCTGGACTTCAACAACAACAGAAACAACAAAAAACATACAAACTTGAAACTGTCCGCAGTTTTAAGAACAGGGTTCTACTCAGACAGAAGGGAATAAAGGACCTGAAATAGAGGGTTTGAAATGCAAAGAGAAAACACAAAGCCAAGTTGCATCCCAATCAAGGCCCCACTTTACTGAGAATAAACCAGGGTTTTTATAGTCACAGGAGAAACTGAAAACAAGTCTCTAGATTACACTACAAAGAAAGTTCAGGTGCCAAAGTCCCCAGGTTCAGAAGATCTTCAGGTGGCTAGCTGGCTGACATACTCAGGCGGTGGGCCTGGTCAGGCAGCTTCTTCAAAGACAAACAAACAGTCAACAGAGAGCATCTGTCTTAGCTCCCAGGTGTTAGCCCCAAACAGAGGCTTCCAGGAGTCTGATGGATGACTGAAGTGAAGAGGGGGTGTAACAATTCCTCCCTTTTTATTTTAAAACATTGCAGAACAAAGACATAATCAAACATTATGGCTTTGCAGAAGGAATTTTCATGGTGCCTGGGTGAATATCACCTGCAATATAATATCTTTTGGTAAAATATCTGACTCGTCTTTGACATGCATCTAGTTTGTACCACAAACCGGGCTTATTTTGTGTTTTTTCAAAAACACAGCCACTTGGCAGGTCCCTCTGTCTTAGGTTGATTTATTTGCCAGAGCCCTAACTCGTAGAACACAGGTTTTCAAAATGCACCTTCTTCTGTGCACCCAATACCAAGACATGCCTTTATTGTCTGCAAAGTCCACAAACTGCCACAGTTTTTTGAAAACCACCTTCTCTGAAGTTATCGTAAAGCTGCACGCCACTCTACTGGAGATAAGTGTAGGCACACGATTGAGCTACAAAATATCAGCTCCAATTCTAGGAACCTTTACTGAGAATAAGCCTCAATTCAAATGCAAAGTAGTAAATTCAGGCTAGTACTTCGGGATTTCTCCAGCCTGAAACAGCTAAATGCTGTAGGAATAACTTTACTTTTGCTCCGGGCATAAGCAAGTGAATTTGAATTGTTTATTTAGCTTCTGGAGAAAGCAATTTTTTCCGGGTCAAGCGGGCATTTCCAGAGTGACAGAAAAAGCTGTCAGCTCAGAAACAAAAGAAAAAGAAAAAACACTTTTCAGCAGTACATTTAAACACATTTACTAAGAAGGCTGTGGATTTGAATCCACCTGTCGCATTAATCTTTCAGGAAGCCAATGAGCTTCATCCTCTTTCTGAGAAAAAATACACATGGATCCTCTGCCCCAAAGAGTGTGGTGTGCTCATTCAACAATCCCTTGTCCCATTGGATTATAGGGAATTTCAGTTTTATGTTTAATGCCAAAATTTTCACAAAATGACACAAAATTTTTGCCAGAGTAAGCTGGCCTATTGTCCGTCTTAATGACTTTAGGTAAGCCCATATCATTAAAGGCTTGTAAACAATGATCAATTACATTCCTAGAGGCCTCTCCTGTGTGCAGGGAAGCAAATATAAATCCTGAACAAGTATCAATACAAACATGTATATATTTAAGCTTTCCGAATTCTGCATAATGGATTATATCCATCTGCCAAATATGAATGGGCATAAAGCCTCTTGGATTTACCCCTAAATGTGGAACTGGAGACAAAATAACACAACTAGGGCATTGTTTTACAATCATTCTTGCTTGTCCTTTGGGAATTTTATGTTTGAGTCTTAAAGTATGGCTAGAATTTATTATGATCCTGTTTAGCTAGTGCAATAGGATCTGAAACTAAGGCTCCTCCTACAAGAGCTCTGTCAATAAACTGTTGATTATTCATAAGATATCCAGCTTGTCCTCTAGAGGAACCATCAGTAAATATCACAAGAGCATTACTCAAAGGCTGTAAAGAAATCAAGTTAGGAAATATCACTTCATGCACATTTAAGAATTTTATCAGTTTATCCTGAGGATAATAATTATCTATAATTCCCTGAAATCTTATCTGAGCAAGCAACCAATCTGTACTATCCTGTTTTAACCAGGAATCTTGCCCTAAAGTAAAAGGCTGAATGATAACATCTGGCTTCTTGCCAAAATAAGTCAGTGCTTGCTTTCTACCAAGCATGATCGTATGAGCTACTGACTCATAATACGACAAGATATTACACTTAGGAGACACCCTTAAAGGTATCCACATGAGAGGTGCTTTTTGCCATAACAATGCTGTAGGAACATGAGCTGTATTGAAAATTAACAAATGCAAAGGTAAAGAATAATCTATATAAGTAACAAATTGATTTTCAATAGCTCTTTCTATCTGTTGTAAAGCTGATATTCCTTCTCTAGTTAAAAATCTAGGAGAATTTGGATCAGAATTACGTCTGATCTGAGCAACTCTCTGATTAGCATGTACTGTAATAACACCACAAGGTGAAGCAGCCATAATCTTAATCTCCCCCTGATAATCACCATCAATAACACCTAGATAAATGTGCAAACCTTTCACAATTGAGCTACTACTCCCTATAAGCAACCCCCAAGTCTCTGTAGGCAAGGGCCCAAAGACTCCAGTAGGTAAAATTTTAACTCACATATCTGGTGTGACAGGTGGAACAGAGGTCCAATCCTACACTTCCTGGGGTTGCCCTCAAAAGTTCAAAGACGAATATCCTTGGCTGGGTGGCAGCCTCATGGCCCCATATGTTGCCTGTTGTTTTAGGAAGGGGGACTAGGGCTGCCCCCTCCAATCGTTTCCCGACAAGGTATTGTCTTGAAAGCCTTTTTAAATCTACAGTCTCTGTCTCTGGCCCAATGCTTCCCTTTCCTACAATGAGGACAGATTCCCGGGGCAGCACCTGACTGCTGCCTGTTTGTGGCTCCTAATTTCTTAGAGCAATGATATTTAAAATGATTCATGCTACCACATTTAAAACATCCTTTATTCTCCTGTCTTTGCGTCTGAATCTCTTGAACCTTCCATATCTGAACTCCAAAGTAAAAAATCACCTCTTTGCAGTATAGCCTAACATAATCTCCAGTCTTGAGGTGTTAACTTTGACTCTATTACATTATCCGATAGTGCCTGTGTAAATGGGGCACGGACCATATTGAGCAACCACACCTTTTAAATCTTTTATAACCTTAAATTCTAAAGGCTGATGTTGTCTAATTCTCTCATTGTGCTGATCAAGCCTTTCCACCACAGGAAACACTAGCACTCCCGAAGTGTCTTCCCCATTTTCTCTAGCCTGATTAATTGCTTTCTCTAAAGGCAATTGACACATCTCAAAATTGCTGTCCTTTCTTTTACCTGATACTGCCTTTAGTTCATTCAACTAATTAGTCAATTTCTGCAACTTGATTTCAAACTCCAATTTACTTAATTGTAAATCTCCCTGATCCTTCTCTCCTGTCATAGTGGACCTAGAATTATCAGGTGAAAGCAACTCCTCTCCACAAGACTTAGTAGTTCTGCTTTCTAAAAAAGGATTTAGAATCTCTTTTTTTTCCATATCTGAGCTTTCTGATTCCTGTGAGCTCAATTCACTTTCTGACACTCTACCTCTCTCCTCTATAATGTCCTTCACGAGTGCCCAAAGGTGGAGAGTGAATTTTTCTGCCTGATTTTTCCTCAGAGCTTTTCCAATTTTTTCCCATGTTCTTTTATTCAAATCTCTTACTTCATGAACCCATGGGCAGCAAGATTTTATTTCATCTGAGAGATTTTTCAATTCATTTTTTTCTACCCTGATTCCTCTTGCCTGAAGCAACTTATTTATACTCTGCATCTCTGCTTTTGACTCATTCAAACACATACTTACTGTCACTCCCTTAGGTGAATTAAAATGCCAGGTCAGCGCCAATCCAACCTAGCCCCATACCCTTCTTACACAGCAATACTATTATAAAACTAAGGCTAGCACTAGCATCAAAATTACCTACCATGCAGAATGGTGTACGACTTTTTATCCTTACCTTCTGAAATTTTAGGCAGAGCTCTGCTTTGACAGTATGTTCCCTATAAATCCCCCATACCTGAGTCTACATTCAGGTGCCATCTGAAACTGCCCACAGTTTCAAGAATGGGGTTCTACTCAGCCAGGAGGGAATAAAGGACCAGAAATAGAGGGCTTAAAATGCAAAGAGAAAACACGAAGCCAAGTTGCATCCCAATCAAGGCTCCACTTTACTGAGAATAAACCAGGGTTTTTATAGTCACAGGAGAAACTGAAAACAAGTCTCTAGATTACACTACAAAGAAAGTTCAGGTGTCAAAGTCCCCAGGTTCAGAAAATCTTCAGGTGGCTAGCTGGCTGACATACTCAGGCAGTGGGCCTGGTCAGGCAGCTTCTTCAAAGACAAACAGTCAACAGAGAGCATCTGTCTTAGCTCTCAGGTGTTAGCCCCAAACAGAGGCTACCAGGAGTCTGATGGATGACTGAAGTGAAGAGGGGATGTAACACAAACTTATGGAAACTGAACAACTCTCTGTTCTATGACCACATAGTCAAAGAAGAAATAAAGAAAGAAGTTAAAGATGTTCTAGAATTCTATGAAAATTAAGGCACAACAAACCCAAACTTATGGGACACAATGAAGTCCTAAGAGGAAAGTTCACAGCACGAAGTGCCTTCATAAAGAAACTGGAATGATCTCATATTAGCAACTTATCAACACACCTGAACAGTCTAGAACAAGAAGAAGTAAACCCACCCAAAAAAATAAAAGGCAAGAAATAACCAAATTTAGGGCTGAATCAGTACACTAGAAGCAAAGAAATCAATTCAAATAATCAAGGAAACCAAGGGCTAGGGTTTGTTTGTTTCTTTCTTTGTTTAGTTTTTTTAAGAAAATTAACAATATAGACAAGCCCTTACCTGAAATAACTAAAAGGCAGAAAGACAATATTCAAATTAACTAAATCAGAAAAAGGGGGGTGGGATATAACAATAGACACTGAGGAAATCTAATGAATTATTAGGACTTTGTTCAAAAACCTATACTTCACAAAATTAGAAAGTCTAAATGAAATGGACAATTTTCACCATAGGCTCCATTTAGCAATATTAAATCAAGACATGGTAAACAATGTGAACAGCCCTTTAAACCTAAGACAATGGAAGCACTCATTAAAAGTCTCCCAGACAAAAATATCTCAGGACCAGAAACTTTTTGCATAGAATTCTACCAGGTATTTAAAGAAGAGCTAATAGCAATACTCCTCTAACTCTTCAACAAAATAGAAACAAAAGAAACTTTTCCAAACTACCTCTATGAGCCCACAGTCACCCAGATGACTAAACCTTCCAAAGGCTCAAGTAAGTACCAGAATTTCACAACAATTTTCCTTATGAACATGGATGCACAAATACTCAGTCAAGTACTCACTATTTCAAGAACACATTAAAACCATCACCTATCGTGATCATATAGGTTTCATCCCAGGGCTGGAGGGGTGGCTCAATATACAAAAATTCATCAGTGTAATCAACCACAAAAATATACTGAAAGAAAGATCAAGCGAACAACTCATATGCTGAGAAATTTATGCCAAAACCATATAATGGAAGAAAAGAGAGCATTTTCAACAAATAGTACTAGTCTAACTAGATGTCTATATATAAGACAATGAAAATAGATCCCTATATATCACTGTGTACTAAACTCTCAAGTCCAAGTGGATCAAACATCTCAACAATAAAACTGGATATAATGAATCTAAAGGAAGAGAAAGTGGAGAATAGCCTTGAATGCATTGTCACAGGTAACAACTTCTTAAACAGAACACTACTCGCCGAGGCACTAAGATCAACAATTAATTAAGGGCAACTCATGAAACTTAAAAGCTTATATAAGGCAAAGGACCTGGCCAACAGGACTAAGTGGTAGCCTAAAGGCTAGGCAATGGCATTTACCAACCCTACACCTGACAGAGGACTAATATAAAAATATAAATATATAAGGACCTAAGAATGTAGGCAACAACAAACCAAATAACCCAATTAAAAATGGTATTCAGAGATAAACATGGAATTCTCAACAGAGGAATCTCACATGACCAAGAACCACTTAGAAGATATATTCAATGTCCTCAGGCATTGGTAAACTACAAATCAAAATGACTCTGAGAGTTTTCTTTAAATTCATCAGAATGACAAAGTTAAAATTTGAATTATTTGGAACCAGAGAAACATTCCTTCGTTGTTGTTGGAAGTATAAACTTCTACAACCACTCTGGAAATCAATTTGGAGGTTTCTCAGAAAATATGGACTAGTTCCAACTCAAGATCCATCTACACTATATCACTCCTAGAGATACACCCAAAAGATGTTCCACCATCCCAAAATGACATGTGCTCAATATGCACATAACAGTTTTATTCATAATAGACAGAAACTGGAAAAATGCAGGTGTCCCTCAATGAAGAATGGATAAAGAAAATGTGTTTTATTTACACAATATAATACGACTTAGCTATTAAAAACAAGGATAAAAATAGATTTGCAGACAAAGAGATGCTACTGAATGAGATAACCCAGACTCAAAAGACATGTATGGTCTGTACTCACTTATAAGTGGATATTAGCTTGAAAGTTCTAGATATACAAACTGCATTCCACAGACTGAAACAACTTAAATAACAAGGAAGACAAAAGGGAGAATGTTAGAAAATCACTCAGAAGAAGAAATAAAGTAAATGCAGAATGTGGATGGATGGAGCCAGGAAATTGGGTGTGCAGAGAACTCAAGCTCAAGGCCTAGGAAAAAGAATGGAAATCCATGTGGAAGGACATCTCAAGGATATGTAGAAGACTTGGGATGGAGGAACTCTATGAGGGTGACTCCATCTCTGACTCATAGAAGTGGGGGATATGGAACCTGAGGTGGATAACTCTTATAGCCAAGTAGGAATCCCACTGGAGGGATAAGGACACCACTTCACCCATAAAACCTCTGACCCCAAATTTTCCCTGCCAACAAGAAGGGCAGTGATGATGAGGACAGAGAATGGCATAATTTGAGATCCATCCCATAGGCAAGAAACAATCCCTTGTACTACTCATGATATTCTGTTATGTTACATTCAATAGTCTAGCATAACTGCCTCTGAGAGACATTATCCAGCAGCTGACAGAAAGAGATACACATACCCAAAGCCAAACATTAGTTGGAGTTCAAGAAGTCCCAAGGAAGATTTGGAGAAAGTTTGAGGAAAGTTGATAAGAGGATAAGAACTCCACAGGAACAATAACAGAGTCAACTAACTTGGACCTCTGGGAAATTTCAGAGACTGAATCAATAACAAAGGAGCATAAATAGGCTGGACTTAGCCATCCACCACAATAATGTGGCAGATTTGCAGCTTGGTCTTTGTGAGGGTCTCCCAACTATTGGAGTGGTGGCTGTCTCTGACTCTGTTGCCTGTCTGTGGATCCTGTTCACCTCACTGGACTGCCTTGTCTTAAAAGGATGTGCCTAGACCTGCAGAGTTGAGGTGCCACTTTAGGTAGGTACCCAAGGCTCCATCCCTTCTAAGAGGAGATGAGGAGGGGAATGGGAAAGGCCTTTTGAGGTAGGGACTGTAAAGAGGAAATGACTACAATATAGATTTAAATTGAATAAATAAACTAATAGAATACAAAAAAGAAACAATACTTTCTCTTTATAAATAAAATAAGTAATAGGATAAGTAATGTCTTACAAATAGATTCCCTACTCAGAGTTCACTTCACCATTAGCAAACTCAAGGGAGCCTAATGACTCTGATACCAGATATACATATACACATACACACACATTGTACAAGTACTATTCTGAATGACTATTTTGGAAGTTTGTGTGTGAATTTTAATAAGAAGCTTATTCAACTTGACTGACTGAAAAATGTGGTTCTGCAATCTAAGATTAAGAACACATATCATTAATTTTATTATGGCAAATAAAATTTGAAATGTTTAAATTAAAACAAGTAAAACTCCCAGAACTGTTTTTGGTTGTGCTTCATTCTAACTACCACAATTGTTTTCAAATCTAAAGTCCAGTTATCAGGAGATTGTTATAATTGTGGAGATGTTACAGATGATCTAGAACCTGAACCCAATTACTTGGAATCCATATGAAATAGCAGAATGAAGCTACCTAGGACTATACCAGGTTCTTAGAAGGTGAAGGCAGGAGGGTTCCTGGGGCTTGCAGTTAACCCATCAATCTAATAAATGAGCTCTACAGTCAATAAGATAACCTATCTTTAAAAGAATGTAGAGAATAAGTGAGGAATTCATTCAGTGTAGGCCTCAATATACATGTACAATTGCACATGTTGAAACAAGACAGTTATACATACATGAAGACATATACATACACATTTTGACACACATACACATTCATACAAACATATAAACATAGATACAGGTATACACAATTCCTTATGCTATACACACACACATATGCTCAGATCCTATAATATAAGCATTGTTTTTTTTAACAAATAATCTGACAAAGGCTACTTAAGGGAGAAATGGATTTTCTTATTGTAGCTCACTTCAGGTAACAATTCAGGGTAATACCTTGTATTTCTGAATGAATGCCACTCATGATTTACAAACATTTACTTCTTATCACTTGTTATCCCCAAACTTCTTCTACTACTTTGCTATTTATTTTTTTAGAGCTTAAATAGCTTTTGGATGTGCTTCAAAGTACTGGTTATGTTCCTGAATTTATCTTTTCATCCTTAAAAAATGATTAAAGTCCTTCAAGAAGTGTCTTCAACTTACGTTTTTATTAATGTGCACACAACAACTGCAAAAGTGCCCACATAGAGGGACAAGAAGATTTGCATGAATAGAATGACATTGATGCATCCTGTGATTACCTGTAAGTGTGCAGATATGGGAACTACTAATGGAAGATATTATGATATAAATTTTTGCTTAGCATAATTTTGTTGTTTCAGTTTGAATGTGAACTACACTTCCAGATAATTTATATTTCACATATGTATAATATATGCATATGTGTTTATGCCTATAGTAAATGTGTGAATGTGTGTGTGTGAAAATGAGAGAGAGAGAGAGAGAGAGAGAGAGAGAGAGAGAGAGAGTGCATGCAGAGGTATTGACGATAGGTAGTTTTTAAACTTTGTAACATCTAAAATGGAAATACATAGCAGAAAAATCCACATCTAGGATAGAAATAAAAATGCAAACACCCAAGAAGCTTTCAGAAGACAAATAGGTGAGAAGAATTTCCAATATTCTGCTGAGCATTATAGTCAGATAACTTTGATGAAAATGTTTTCATTTTGACTAAGTTAAGATTCAAGTAGAAGACACCTATTTAGGCATGACAAAAATAAGCTCCTTGACTTTTTTCAGGTAGGTGTTTTATTTCAACTCCTGCATTCACTTTATAACATCAGATGACAGCCTGGTCTCTAAAACTGTAAGAACAGAATTTGTATATTATCTTCTTCCAGTCATGATTCAGCATAAAAATTACTCTTGCTGTAGATGGAGCTCTGTAGAAAAGTGAATGGAACAAGATTTAAATTCCATTGATAAAGTTTTAATGAAATCAAGACAAAATAGGAAAAGATAATTATGGGAACAGGGCTCATGGGAAATCAAATCTGGCAAGATCAGCACTGTGACCAATCTGAAAATTCCAATGGAAATAATGACCTCATAAAAAGTGTGGTAATTGTGAGCAGTGGAATCACTGTAAGTGGAGTAACTCTCCTCCATGGTACAGGACAGGCGTATCCACTGAATACCCTGCTAAAGAAAACATACCTAAAAGGGGCAGCACATCTTGGAAAATCAACAGGTTGACTGATATTGCCTTCATGTACGAATGTTATAGAGGACCTAGGAATTTTTTTTTTTTTTTTTGAGACAAGGTTCCTCTGTATAGCCCTGGACATCCTGGAACTCACTCTGTAGAACAGGCTGGCCTTGAACTCAGAAATCTGCCTGTCTCTGCCTCCCAAGTGCTGGGATTAAAGTCGTGTGCCACCACTACCCAGTGACCTAGGACATCTTAAAGGAATCGCAAACGAAGAGTCCTCTTCAATTTGCTAAGTAAACTAGAATTCATGCTGATCCAAAACCACTCAGGCTAAATGCAACATTGGAAGAATAAGGAGACATATCAGAGAATATAAAAGTAAATGTTGCCATATGGGTAGACAGTTAGCTCAGCCTTGGAGAGTACACAGTACAATTCTCTCCTGTAGATAGGATGATGGGAGTGGGTGTGCTACAGAGACACAAGCTGCACATCAGGCTCTGAAATTTCATTGAACTTGTGATGTTGAAAAAAGAGGAGTCTGTGGGAAGGATATTACTCACCCAGACCAGGTTTCTTTCCTAAAATACTGTTGACAGATTAAAAAATTCCAGAGCATATGACCAAGCAATGGACTGTCAAAAAGTAGAAGACATCTGGAAGGGCAATAGATCTGGAAGACCTGAATTAGCCCTGCTTCTTCTTGGCCTTTAGCCAGATGCCAGCTTTCCCTGATTATATGTCAGAGTACCAAGTTAAGAAAGCTAAACAGCTTAGATTATAGGCTTGCAAAAGAAGTACTGACAACATCCTTGCTCCTCTAGACAATCTTGTCTTTTGGAAGAAATAATTGATATAAGCTTGAGGCTTGTTCTTGCTATGTAACACCAAAGCTAAGGTGTGATTAACATCTACATAGATGCAGAGTCAGAAAGTAAGTTCATGGTTTATTGATAAGTTAACACAGTAGGTCAACAAAAGTGTGACACCTCTGTAAAGCTTCAATTACAAAAATGAAGCCTTTACCCACTTTACCCATTTGAAGACTCTGAAAGGATACTAAATACAGCTCTTAATGGAGCTGTGAGAATGTACATACCTGTAGGGAAAGGGATTCCTGAGAACTGTATATTTATTGAATTAAATTCCTGAGATCAGAGTGATCTTCAGATAAGAGTTGCCTTCTGAAGAGATCTTATACATTCAGGCTTCATAAGTCCCTCAAACCATTAGTGCAGCTGTATTTCCTTTTGCATGATCATTAGAATAAGTGATTTAGCTAAATTCTTAAGCCAGTACTCACATTCTTTCTTTCAATGAAGTGGGGATATTTGGTTGGCATTGAGGTAGAAGATCCCTCTATGTTGACTTGCTCAAAGAGTCTGGATGCCAATATGGAGGATTTAATTTTTTGTTTTTGGTTTTGTTTTGTTTGTTTGCTTTTTTATAATTGTCACCACTATTACTATGACACTAATGCTTATTGTAACAGTTACTGTATAAAACTACATTCACTAGAACAATAGTGTCAAAACTGGTTTTGGTGAAATGAAAATAAAACCCTTCTGATTAAGACCACTTGTAAGGAACTGAGCTATATTTTGTATTTTCCATCAAAGTGTAGAATATTTTTCTTGAGCAGCCATACATTCTAGAGAGGAGTTAACAAATTTTTTCTGTTAAATGCATCTTGTCTTTTTCATATTGATTCCTAATATAAGCATATAAATTATTTTAACTCTCCCCTTAGTTCTTATAGAAACACTTTAAACAGTAATCAGTGATTACTAGCAGAGATATATGATAACACTGCAGATAATTTATTAATGCTATTTCATGGTGGTCAAATATTCAGTAAAGAATCCATCTCTCTCCATAAATATTAGAAAAAAGAGTGATATTAAGAATGTAAGAATCTAAAGAAAGGGAAGTAATTATGAACAATAGTTTCTTCCTGATGTGACTTGACCATCCATTATCAGTCAGCTGAGATGGCTTCAAAGATTTCAGAAATGATTAGAACAGAATCACCATGTAGAAACAAGCAAAAAGGAATCATCCAGACACAGATAAGTGTGTTGTAATTAAATTGTTAAAATTCTGTGAAGACAGACAGACTGTTCTTGAACAAGGGATTCTCTATGTGACTTCTTGCTGTCACATGGATGTGCATTCCCTAGGAGCTATCTGCTAAACTATATAGGGCAAGAAGACCTAGCCTAATGAACGACTCCAGTGAAGAAGCTCTGCAGAGTCAGAAATCATCCTGCTTGGGAAGTCCTGGCCAAAAATGCTGCCGTTGAGTAAACCTCACTTCTGTAAGTAAACTCCCAACTGTGCCTCTCTAAGTTAAAGTATCCACTTCAACGATTCTTTGAGTTTGTTTTCATGGAATACTTTTTAATTGATTATTTGATTTTTCTAACTTTTGTGATGAAATATTTTTTCAAAGTTGACTAAGAGAAGAACTCAGAATAGACTTTCACATAGCTTTAAAAAATATGTTCTTTTTTTAATATTATCTTTATTTTTACAGTTGAGATTTTATTCTCTCTTAGTCCACCCTCTGACTGTTTCACATCCCATAACTTCTCCCCTCATCTCTACAATGATGTCCTCACCCCACCAGACCTGTCCACTCCCTGGGGACTCAAGTCTCTTGAGGTTTAGGTGCATCTTCTTTGACTGAGTCCAAACCTGGCAGTCCTCTGCTTTATATGTATTGGGGGCTTCATATCAGCTTCTGTATGCTGCCTGGTTGGTGGTCAGTGTCTCGGAGATCTCGGGGGTCAAGGTTACTTGAGACTGCTGGTCCTCCTAAAGGGTCACCTCAGCTTCTTCTAGCTTTTTCCTAATTCAACCTCAGAGGTCACCAGCTTCTGTCCATTGGTTGGGTATAAATATCTACATCTGACTCTTTCATATGTTTGTTGGGTCTTTCAAAGGGCAGTCATGATAGGCTGCTTTTGGTGAGCACATCATAGGCTCAGTAATAGCATCAGGTCTTACCCCACCTCAACCCCCTTGAGCTGGATCCAAATTTGGACATGTGGCTGGACCTTCTTTTCCTCAGGGTTTTGTCAATTTTTGTCCCTGCAGTTCTCTCAGACAAGAAAAATTATGGGTCAGAAGAAATTGTCCTGGACACAACTATTAAATTGTGATATGTTTCAATGTTCCAAGATAGTCTGTGTCAACTTCTGTATTGAAATGAGAGAAGGAGTAAAGTATTGCAGGTATCCAAATGAACTCAAATTATAGGGATCCTTAAGAGTTTCTGATGCATGGGACACCTTCCAGAACAGATATTATAGCTCAAAAGAAAAATGTTTTGGATCTTGAGAAATTAGAAGTTATTAAGGATGTAATAATGGGTCCAGTTCATCTTATCTCAAGACAAAAGGAACAGAATTTTTAATATATGAGTTTTGCCATTGAAATAAATCTTAAGAATCTTTACGTTCAGAAGCATAAAGTAGACAAAAGATGCCAGATTGTATCTTATACTGTTTTTCAGTTTAGTATAAGCCAAGTGACCTCACAAAAGGAAGAGCAATGGGATGCTGAAAAACATCATATTTTGTCAATGATATTTGCTAAATAAAAAAAAGGAGATGACAACAAAAAATAATTTTT
This sequence comes from Mastomys coucha, assembly GCF_008632895.1. Classification (NCBI taxonomy): domain Eukaryota; kingdom Metazoa; phylum Chordata; class Mammalia; order Rodentia; family Muridae; genus Mastomys; species Mastomys coucha. The sequence goes on from NW_022196913.1 coordinate 31,513,288, forward strand.
AAATGAACCAAGGAAACATTTTTATCTTTCTATTTTCTTTCTTTTTTTCTTTTTCTTTTTTGGTTTTTTTCGAGACAGGGTTTCTCTGAGTAGCCCTGTCTGTCCTAGAACTCACTTTGTAGACCAGGCTGGCCTCGAATGCAGAAATCTACCTGCCTCTGCCTCCCAAGTGCTGGGATTAAAGGCATGCGCCACCATCACTGCCCAGCTATCTTTCTATTTTCTGTTGAGAATTTTATACATGACTACTATATTAAATCATTCATCCAACTCCTCAAAAAAACTTTTCCATAGATTCTTTCAAATTCAGGGACTTTTTTCATTAATCATTATTGTTACATTTGTAGATACATATAGATAATCTATTAATTCCTTTACTGTTGCTCATATGCCTATTATTTTAGGGCTAGACATTTTGTAATGAGTAAACAAATAATGAAAAATTACTGGACCTCTAGTGCTTATATTCATTCTTCAACTTACTCTCCTATATTCCCTCAGCCTTATGTGTAAGGCTCCTTTTGAGGTGTCTCATGGGTAGCTTTTTGAAAGTTTAGGCTAATCCTGATCATTATTACAACTTTTGAAATTGAGTGTAATAAAGAAAAACAAAGCAGATCAATTCAATCCTTTAAAGTTTCTGCTATGACAGCATAGTGATAAATTTTATTCTTTACAAGTAATGATGATCTTTGATAAAACAGTCTTAGAACAGTGTCTGTGTTTTCTGCCAGTAAATTGTGGAGTTCCATGCAAAGTGAGGGAGAAAGTACGAACAGTTGTCTTCTGACTTCCACATCATCGATAATATGGCATTAGAAGAGTTTTCACCATGTAAGACACCTCTCTTATAAATATATTCATATTACAATATGAGAATCAGATCTGCTCACAAAATCATTATTCAGATCAACTTTAATGAAAATGATCTGAAGTTTTTAATGCGAAGAATGCTGATAGAGATTTATCATAAGTTCACAGTTGCAAGCTGACATTATTTTTTCAGGATAACACTCTCATCATCCTCTGTGTTAGTGATCATCCTCTGTTTATCTATTTTCAAACATGTAGAAGAAGCAAGCAGGTAAACTGTGCTGTCCTTTTCCCATCAGTGTCAAAAACAGTGATATCAGATACAAAGTTTAAAAATTACAAATTCATCATGAGTTGTATTAACTGAAAATGAGCTTAAATTTCAACAAAACTAAACTATCTAAAAATTACTTAAAAGACAATACTGAATTAATTTAAGCATCAGACATGATAAAAATTCAGAATCACTTCAAAAACAATAAAAAATTGTGATACCACTTGCTTCTCAAACTATGATACAGAAAATCACAATTACTGAACTATGTACTCACAGTCGTTTTTATCTGTCATTTTAGATATTAAATGCCAAGGCATTCACTAAAGAAAACATGGGCCAGATAAAGCTTTCCTGAATAAGTAGGATCTATGAAAACTCCCATTTAATGCATCACCCATAAGT
>NW_022196913.1:31514866-31515869 GCF_008632895.1 Mastomys coucha
GGGCATTCCTGCTGCTGGTGGTATCAAACTTGCTTCTATGGGAGAAAACTGCATCAGTTCCTGCATGTCTAACAGAAGGGAATGTCTGTTCGGATACCCTCGTGACCAAATTTAACAATGCCATGCAGCAAGCTGAAGCCATCGAAGTTCTTGCTGAAAAATTGGATGAAGAGTTTGTAAGTATCTCAACATCCATGCTAGTACTTGCGACACTAATAATCATGATTCAAATATCAGAAAACACACCTTTATAGGTAAAATATGTAGCAACTACTGATATGAGGGGAAGAATTTTCATTCAGGATCATGAATTTTTATTGACTAGTTTCATTTGTAATACTGGATATTCACTGAACCAAATGTGCATTAAAGTGAAGTATGTATTCATAAGATAAATAAACTGAACTATGTGAAAAGGAAAAAAGACAGATGGACAAAGAGAAATTAAGAAAGAAAGAAAGAAAGGAAGAAAGAAAGAAAGAAAGAAAGAAAGAAAGAAAGAAAGAAAGAAAGAAAGAAAGGACAAAAGAAAGAAAGGAAGAAAGAGAGAAAAGAAAGAAAAGAAGAAAGGAATCTAGAATTTCAAGAAGCTCATAATTGCTAGAAATTGTGGTTTAAATATCTTCAGTGATAGAATTTGTCCAATGTCTGGACAGGAATAGAAAAGTATCCACTCCTTTCTTGCTGATAGCTACAGGTCATTTCTCAAAGTCAGAAAGGAAAGAATGACAGAAGGAGGGAAATCTATATGATGGACATCAAGAAAATGTGTTTCTGCTTGAAATAAACATGTCTTCATGTTGGTTTTTTTATTAACTAGATGTTATTTTTTTTCTCATTATGTCACAGTACCAAAACCCATTCTCATCTGGACAATTTGTAACACTTGTAAGTACCTTATGAACTTCTGGCCACTCCCCAAAAGGAGCCTCATTTCAATGAGGGCAACCTAGATGAGAAAGCATTCTACAATATTTGTAATTCCTGTTCTCAGCTGACAGTT
>NW_022196913.1:31516057-31521804 GCF_008632895.1 Mastomys coucha
CATGCTCTGTCAGAGGAAAGGGGAAAGCACTATAATGATTACCCTAACCTCTTAATTGTATCTTTATTTTAATTTCTTAAATTCACCTAAGGTCTTAAATGTGTACGTGAATGAGTGTCATAACTTATTGGAATGAATGAATCCCTGAGTGGAAATGATTTGAACCAATTGTCCCCAGCTGGTGAGTCTATCGTTCCTGAGTCAAATGTTATTGGCTGATATTGTGTTTCAGCAAGACCTGTTTTACCAATTGATAAACAAGTAGCCAAATAATGATCTTGCTAGAAGGAAGTTGTTAGAATTGCTTGGGGAAAGCAAAACATCATGGCCTAACCTCAGAAAAACGGTAGTTGATACAGATCATAATTTACTTTACTTTGTAGAAATATAAAATTTATAATTTTTAAATATACCAACCATACAACATAGGTCATATGTACATAGTAAAAATATGTTTCAATTTAGGTTCTTTATATGACATTAAATACAACAAACTTCCTGCACTGAAATTCTTTTAATACCATGGTTCTACTCTGTGTTTTCTCAGACAAAAAAGTATTTAAAAATGATGATCGATTTTATGGATTCTTGGTTCAACCCTATGTACTATCTAGTAGAGGTACTGAATGACATGAAAGGTGTCCCTGAATCTATCTATGCAAATGCTAAGATGATAGCATTGAAATTCAATGAAATCAATGAAGACCTTAAGTGGATACTCAAAACAGTGAGTAATTTCCCTTTAGTTATACTCATTTTTAAAAGAAGTATGTTGTGTAAATTAAAAAAAATTCAAATAGCTTGTTTTTCCAGAGTGAAACATAGATATCTAACCTTGTGGATGATCTGCCCCTAAGAGAGTGTTCTCAACCTCTGTGTCATGATTTCTTTGGTGGTAATATGACACTTTCACGAGGACTGCATATTACATATCCTACATATTGGATATTTACATTATAATTAAATACAGTAGCAAAGTTACAGTTATAAAATAGCAACAATAATAAATTCATAGTTGAGGTTACCACAGAATGAGGAATTATATCAAAAGTTCACAGCATTAGAAAGGATGAGAACCACTGCTCTAATAGGTTGCTGGCAGCTCCAACATTGTCAGTGATGCTTGTCATTACCTTCCACCCTGAGGATCAAAATGACACAAAGCTGTGTCTCCTAGGCACTTAGAGGACACCTTTCTTGGTTGGAGTGAAAACAACTCAGGTCTTTCAGTCACAATCATCCCTTGGCTCTGAATATTAAATCACCATCTGATCCTCATCATATTTTTGTACATATACTGCATGGAGAATGGGTATAGTTGAAATGTATAAAAGAATGGTGGTCCATAGCAGCTTCTGTGAAATACGTATGAAAGAACATGTAAGAGTTTCCTGATAACCTGACATGAGCTCCTCTATTGTCCCAGAATTCAATAGAGATTTCCTACTTTTCTTTTGCTTCTGAAACAACATCCTTCCTCTGCAATCATGCAAACATGTTAGAAGAAATGCATATGAGTCTTCACTTTAGATACTACAAGTCCATTTGAGAAACTCTTTTCTTAGATATTGAAAACACATAACTTTGATGGCAGTATCACATCTCTGAAACCATTTTTCTGACTGAACACCTAAGAAACATGGAGAGAGGAGGACTAATAAATATAATCAAGTAACCATCTATTATTTTGATTTTTAGGTCTATCCTAATGCAAAAAGGAGGGATAAAGTTATCATCTGGGAATATCTTCCAGGCCTAAGATCAACTGACAATAATAAAAAGTTTTTGGCAATGTTCAACCTTTCTAACTGCCTAGGCGCTGACATATTCTACATTAAATATCATCTCAGTGCACTGATGTGTCGCATTATTGAGAAAGATTGCTAAATGCACATCTACTCAGTCTGCTTTGGAGATGGTTGATGACAGTCCATTGCTGAGAAATTTCTTATAATAGTAAAGCTGTTGAATGCATGTGTATGTGTAATGGGACTATTCTAAAAAAAATAAAAGCATTCTCTTTAAATGTCCAAACCTAAAAAGCCTATTGATCCTTTGTTTTTGAAAAGAATATATATCAATAAAGTTAGGTTGACCACTCAAGCTACCACAACATGAGAAGTTAGGTTTGAAAGAATATTTATACTTTATTTCAATAAACTCACAATTTACTTCACAGAAAATTAATGAAAGTCAAAGTTATTATACTCAAAGTATAAAACATTATGTAACCTAACCAGAGATACAAATTTTTTAATGCTTCCTGTAATCCTGACTATCTTTAGGAAGAAATGTTCACAATGAATGCATAGCTACTCCAATACAATTGTATGTGGCTCCTTTCTTACATAGCTTCAAGAAAATTTGGAGGAGATAGGGCAAGGAATTAGCATAATAAAGATACACAGAATTCATGTGTAAATATTCCAAAAAGGTTATTTTTAAACATGAAAATTGTTCAGAGCAATAGTGATAAAAACTCCATGATATTTATATAGAGTTAATCAATGGAATAGAATTGATGACCCAGAAATAAAACCACACCCTTATGGACACTTGATCTTTGACATAGAAGCCAAAAATATACAATACAAAAAAAGAAAGCATCTTTGATAAATGGTGCTGTTCTAACTGGAAGTCCATGTGTAGAAAAATGAAAATAGTTCCATATTATGTACAAGTGGATCAAGGACCACAAAATACAACCAGATACATTGAATCTCATAGAAGAGAAATTAGGAATGAGCCTTGAACACGTTGGCACAAGGGGAAATTTCCTAAACAGAACTACAATGACTCAGTCTCAAAGAGCAAGAGTTGATAAACGAGACCTCATTAAACTGGAAAGCTTCAATAAGGAAGAGGACATAGCCAATAGGACAAATTGGCAACATACAGATTGGGAAATAATCTTCACTAACCTCATACCTGATAGATGGATAATATCTAAATTATGTAAAGTACTGAAGAAGGTAACCTCCAAAAAAACAAACAAAACAATCAAAAATTGGGTAGAGAATTAAACAAAGAATTCACATCAGAGGAATCTCGAATGGCTGAGAAGCACTTAGAGAAATGTTCAAAGTCCTCCATGATCAGGGCAATGAAAATCAAAATGACTCTGAGATTCCACCTTACACCAATCAGAATGGCTAAAATCAAAACCTCAGGTGACTCCACATATTGGTGAGGCTGTGGAGAAAGAGGAATACTCCTCCATTGCTGTTGGAATTACAAACTGATACAACCACTCTGGAAATATATCTGGAGGTTCCTCAGATATTTAGAAATAGAGCTAGTTGAAGATATGGCTATACCATCTTGGACATAAACCCAAAAATGTCCCACCAAGCAACAGAGGCATATGTTGCACTGTTTATAGAGGCCTCATTTGTGATAACCAGACACTGGAAACAACCCAGATGTCCCAAAACAGAAGAATTGATACAGAAAATGTGATTCATTTACACAATAGAATACTTTTCAGCTATTAAAAATGAGGACATCATGAGTTTTGCAGGCAAGTGAAAGGAAGTAGAAAATATTATCCTGAATGAGTTAACTGAGACACAAAATGACATGCATGGCATATACTCATGAATAAGTGGATTTTAGCCAAAAAATTACACAATACAATCCACAGAACTTAAGGTTATCAAGCCTAAGGGCCTACCTGAGGACTCCTCAGTCCCACTTGAGAGGGAGAAGGAAGCATTCACAGGAAGGGGAGAGAGAAACCTGGGAGAGAAAGGGGACAAGGAGCCTACAGGCTCTCCTGAACCCTATATCATACTCATTATAACAAGTCTGAAAACACAAAACATGCATAAAAATACTCAAAAAAATGTTTTTCAACCCAATTTCACTTTGAAGATTCTAGTTTTTCTACTGTCTAATTGAAAGTTTTAGGTCAAAATTTAATGTATTTCACTGTATGCTTAAGAAGTTTTACATTCATTCATAATTTATCTGTGTTGTGGTGTACTTTTGTCACAGGACATCTGTTAAGAGCAACTGGAACATTTTAATCCTCTCCTTCCATCATGTAATTTTCTGGGATAGAACTCAGATCTCAGGTTTGGTGGAAATGAACTTCCTCATTGGGCCATCTTCTCATCTTCTTCTTATTTATTGGATGTACTTGGTATTAAAAACTACCTTAAAATTGAATAATATAATATATGTATAATATTCAGAATGTTAGAATATACATTGACATGTTGATAGCATAACAATTTATACTGAGTGATAAAGTTGTTTTCATTATCATTATCTCCTGTCTTGTTAATATAGAATCCATATTGCCCCCAGTAATTCCATATGCTATTTATCTGAGATAAATTAACTGGATGCAACTGGGTTGCTTGAGTTAGGAGGTCTCAGTCCTCACAATAACAATTAGACCATACTTAGAAATGAAAAAAAATTATTGTGTTGGATATTGAAGACTCTAATGAAACACAAGAAAAACTGAGAATAAGTTTAGTAAAAGCTACAGCACTGTGACATTATAAATAAGACTTGTATTAGTCTAAGCTAGACAAAATCCCAGCCTCAATGGTGTACTATGTCAGGGAGTTGAATTCCCATCATAAGATTATTTGACCAGTGATAATTGCTGAGAGAGGGAAAGACAGATAGATAGAGAGAGATAAAGAGAGAGTCAGAACAAGACAGAATGAGACAAAAAGAGTCAGAAATGGTAAGAAAGAGAAATACAGAAACACAAGGACAGAAAGAGACACAGAAGGACATTGAGAGAGAGAGAGACATGGGTGGAGAGACACAGAGAAAGCATCAGTATGCTCTAAAAGCTTAGACCCTGGGATAATGACCATGCTACAATGGACATCCATACAATCAAATACTTTGATTGTGCATATTGAACTTGATACAGAAAATGAGCTACAAAGGAGGCAAAAGTGGGTAGGTAGAATGTAGAAAAGATATCTTAATTATTGAGGAGTTAAATGAATATAACCAAAACATGTACAAAATTCTTGAAATAAGTAACTTTTTAAGTTGAAGTGGGGAAATTAGTAAAGAAGCAGGAGACCATCAAGATAGGGAGGACGTAAAAGGCATTAACAGGGTCAATGTGACTGGAATACAAAATGTTAAAATAAAACCCATTATTGTCATTTTTAGTATGTGCTAATAAAGTTTTTAAGGGATAGATTTTGGAAACATATAAAATGTGCTAAGTATAGTCTAAATCATAACTACATCATAAAACCAAATTTTCTGGCCTACAAGCAACCTTGGATGGATAAAATCCAGAGACCTAAGGATGAACAAGCTTGAATTTATCCTAAGTGTAGAAAATGATCCCATTCTCAATGAGTACATTGTGTACAGTTCTGTACTAAGTATAGGAATTCTGCATGAAAGTGTTTAGTGGAGCATTTGTTGTGCAACCTTTTGGAAAGTCTTTACCAACAAAGAGAATTATTAGGTAATCATTGTTTTTCCCAGAAATTTGTCTGTGGGGAAGTGGCTCAGCTCCAGGATCTTTCAGAACACAGTCATTGTATTTAAACAACTCCTTCACAGAGAGCAAAGCAAAAGCCACCACAATATACTAACTGTGGCATGTGTGACCAACATTTAGCAAATCTGCTACAACAAACAGAACTGCTCATGAAAAAATTGATAATTTTTTATTATAAATTTCATCAGTTTATAATTTATGAAAAGCAAGTATTGACATCCATTCTATTACACTGGAGCTTTTGCTTGTAGAAGTG
>NW_022196913.1:31523078-31525814 GCF_008632895.1 Mastomys coucha
TAGCATTTTTATGATAATGGTAATGAAACTGCTAACATTTCCAGAAGCCATAAAGTCATTGGAACTATTACTGGGATTTGAACCTTTACTTCTTCCCTGTTACAGCAGTGAGTGGCTTTGGGACAAATTGCTAGAAGATATAGGAATTAGAAAGTTAACTGGGATCAGGACTGCATTCCGTACCCTTCTCGAGTAGTCCATGTGCTGTGTGGAACTATTATGAGATGCAACTGTCACTGCGTAAAAAAGGTCCTGTACTATCCTCTCACTCATGTCCTTGTGAGTAAATCTGATCACTCTGTGGGTGTGCTGAGGTTAGTAGAGGAAATCCTTTTGTTAGACTATTGTCTTGGATCTCTTGCATTAGCAGCCATTTATATTTGTTCAAGTAACAGCACCAGGCTTAGGAAAAATCTTCACAAAGATATAGCAGATGCTCTTTACAGTGGTTCATTAACATGGGTATATTAGTCAGGGTTTCTATTCCTGCATAACATCATGACCAAGAAGCAAGTTGGGGAGGATAGGGTTTATTTGGCTTACTTCCACATGGCTTTTGATCACCAGAGGAAGTCAGGACTGGAACTCAAGCAGGTCAGGAAGCAGGAGCTGATGCAGAGGCCATGGAGAGATGTTTCTTACTGGCTCACTGTAGCTGTCTTCAGATACACCAGAAGAGGGCGTCAGATTTCATTACAGGTGGTTGTAAGCCACCATGTGGTTGCAAGCCACCATGTGGTTGCTGGGATTTGAACTCAGGACTTTTGGAAGAGCAGTTGGTGCTCTTACCTGCTGAGCCATCTTACCAGCCCAGGGATGGCACCACCCACAAGGGGCAATTGAGAAAATGCCCCACAGCTGGATCTCATGGAGGTACTTCCCCAACTGAAGCTCCCTTCTGTGGTAACTCCAGCCTGTGTCAAGTTGACACACAAAACTAGCCAGTACAATGGGAGTGCTTTTCTTTATGTCAACAGTCATCCCTAGTTAGTACCCCTTATCTTATTTGAGTTGGTGGAAGAGATGAGATAGTTAAAGTCAGACGTAGTAGCTCAGTATTCAATTCTCAGTGCTGCAATGGGAGAGACACACAGGGTACTTGAGCCTGGCTGACTAGCCAGGGTAGTATATTTAGGGAATCCCAGGAAAGTGAGGTTTTCTCTCACCAATTATACAATAAAAGTATTGTTGATATTTAACTAATTACCTCAAGAGGATAACTAATTCTCCTCTGCCATATATACATGCTTTTACACATGAAAACCCAGACATAAACACATGAACTCCTAAATACAAAAGAGAAAAGGCATATCTAGGGCTCTTAAAAATCTTCATTTTCCATAAGAATTTCAATTTTAATGAAATTCAGAAATGGTTATTTACTGGGAATACAAGAGTCAATATATTATAGCTGTCACAACTCAGAAGGAAGCAAATATTTTCTTGTTTTGTTTTTCATCTTAAATATGAATTTGTTCACTTGATCTAACATTTAAGATAATCGTGGCTAAAGCCTAGAGTAGATAATGATAGTGGATATGAGACTTACACTCTTGACCAATTACAGTTTTGAGGCTTATATGAATAATGTTTGTATATATTAATAGTTGCTGGTACTAAAGCTCTGTAGATGACATGGGAAGAAAGGCAGAATTAATGAGCTCAATAGTTTTTATGAAAAAGTATTTGTCCACCTGATGTCATTCAGATTGTGAAAATTCTTCAGGCAAAATTGGATGGATCACTTATACATTCATTCATATGCATGTACTTAGAGAGATATAGATAAATATGTTTTTATATTACACACAATAATCTCTTCAATGAAGGTATTCATTGGAGACAAAAGTCTATTATAGGATTTATCTAATAAGAGCTGAATTATTTAACCAAAAAGCATTTAAAAAAATTACATACTACAAAACACTTACATCCATTTTCTTATAATCATCTAAGTTTACATGTTCTTCATGCCCTGATTTTTAATATTGGCCTGGTATTTGTAGAATTTAAATTCCTGAGAATCACACTTTTCTATTTCAGAAATTATTTAGAGTTGATCCCAAGATATGTAAAAATGTATTAAACTAGTTTTTATATCTTGTTTCTTTTGTGTTGGAAGAGTAACTACTTAGTGTTACACTTTGTACTGTCTGCTGAAACAGTAAATTAGTGAGTATTCTAGCAGTGATCTTTTAAAAATAATAAAGATAATTGTTTGCATAGAGTAAGAAATATAAATACAATGAATATTACTAAGGTTTCTTTGGTCATGTGATCAAAGGTAGAGTTGGTGCTTTACAAACAGCAACATCTGCAGAACTGAGTCTCTCTATTCCATGGATGAGGTCTCTGCTACGTGAAAACAGAAAGAAACCAGGAGTAGGTTTAAGGCATATCCATATGTGGTGGTGAGTCCATAGTGTTGGCATTTAGCCTTCCAGAATCTATTAACAGAACTTTTAAGAACATCACATATCTTAGTGAGACACTTTTATATGAGGACAGTTAGATATCAGATAGACCCACTGTAGGCACAGGTTTGGGCAAATTTCAACTTCAATTTGCTGTGGTTTTTTACTTCATATCTTTATAGGTTTTTCTTCACAAAGTTTGTTTCAAACCTTTCTACATTTTAAATTTACTACCACAAAGTTACTTACAGATATCAACATAGCAAGTATTTTAAATTAGAGCTGACTTTCATGTATAGGTAGTGCTGGCAGTAAGCACACA
>NW_022196913.1:31525900-31534121 GCF_008632895.1 Mastomys coucha
AAACTCCACTGAAATTCCTACTGATGCTGGTAATGAAGGCAACACTGTGCCCCTGATCTTCCTTTGTTTATGCTGACAGACGGACTGCTCTGCTACAGGCAGAGCACAAAGCTACAGGCATGGTCACAAAGGGAAATAAGCTGAGGAAAGCACAGTCATGATGACATGAATTCTGTATTAAATCTCTTGTTTAATATTGCCTACAAACTACCCAACTTAGATAACTGTATGTGCCAACAATCTAAATGTTATGGTGAATCTGACTAAAAAATGCTTTGAGACACATACCACAAAACTAGTGACAGCTTTCTTGCTGAGTCAGGTCATCTGGGCACCTACTGAATCCCAATACAACTTTGGCTACTCATTGACAAGCAATGAAATAATATAGGTAAGTTCTAAAATGGGGCTTAAAGTTAAATGATCTAATTTCAGGAGGAAAACACAAGAGCAATGTGTTGTTTCATAAAAGGAAAAACATCTTTGGAATAATGTGTATTTAGCAGAATGTAGGTGCACTCATTGAAATTCACAGTTCTACATCATTGCCCTTTACAAAATATATTCTGCATATTCATAAAATTACAAATATACATTTTATTTTTGCTTCTTTGATTAAAAACCAAATGTAACACATCCTTATCAGTCTCATTTATGTCAATATGATTGTTTACTTACTGTATGCACAGCTGTAAGACTTTCTGAAAATGACACTCAGTTTATTGCATGCCTTGGGCAACTCTCTGCATCACTAACTGAAGGAATGCAATGTTTCACCAGGAGCATCTGAGGGTATTTTATCAGGAGTTTCAGATATTGATGTAAAACAACAACGACAACCAAAACAACAAACAGAGCTTCAGGAGCTAACTGGGAAGAAAGTCAGCAAGGTGAGCAGTCTTCTTACTTTCTTACTTTCTTCCTTCTGTGCTGTGACATGAAGAGAATAAAGAAACTGTGATTGTGTGTGTGTGTGTGTGTGTGTGTGTTGCTGTGTTTGTGTGAATGTGTATGTGTGTGTGTGTGTGTGTGTGTATGAAAAATAAGTTCATGAAATTTTTAGGCAAATGCATAGAACTTAAAAATACTGAGAAAATCTAGACTCATAAAGATTACAGGCATATTTTCTTTCATATTTGTGGGTCCTTTCTCTAACTTTAGAATTTGGACTAACTGAATAAAGTAATTCAGGAAAGCAAAAAAAGATGCAATGGAGTAAGAGAGAAGGATCTCTAGAGAGGATTACAGCAAAAACACATGAAATGTTAAAATAGGCAAGGAATTCAGTTAATGGGAGAAGGGATAGCAGTGCATAGTGAGAAAGTAAAAGTAAGTGACAGCAAAGCACTGTGGATGTAGAAAAAGCCATAGTGTTATATTGTTTTATATTCACATAAAATTATTCATATACACACAAGCACACACACACACAAACATGGGCTGGACATGGGTCCCATAGATGTGCACTATGTTGCCTGCCTTTGAATAGATTTTTCCCTACCTGAGCTACTTTGTGTGGTCTCAGTGAGAGTGGATATAGACCTGCTGGAACTTGATGTATCAGAGCTTGTTGATATCTGCACAGGGCTTTCCTTTCGCTGAGGAGAAGAGGAATAGGTGGTAAAAAGAGGGGGCTTGTAAGGGTATGTGTGCAATGAGAGGAAGGGGGCTGCAAAGTGAAAAGAAAAAAAGAAAGAAAGAAAGAAAGAAAGAAAGAAAGAAAGAAAGAAAGAAAAGGAAAGGAAAGGAAAGGAAAGAATCTGGCTGCCAAGAGATTTAACTAAACAGGAAAAAGACAGACAAATATGCAAATCACTATGCTAATTTCATAGTGGTTACTGCTAAAAGCAGAAAATATCAGTTAAAAAAAAGCAAGGAAATAATTGTCAAATTAAAGTTTGTCCTTCACACTTTATGGTTTTGATGAATTGATAAAATACTTTATGATCAAAATAGGAAAAACATATTTAACAATTTATCTCCAATCTTCCTATGAAATAGGCATATGCTGACTTTCAATAAAAGGAATTAAATCTTATTATAAAGCATTAGTGAGCAATCAATGTTTACTACTAAGTATTTTTTTTCTATATATGTTTCTACAGAGTAAGAGATGAGAACCCCTGATATTTAAAGCCTGTTTTTTAATCACAGACAGTGATTTCTATGATTTTTGGGTCTGCAACTCAAAACTTATATAAGTAATAGTGCAGCAGAAGAATGCAGAAAAAGAAAGGAGATAACTAGGATTTGAGGATATATCTAGAATATACATGATAGGGTAGAAGTACTGTGGGAACACAGAAATGGTAGAAGAGAAGGGACAAGTACGTCTCTATTAAATGTAGACACTCTAAAAGAAAATCATCAAGGTTTTCAATCAAATTCAAAAGGAGGAAATCTAAGCAGCTATCAGTAGCCCATGATTCAACAGAGGAAAGGAGCATATAGAAATGACAAGGAATCTTTAGATAGTGAAAATAGATGGAAGAATTCGTCAGTGAGAAATCCAAGAGATGAGGAGATGAGGCTAGTTAACCTTATGACAAATTGTTCATGAACTTTATTTTTCCTTAGAGTGGATCAAATTTACCAAAAATGTTGTAACATAAATCACCAGTAAGCTGAACCAAATCAAATAGTACTTCTATGTATGTACAGAAGAAAAAAGTTACCATTGTTATGACAAGGCAGAAGTCACTTTCTTCTCTATTCCTCATTGAGTTTGAAAAACATACAAGACATATATGTTCCCTTTGAACTTTTATACAGCTCTCTAAAAGTGTGTACATTTTTGTAATTCTTTTTATTTAAAGTAGACTCCAAACACTCTTGTTTAAAGTGGTAGTCTTCAGCCTGTGGCAGTGCAATAAGGTGGTAAACATTGAGGAAATAGAATCTCATAGAATAGAATTATAGCACTGAGTATATTCCTTTACAAGATATTTATATTTCTTCTCTCTTCCACCCTCTTTCACTGATTCCCTCTCTCCTTTCTGATAATGAATACTGAATGAGCTACATCTAATCTCTGATACTTTAATATCTCCATAATATACTGATCTACCCAAGGACTAAGAGATAACTGACCAAACCCTTGGAATTTGTGAGCCAATAATAAACCTTTTTTTTTTTTTAGTTGATGTTCTCAGTTATATTTGTCATAACAATACCTTCTAAAACAATATTTTCAGAAGTCACTACAAATTAGATGTTATCTATATATGCTATTACCAAATGATAAGCAGAATTCATATAATTTACATATCTATCAATAAAATGGCATTTGTATTTAATAATTCTATGTGCATATACTCACATTCTAATCTTCTGAAAGGAAAATTCAGTAGCAGAATTTTCTCCTTAGCAATTTTCAAAAATGGCTGGTAAGCAGGAAGATAGCCTCTTCTGGATGAAACTCATTTGTTACAATCACAACTCAGTTGTATAGTAGAGACAGAAAACAGAAAAGGAAACATTGGCAACCATTTTAAAGATTATAGATTTCTATTATTTGTGTTCCAAATCCCACAGGATACACTAGACTTGAAGTGAACATATGCAAAACAAAATATTTGCAAATAATTTTCTCAATTATTTTTTATTTATTCTATTGTTTGATATTATATGAATATATAATTCTTATCCCATTCCTACTTTCATAACCTGCTACATATCCCACCTTACTCAATTTCAAATTTATACCCACTTTCTATACTTTGACTCTTGTTACATGCACACACACAGAGATATACACAATTCATATATATTTCTCAATTTAAAAATACTACCTGCTCAGTAAGCATCATGTCAATTTTATGTACATTTTATATGTTAGATAACCAATTCACATGTTCTTTATGAAGAATATTTTTCTTCTCTCAGCATTCTTTAGAATCCAGTATATCTTTATGTAGGTTTGAAGAATGCTGGGCTTTCTGCCATCCTCATTAGTGCCACATTGCACAATTAATACAATTAACTCATTTATATTAAGGTAAATTATAAATTTACTTTCTCTAAATCTATTTTCAGGATATAAAATATCTCAATGAATTTCTTAAAGTATTGACATGTTTTAAAACTCCTGGTTTCTTTACCATATTTTATTTCTTCAACTTTTTAAAATATTTAATCAGTAGCAATGGATATTTAATAAGTAAATCTTGGATATTATAACAACAGAAGCTCATGAATATGTCAACAAAACTAACTTTATAAAGATGATAGAGGCCCGTAAAGAAGAAATGAATAAATCTCTTAAAGAAGTACAAGAAAATATAATCAGGTGAAGGAAATAAATAAAACTGTCCAAGAATTGAAAATGGAAATAGAAACAATAAAGACAACACAAAGTAAAAGAACACTGGAAATATCAAACCTAAGGACGAAAGCAGGAACTAAAGATATGTGTGCCAACAAAAAAATAAAAGAGATGGAAGACTGAATCTCAAACATCGGAGCCCTGATAAGAGAAATTAATACATCAGTCATTGAAAATGCTAACTCTGAAAAGTCCATGACACAAAATATCCAGAAAATTTGGGACACTATTAAAAGGCCAAACCCAAGAATAATAGGAAGAAGACAAGTTTCCCATCTCAAAGGCCCATAAGTTATCTTCAATAATGTCATAAAGGTAATTGTTTACAATCAAGAAAAATGATTCTTATAAATGTACAAGAAGATCACAGAAGATAGAATACATAGTACATGAAAATAAAATTTTCCAGCCAAAATTTTATTTGGATAAAAATCAAAACACTAATTGTACAGAACAAAGTAAGAATATTAGAAGCTGCAAGGGAAAAGTACAAGTAACATAAAAGAGAAACTATCAGAATTACACCTGACTTCTCAATAGAGTATAAACCCAGTAGAGTTCAGGATGATGTCATGCAGACCCTAAGAGTCTACAAATGTCAGTCCAGACTACTATATCCAGAAAAACTTTCAATAACGGTGGATGACAAAAACAAGATATTCCTTGATAATACCAAATTTACATAAAAAATTTGAACTATCTAGCCCTAGTTAGGATACTAGAAGGAAAACTCTAACCAAATGAGGCTAACTACACACCACAAAACACAACAAATAAGTAATTTCACAACAGCAACACCAAAAGAAGAGACACACACAGACACACACTCAGGCATTAACACACTCGTAAACTTGCATGTGAGCATACACACAAACACACTCACATTCACAAACATGCACACACATTCACTACTACCATCAATAACATCAAAGTAACAGGAATTAGCAACCATTGCTCATTAATATCTCTCAAAATCAATGTACTCAATCCACCAATAAGAAGAACCAGGTAAACAGAGGAATGTATAAACAGGATTCCTCATTATGTCTTAAGCAAGAAATACACCTAAGCAACAAAGATAGATATTACTCAGATTAAAGGGATAGAGGAAGGTTTTCCAGGCAAACACACACACACACACACACACACACACACACACACACACACGCACACGCACACGCACATGCACATGCACACACACACAAACACGCACACACACACACACACACCAACTTGGAGTAGCCATTCTAATATCTAATACTATAGACTTTCAACCAAAAGTAATCAAAAAAGATGGGAAAAGACAGCTATACCCATTAAAGGAAAAAACCAACAAGAAAACTTCTCAATTACGGCCATCTATGCCCCAAATGCAAGGGCATTCTCATTTGTAAATAATAATAATAATAATAATAATAATAATAATAATAATAATAATAATAATAATAATAATGAGAATAATAATACCCATAACAATATATAATTCATCCAGATAGAAACTGAACAGAAGAAAAAAGAAACTAACAGGTTATGTATCAAATGGATCTAGCAAATATATAAAGAACATGTCACACAAACATAAATTAATATACCTTCTTCTCAGCACCATATGAAGCCTTCTCCAAAATAGACTACATACACATACACGTAAGCCTCAACAGATATAAGAAGATTGAATTAACTTCTTGCATTTTATCAGATCACCCTGGGTTAAAGCTGGACTTCAACACCAACAGATACAACAAAAAACATACAAACTTATGGAAACTGAAGAACTCTCTATTCTATGAACACATAGTCAAAGAGAAAATAAAGAAAGAAATTAAAGATGTTCTAGAATTCCATAAAAATTAAGGCACAACAAACCATAACTTATGGGAAACAATGAAGTCTTAAGAGGAGAGTTCACAGCGTGAAGTGCCTTCATAAAGAAACTGGAAAGATCTCATATTAGCAACTTATCAACATACCTGAAAGGTCTAGAAAAAGAAGAAGTAAACCCACCCAAAAAAATAAAAGGCAAGAAATAACCAAATTTAGGGCTGAATCAATACATTAGAAGCAAAGAAATCAATTCAAAGAATCAAGGAAACCAAGAGCTAGGGTTTGTTTCTTTGTTTGCTTGTTTTGTTTTGTTTAAGAAAATTAGCAATATAGACAAGCCCTTACCTGAAATAACTAAAAGGCAGAAAGACAACATTCAAATTAACTAAATCAGAAAGGGGGGGTGGGTGGGATATAACAACAGACACTGAGGAAATCTAATGAATTATTAGGACTTTGTTCAAAAACCTATACTTCACAAAATTAGAAAGTCAAAATGAAATGGACAATTTTCTCCATGGGCTCCATTTAGCAATATTAAATCAAGATGAAGTAAACTATGTGAACAGCCCTTTAAATCTAAGACAATGGAAGCACTCATTAAAAGTCTCCCAGACAAAAATATCTCAGGACTAGAAACTTTATGCATAGAATTCTACCGGGTATTTAAAGAAGAGCTATTAGCTATAATCCTCTAACTCTTCAACAAAATAGAAACAAAAGAAACTTTACCAAACTACTTCTATGAGGCCACAGTCACCCAGAAGACTAAACCTTCCAAAGACTCAACTAAGTACCAGAATTTCAGACCAATTTTCCTTATGAACATGGATGCAAAAATAATCAGTAAAGTACTCACTAACTAATTCAAGAACACATTAAAATCATCATCTACCCTGATCATAAAAGGTTTCATCCCAGGGCTGGAGGGGTGGTACAATATACAAAAATTCACCAATGTAATCAACCATATAAACATAATGAAAGAAAATTCAAGTGATTATCTCATTATATGATGAAAAATCTATGTCAAACCATTTAATGGAGAAAAAGAAAGAATTTACAACTAATTGTACTAGTCTAACTATATGTCTATATATAGAAAAATGAAAATAGATCCATATATATCACTGTATCCAAAACTCTCAAGTTCAAGTGGATCAAACACCTCAACATAAAACTGGATATAATAAATCTAATGGAAAAGAAAATGGAGAATAGCCTTGAATGCATTGTCACAGCCAACAACTTCCTGAACAGAACACCACTGGCCATGACTATAAGATCAACAATAAATTAAGGGCACCTTAAGAAACTTAAAAGCTTATATAAGGCAAAGGACATGGCCAACAGGACTAAGTGGTAGCCTAAAGACTTGGCAAGGGCATTTACCATCCGTAGATCTGACAGAGTACTAATACAAAATATAAATATATAAAGAACTAAGAAGGTAGGCAACAACAAACCAAATAACACAATTAAAAATGGTATTCAGAGATAAACATAGAATTCTCAACAGAGGAATCTCACATGACCAAGAACCACTTAGAAGAAATACTCAATGTCCTCAGGCATTGGTGAACTGCAAATCAAAATGACTCTGAGACTTTTCTTTAAACCCATCAGAATGGCAAATTTAAAATTTGAATTATGTGGAACCAGAGAAACACTCCTTCATTGCTGTTGGAAGTGTAAAATTCTACAAAGACCCTGGAAATCAATTTGGAGGTTTCACAGAAAATATGGACTAGTTCTAACTCAAGATCCGTCTATACTATATCATTCCTAAGGATATACCTGAAAGATGTTCCACCATCTCACAATGACATGTGCTCAATATGCACATAACAGTTTTATTCATAATAGACAGAAACTGGAAAAATGCAGGTGTCCCTCAATGAAGAATGGATAAAGAAAATGTGTTTCATTTACACAATGGAATACTATTAAGCTATTAAAAACAAGGATAACATGAGATTTGCAGGCAAATAGATGGAACTGGGTGAGGTAACCCAGACTCAAAAGGACATGTATGGTCTGTACGCACTTATAAGTGGATATTAGCCTGAAAGT
>NW_022196913.1:31534185-31543449 GCF_008632895.1 Mastomys coucha
CTAAAATTCACAGACTCAAAGAAGTTAAGTAACAAGGAAGACAAAAGGGAGAATGTTAGAATCTCCTTCAGAAGAAGAAATAAAGTAATTATTGGAGGTGGATGGATAGATGGAGCCAAGAATTTGGGTGTGCAGAGAACTCAAACATAAGACATAGGGGAAAGAATGGAAGTCCATGTAGAGGGACATCTCAATGTTGTTCCAGAGACTTGGGATGGGAGAGGCTGGAGGAACTCTATGAGGGTGACTCCAGCTCAGACTCATAGAAGTGGGGGATATGGA
This sequence comes from Mastomys coucha, assembly GCF_008632895.1. Lineage (NCBI taxonomy): Eukaryota > Metazoa > Chordata > Mammalia > Rodentia > Muridae > Mastomys > Mastomys coucha. The sequence goes on from NW_022196913.1 coordinate 31,534,468, forward strand.
ACCTGTAGTGGAACCTCCAATAGCCAGGTAGGAATCCTACTCAAGGGATAAGGACACCACCTCACCCATAAAATCTCTGACCCAAAATTTTCCCTGCCAACAAGAAGAGCAGTGATGATGACAGAGAATGGCATAATTTGAGATCCATCCCATAGGCAAGAAACAATCCCTTGTACTACTCATGATATTCTGTTATGTTATATTCAGTAGTCTAGCATAACTGCCTATGAGAGACACTATCCAGCAGCTGACAGAAACAGATGCAGAGACCCAAAGCCAAACATTAAATGGAGTTCAAGAAGTCGCAAGGAAGATTTGGATAAAGTTTGAGGATGGTGGAGGGGATGGGAACGCCACAGGAACAATAACAGAGTCAACTAACTTGGACCCCTGGGAAATCTCAGAGACTGAATCACCAACCAAAGAGCATAAATAGGCTGGACTTAGCCATCCACCACAATAATGTGGCACATGTGCAGCTTGGTCTTTCTGAGGGTATCCCAACTATTGGATTGGTGGTTGTCTCTGACTCTGTTGCCTGTCTGTGGATCCTGTTCAACTCACTGGACTGCCTTGTCTTAAAAGGATGTGCCTAGACCTGCAGAGTTGAGGTGCCACTTGAGGTTGATACCCAAGGCTCCATCCCTTCTTAGATGAGATGAGGAGGGGAATGGGAAAGGCCTTTTGAGGTAGGGACTGTTAAGAGGAAAAGACTGCAATACAGATTTAAAGTGAATAAATAAACTAATAGAAGACAAAAAACAATACTTTCTCTTTATAAATAAAATAAGGAATAGGATAAGAAATACCTTACAAGCATATTCCCTACTTAGAGTTCACTTTACCACTAGCAAACTCAAGAAAATCTAATGACTCTGACACCAGATATGTATATATATATATATATATATATATATATATATATATATATATATATATATATATATAAACAAATATACATGCAAATTTTGAGACACATTCATAAAAACACATAAACATAGATGTATGGACACACAATATCCTTCACTATACACATACATACACACATGTACAAGTATTATTCTGAATGACTATTTTGAAGATTTGTGTGTGAATTTTAATAAGAAGCTTATTCAACTTGACTGACTGAAAAATGTGGTTCCGTAATCTAAGATTAAGTACTCATTCTGTTAATTTTATTATGGCAAATAAAATTTGAAATGTTCATATTAAAACAAGTAAAACTCCCAGAACTATTTTTGGTTGTGCTTCATTCTAACTACCACAATTATTTTCAAATCTTAAGTCCAGTTATCAGGAAATTGTTATAATTGGAGAGATATTACAGATGCTCAAGAACCTGAACCCAATTACTTGGAGTCCATATGAAATAGGAGAATGAAGCTATCTAGGACTGTAACTATGTTCTTGGAAGTTGAAGACAGAAGGTTTCCTGCGGCTTGCAATTAACCAATCAATCTAATCAATGAGCTCTATATTCAATAAGATAACCTATCTTTAAAAGAGTATAGAGAATAAATGAGGAATTCATTCAGTGTAAGCCTCCATATGCATTTATGTACAATTGCACATGTTGAAACATGACACATACATACATGAAGACATATACATACACAATTTGACACACATAAACATTCATACAAACACATAAACATACATACAGGTATACACAATACCCTATGCTATGCACATACACACATATGCACAGATCCTATCATATATGCATGTTTTTGTAATCAAATAATCTGACAAAGGCTACTTAAAGGAGAAAGGGATTTTCTTATTGCAGCTCACTTTAGATAACAATTGAGGATAATGCCTTGTATTTCTGAATGAATGCCAACTCATGACGTACAAACACTTCTTATCACTTGTTATCCACAAACTTCTACTCCTTTGCTATTTATTACTTTAGAGCTCAAATACCTTTTGGACATGCTTCAAAGTACTGGTTTTGTTCCTGTATTTGACTTGTCTTCCTTAAAAAATATTTTAAGTCCTTCAAGAAGTGTCTTCAACTTCTTTTTTTATTAATGTGTACACAACAACTGCAAAACTGCCCACAAAGAGAGACAAGAAGATTTGCAAGATTAGAATGACATTAATAGCATCCTGCGATTACCTATAAATGTGCAAATATTCCGGGAACTACTAATGTAAGATATTCTGATTTAAATTTTTGCTTAGCATAATTTTGTTGTTTCAGTTTGAATGTGAACTCCACTTCCAGATAATTTATATTTCACATATGAATAAATTATACATATGTATTTATGAGTATATATGTGTGTATGCCTGTAGAAATTGTATCAATGTGTGTGTGTGAAAAAGAGAGTTATATAGAGAGAGTACATGCAGAGGTATTGATGATAGGTAGTTTTTAAACTTTGTAACATCGAGAATGGAAATACATAGCAGAAAAATCCACATCTAGGGATAGAAATAGAAATGCAAACAAACAACCAAGAGGCTTTCAGAAGACAAATAGGTGAAAAGAATTTCCAATATTCTACTGAGCATTATAGTCAGATAACTTTGATGAAAATGTTTTCATTTTGACTAAGTTAAGATTCAAGTAGAAGACACCTATTTAGGCATGTCAAAAATAAGCTCCTTGACTTTTTTCAGGTAGGTTTTTTATCTCAACTCCTGCATTCACTTTATAACATCAGATGACAGCCTGGTCTCTAAAACTGTAAGAACAGAATTTGTATATTATCTTCTTCCAGTCATGTTTCAGCATAAAAATTACTCTTGCTGTAGATGGAGCTCTGTAGAAAAGTGAATGGAACAAGATTCAAATGCCATTGATAAAGTTTTAATGAAATCAAGACAAAATAGGAAAAAATAATTATGAGAACAGGGCTCATGGGAAATCAAATCTGGCAAGATCAGCACTGTGACCAATCTGAAAATTCCAATGGAAATAATGACCTCATAAAAAGTGTGGTAATTGTGAGCAGTGGAATCACTGTAAGTGGAGTAACTCTCCTCCATGGTATAGGACAGGAGTATCCACTGAATACCCTGCTATAGAAAACATACCTAAAAGGGGCAGCACATCTTGGAAAATCAACAGATTGACTAATATTGCCTTCGTGTATGAATGTTATAAAGGACCTAGGAATTTTTTTTGTTTGAGACAGGGTTTCTCTGTATAGTCCTGGAAGTCCTGGAACTCACTCTGTAGACCAGGCTGGCTTTGAACTTTGAAATCTGTCTGTCTCTGCCTCCCAAGTGTTGGGATTAAAGTCATGTGCCACCACTACCCAGTGACTTAGGACATCTTAAAAGAATCGTAAAGGAAGAGTCCTCTTCAATTTGCTAAATAAACTAGAATTCATGCTGATCCAAAATCACTCAGGCTAAATGCAACGTTGGAAGAATAAGGAGACATGTCAGAGAATATAAAAGTGAAAAGAGGTAGCTTTCACTTTGCCCTACGGGTAGCCAGTTAGCTCAACCTTGGAGAGTACACAGTACAATTCTCTCCTATAGATAGGTTGCTGGGAGTAAGTGTGCTGCAGAGACACAAGCTGCACATCAGGCTCTGAAATTTAGTTGAACTTGTGATGTTGAAAAAAGAGGAGTCTCTGGGCAGGAGATTACTCACCCAGGTCAGGTTTCTTCCTCCTAAAATACTGTTGATATTAAAAAATTCCAGAGCATACGACCAAGCAAGGGACTGTCAAAAAGTAGAAGACATCTGGAAGGGCAATAGATCTGGAAGACCTGAATTAGTCTTGCTTCTTCTTGGCCTTTAGCCAGATGCCAGCTTTCCCTGATTATATGTCAGAGTACCAAGTTAAGAAAGCTAAACAGCTTAGATTACAGGCTTGTAAAAGAAGTACTGACAACATCCTTGCTCCTCTAGACAATCTTGTCTTTTGGAAGAAATAATTGATATAAGCTTGAGGCTCGTTCTTGCTATGTAACACCAAAGCTAAGGTGTGATTAACGTCTACATAGATGCAGAGACAGGAAGTGAGTTCATGGTTTATTGATAAGGTAACACAGTAGGTCAACAAAAGTGTGGCACCTCTGTAAAGCTTCAATTACAAAAATGAAGCCTTTACCCACTTTACCCATTTGAAGAATCTGAAAGGATAATAAATACAGCTCTTAATTGGGTTGTGAGAGTGTACATACATGTAGGGAAAGGAATTTCTGAGAACTGTATATTTATTGAATTAAATTCCTGAGATTAGAGTGATCTTCAGATAAGAGTTGCCTTCTGAAGAGATCTTATACAGTCAGGCTTCGTAAGTCCCTCAAACCATTAGTGCAGCTGTATTTCCTTTTGCATGATCATTAGAACTAGGTGATTTAGCTAAATTCTTAAGCCAGCACTCACATTCTTTCAACGAAGTAGGGACATTTGCTTGGCATTGAGGTAGAAGATCCCTCTATGTTGACTTGCTCAAAAAGTCTGGATGCCAATCTGTATTTTTTATTTTTTTGTTTTTGTTTTGTTTGTTTTTTTATAATTGTCACCACTAGTACTATGACCCTAATGTTTATAGTAACAGTTACTGTATAAAACTACATTCACTAGAACAATAATGTCAAAACTGTTTTTGGTGAAATGAAAATAAAACCCTTCTGAGTAAGATCACTTGTAAGGAACTGAGCTATATTTTGTATTTTACATCAAAATGCAGAATACTTTCCTTGAGCAGCCATATATTCTAGAGAGCATTTAACAATTTTTTTCTGTTAAATGCATCTTGTCTTTTTCAAATTGATTCCTAATATAAGCATATAACTTATTTTAACTGTCACCTTAGTTCTTAGAGAAACACTTTAAACAGTAATCAGTGATTAGTAGCAGAGGTTTAAGATAAAGCTGCAGAGATTTATGCAGTAATAGAGATTTATGATAAAGCTGCAGATAACTTACTAATGCTATGTCATGGTGATCAAATATTCAGTAAAGAATCTCTATCCATAAATATTAGAAAAATAGGGTGATAGTAAGAATGTAAGAATCTAAGGAAAGGGAAGTAATTATGAACAATAGTTTCTTCCTGATGTGACTTGACCATCCATCATCACGCTTCTGAGATAGCTTCAAAGATTTCAAAAATAATTAGGACAAGAATCACCATGCAGAAACAAGCAAAAAGGAACCATCCAGATACAGATAAGTGTGTTGTAATTGAATTGTTAACATTCTGTGAAGACAGACAGACTGTTCTTGAATGACGGATTCTCTATGTGACTTCTTGCTATCACATGGTTGTGCATTCCCTAAGAGCTATCTGCTAAACTATATAGGGTGAGAAGACCTAGCCTAATGAACAACTTCAGTGAAGAAGCTCTGTATAGTCAGAACTCATCCTGCTTGGGAAGTCCTGGCCAAAAATGCTGCCATTGAGTAAACCTCACTTCTGTAAGTAAACTCCCCACTGTGACTCTCTAAGTTAAAGTATCCACCTCAACAATTCTTTGAGTTTGTTTTCATGGAATTCTTTTTTATTAATTATTTGATTTTTCTAACTTTTGTGATGAAATATTTGTTCAAAGGTCACTAAGAGTAGAACTCAGAATAGACTTTCACATAGCTTTAAAAAATATGTTCTTTTTTTTAATATTATCTTTCTTTTCACAGTTGAGATTTTATCCTCTCTTAGTCCACCCTCTGACTGTTTCACATCCTATACCTCCTCACCTCATCTCTACAAGGATATCCTCACCCCACCAGACCTGTCTACCCTGGGGCCTCAAGTCTCTTGAGGGTTCAGTGCATCTTCTCTGACTGAGTCCAAACCTGACAGTCCTCTGCTTTATATGTGCTGGGGGCTTCATATCAGCTTCTGTATGCTGCATGGTTGGTGGTCAGTGTCTCGGAGATCTCGGGGGTCAAGGTTATTGAGACTGCTGGTCCTCCTAAAGGGTCACCTCAGCTTCTTCTAGCTTTTTCCTAATTCAACCTCAGGGGTCACCAGCTTCAGTCCATTGGTTGGGTATAAATATCTACATCTGACTCTTTCATATGTTTGTTGGGTCTTTCAAAGGACAGTCATGATAGTCTGCTTTTGGTGAGCACATCATAGGCTCAGTAATAACATCAGGTCTTACCCCACCTCAACCCCTTTGAGCTGGATCCAAATTTGGGCCTGTTGTTGGACATCCTTTTCCTCTGGGTTTGTTAATTTTTGTCCTACAGTTCTCTCAGACAAGAACAATTATGGGTCAGAAGAAATTGTCCAGGACACAACTATTAAATTGTGATATCTTTCAATGTTCCAAGATTGTCTGTGTCACCTTCTGTACTGAAATGCGAGAAAGAGCAAAGTATTGCTGGTATGAAAATGAATTCAAATGATAGGGCTCCTTAAGAGTTTCTGATGCATGGGACACCTTCCAGAACAGATACTATACCTCAAAAGAAAAATGTTTTGGCTCTTGAGAAATTAGGAATTATTGAGGATATAATAATGGGTCCAATTCATCTTATCTCAAGGCAAAAGAAACAGAATTTTGAAATATGAGTTTTGCCATTGAAATAAATCTTAAGAATCTTTACGTTCAGAAGCCTAAAGTAGACAAAAGATGCCAGATCATATCTTATATTGTTTTTCAGTTTAGTACAAGCCAAGTGACATCACAAAGGGAAGAGCAATGGGATGCTGGGATGCTGAAAAAACATCATATTTTGTCAGTGATATTTGCTAAATGAAAAAAAGTAGATGACAACAAAAAATAATTTTTAAATGAACCAGGAAGACATTTTTATCTTTCTATTTTCTGTTAAGAATTTCATGCATGACTACTGTATTATATCATTCATCCAACTCCTCAAAAAACTTTCCCATAGATTCTTTCAATTTCTGGGACATTTTTCATTAATCATTATTGTTACATTTGTAGATACATATAAATAATCTATTAATTCCTTTACTGTTGCTCATATGCCTATTATTTTAGGGCTAGACATTTTGTAATGAGTAAACAAATAGTGAAAAATTAATGGATCTCTAGTGCTTATATTCATTCTTCAACTTACTCTCCTATATTCACTCAGCCTTATGTGTAAGGCTCCTTTTGAGGTGTCTCATGGGTAGTTTTTTGAAAGTTTAGGCTAATTCTGATCATTATTACAGCTTTTGAAATTGAGTATAATAAAGAAAAACAAACAGATCAATTCAATCCTTTAAAGCTTCTGCTATGACAGCATAGTAATAAATTTTATTCTTTACAAGTAATGATGATCTTTGATAAAATAGTCTTAGAACAGTGTCTGTGTTTTCTGCCACTAAGTTGTGGAGTTCCATGCAAAGTGAGGGAGAAAGTACTAGCAGTTGTTTTCTGACTTCCACATCATTGATAATATGGCATTAGAAGAGTTTTCACCATGTAAGACACATCCTTTATGAATATATTCAGATTACAATATGAGAATCAGATCTGCTCACAAAATCATTATTCAGATCAACTTTAATGAAAATGATCTGAAGTTTTTAATGCGAAGAATGCTGATAGAGATTTATCATAAGTTAGCAGTTGCAAGCTGAAATCATTTTTTCAGGATAACATTCTCATCATCTTCTGCATTACTGATCATCCTCAGATTATCTATTTTCAAACATGTAGAAGAAGCAAGCAGGTAAACTGTGCTGTCCTTTTCCAATCAGTGTCAAGAATAATGACATCAGATATGAAGTTTAAAAATTACAAATTTGTCATGAGTTTTGTTAACTGAAAATGAGCTTAAATTTCAACAAAACAAAACCATCTAAAAATTACTTAAAAGACAATACTGAATTAATTCAAGCAACATACATTTATGAAATTAAGAATCACTTCTAAAACAATAAAAAATTGTGATACCACTTGTTTCTCAAACTATGATACAGAAAAACACAATTACTAGACTATGTACTCATAGTGGTTTCTATCTGCCATTTTAGATATTAAATGCCAAGTCATTCACTAAAGAAAACATAGGCCAGATAAAGCTTTCCTGAATAAGTAGGATCTATGAAAACTCCCATTTAATGCATCACCCATAAGTGGCTCTTGTTTCTATGTAGCAGGGGCATTCCTGCTGCTGGTGGTATCAAACTTGCTTCTATGGGAGAAAACTGCATCAGTTCCTGCATGTATAACAGAAGGGAATGTCTGTTCCGATACCCTCGTGACCAAATTTAACAATGCCATCCAGCAAGCTGAAGTCATCCAAGATCTAGCTGACAAAGTGGATGATGAGTTTGTAAGTATCTCAACATCCATACTAGTACTTGTGACACTAATAATCATGATTCAAATATCAGAAAACACACCTTTATAGGTAAAATATGTACCAACTACTGATATGAGGGGAAGAAATTTCATTTCATGTTGTTGTATTCAGGATCATGAATTTTTATTGACTATGTTCATTTAGAACACTGTGGATATTCACTGAACCAAATGTCCATTAAAGTAAAGTATATATTCATAAGATAAATAAACTGAACTATGTGAAAAGGAAAGAAAGGAAAAAAGACAGATGGACAAAAAGAAATTAAGAAAGGAAGAAAGAAAGAAGAGAAAGAAAAGAAGAAAGGAATCTAGCATTTCAAGAAGCTCCTAATTGCTAGAAATTGTGGTTTAAATACTTTCAGTGATAGAATTTGTCCAATGTCTGGGCAAGAATAGAAAAGTATCCACTCCTTTCTTGCTGATAGCTACAGGTCATTTCTCAAAGTCAAAAAGAAAAGAATGACAGAAGGAGAGAAATCTATATGATAGACATCAAGAATGTGTTTCTGCTTGCAATAAACATGTCTTCATATTGTTTTTTTAATTAACTAGATGTTATTTTTTTTCTTAATATGGCACAGTACAAAAACCCATTCTCATCTGGACAATTTGCAACACTTGTAAGTACCTTATGAACTTCTGGCCACTCCCCAAAAGGAGCCTCATGTCAATGAGGGCAACCTAGATGAGAAAGCATTCTACAATATTTGTAATTCCTGTTCTCAGCTGACAGTT
>NW_022196913.1:31544996-31572505 GCF_008632895.1 Mastomys coucha
AATTGCTTGGGGAAAGCAAAACATCATGGCCTAACCTCAGAAAAACGGTAGTTGATACAGATCATAATATACTTTGCTTTGCAGAAATAGACTAATTTTTAAATATAACATCCATACAACATAGGTCATATGTACATAGTAAAATTATTTTTCAATTTAGGTTCTTTATATGACATTAAATACAACAAACTTCCTGCACTGAAATTCTTTTAATACCACGGTTCTATTCTGTGTTTTCTCAGACAAAAAAGTATATAAAAATGATGATCGAATTTATGGATTCATGGATCGGAACTTTGTACTATCTAATAGTGGAACTGAGTGGCATGCAAGATGCCCCTGAATCTATCTATGAAAATGCTAAGATAATAGCATGGAAATTCAATGAAATCAATGAAGACCTTAATTTAATACTCAAAACAGTGAGTAATTTCCCTTTACTTATACTCATTTTTAAAAGAAGTATGTTGTGTAAATTTTAAAAAACATTTCAAATAGCTTGTTTTTCCAGAGTGAAACATAGATATCTGACCCTGTGGATGATCTGCCCCTAAGAGAGTGTTCTCAACCTGTATGTCATGACTTCTTTGGTGGAAATATGACACTATCATGAGGACTGAATATTACATATCCTGCATATTGGATATTTACATTATAATTAAATACAGTAGCAAAGTTACAGTTATAAAATAGCAACAAAAATAACTTTATGTTTGAGGTTATCACATCATGAGGAATTATATCAAAAGTTCCCAGCATTAGAAAGGTTGAGAACCACTGCCCTAATAGGTTGCTGGCAGCTCTAACATTCTCAGTGATGCTTCTCATTACCTTCCACCCTGAGAATCAGAATGACACAAAGCTGTTCCTCATAGGCACTTAGAGGACACCTTTCTTGGTTGGAGTGAAAACAACTCAGGTCTTTCAGTCACAGTCATTCCTTGGCTCTGTATATTACATCACCATCTGATCCTCATCATATTTTTGTACATATACTGCATGGAGAATGGGTATAGTGGAAATGTATAAAAGAATGGTGGTCCATAGCAGCTTCTGTGAAATACGTATGAAAGAACATGTAAGAGTTTCCTGATAACCTGACATGAGCTCCTCTATTGTCCCAGAATTCAATAGAGATTTCCTACTTTTCTTCTACTTCTGAAACAACATCCTTCCTCTGCAATCAAGCAAACATGTTAGAAGAAATGCATATGAGTCTTCACTTTAGATGCTACAAGTCCATTGGAGAGTCTCTTTTCTTAGATATTGAAAGCACATAACTTTGGTGGCAGTATCACATCTCTGAAAGAATTTCTCTGACTGAACACCTAAGAAACAAGGAGAAAGGAGGACTAATAAATATAATCAAGTAACCATCTCTTATTTTGATTTTTAGGTCTATCCTAATGCAAAAAAGAAGTATAAAATTGTCACCTGGGAATATCTTCCAAGCCTAAGATCAACTGACAAAAATAAAAAGTTTTTGGCAATGTTCAACCTTTCTAACTGCCTAGGCTCTGACATAATCTACATTAAATTTCATCTCAAAACACTGATGTGTCGCATAACAGGGAAAGAGTGCTAAATGCACATCTACTCAGTCCACTTTGGAGCTGGTTGATGACAGTCCATTGCTGAGAAATTTCTTTTAATTGTAAGGCTGTTGAATGCATGTGTATGTGTAATTGGACTCTTTTAAAAAAAATAAAGCCATTCTCTTTAAATGTTCAAACCTAAAAAGCCTATAGACATTTTGTTTTTGAAAAGAAAATATATCAATAATGTTAGGTTGACCACTCAATTTATCACAATATGAGAAGTTAAGCTTGAAAGTATATTTACAGTTTACTTCAATAAACTCACAATTTACTTCACAGAAAATTAATGAAAGTCAAAGTTATTATACACAAAGTATAAAACATTATGTATCCTAACCAAAGATACAAATTTTTTAATGCTTCCTCTAATCCTGACTATCTTTAGGAAGCAATGTTCACAATGAATGCATAACTTTTCCAATACAATTGTATATGACTCCCTTCTTACATAGCTTCAGAAAATTTGGAGGAGATGGGGCAAGGAATGAGCATAATAAAGATACACAGAATTCATGTGTTAATTTTCCAAAAAGGTTATTTTTAAACATTAAAATTTTCAGAGCAAAAGTGATATTTATACAGAGACAGACATGTTACTCAATGGAATAGAATTGATGACCCAGAAATAAAACAAAACTCTTATGGACACTTGATCTTTGAAAAAGAAGCCAAAAATATACAATGCAAAAAAAAAAAAAAAAGAGAGAAAGCATCTTTGATAAATGGTGCTGTTCTAACTGGAAGTCCATGTGTAGAAAAATGAGAATAGTTCCATATTAAGTACAAGTGGATCAAGTACCACAAAATACAACCAGATACATTGAATCTCATAGAAGAGAAATTGGGAATGAACCTTGAACACGTTGGCACAAGGGAAAATTTCCTAAACAGAACTACAATGACTCAGTCTCAAAGAGCAAGAGTTGATAAATGAGACCTCATTAAACTGGAAAGCTTCAATAAGGAAGAGGACATAGCCAATAGGACAAATTGGCAACATACAGATTGGGAAATAATCTTCACTAACCTCATACCTGATAGATGGATAATATCTAAATTATGTAAAGTACTGAAGAAGCTAACCTCCAAAAAAACAAACAAAACAATCAAAAATTGGGTAGAGAATTAAACAAAGAATTCACATCAGAGGAATCTCGAATGGCTGAGAAGCACTTACAGAAATGCTCAAAGTCCTCCATGATCAGGACAATGAAAATCAAAATGACTCTGAGATTCCACCTTACACCAATCAGAATGGCTAAAATCAAAACCTCAGGTGACTCCACATGTTGGTGAGGCTGTGGAGAAAGAGGATCACTCCTCCATTGATGTTGGGATTGCAAATTGGTACAAGCACTCTGGAAATATATCTGGAGGTTCCTCAGATATTTAGGAATAGAGCTAGTTGAAGATATGGCTATACCCTCTTGGACATAAACCCAAAAATGTCCCACCATGCAACAGAGACACATGTTGCACTGTTTATAGAGGCCTTATTTGTGATAACTACACACTGGAAATAACCCAGATGTCCCAAAACAGAAGAATTGATACAGAAAATGTGGTTCATTTACACAATAGAATACTTCTCAGCTTTTAAAAATGAGGACATCATGAGTTTTGCAGGCAAGTGGAAGTAAATAGAAAATATTGTCCTGAATGAGTTAACTAAGACACAAAATGATGTGCATGGTATGTACTTACAAATAAGTGGATTTTAGCCAAAAAATTACACAATACAATCCACAGAACTTAAGGTTATCAAGCCTAAGGGCCTACCTGAGGACTCCTCAGTCCCACTTGAGAGGGAGAAGGAAGCATGCACAGGAAGGGGAGAGAGGAACCTGGGAGAGAAAGGGGACAAGGAGCCTACAGGCTCTCCTGAACCCTATATCATACTCATTATAACAAGTCTGAAAACACAAAACATGCATAAAAATACTCAAAAAAATGTTTTTCAACCCAATTTCACTTTGAAGATTCTAGTTTCTCTATTATGTAATTGAAAGTTTTAGGTCAAAATTTAATGTATTTCACTGTATGCTTAAGAAGTTTTACATTTATTCATCATTTATCTGTTTTTTGGTGTACTTTTATCAGAGGACATCTGTGAAGGACAACTGGAACATTTCAGTCCTCTTCTTCCATCATGTAAATTTCTGGGATAGAACTCAGATCTCAGGTTTGGTGTCAAATGAACTTTCCTACTGGGTGAACTTCTCAGCCTCTCCTTATTTATTTGTATGTACCTGATGTTGAAAACTACCTTAAAATTGAATAAGATAATATATGTAAAACATTCAGAATGTTAGAATATACATTGACATGTTGATAGCATAACAATTTATACTGAGTGATAAAGTTGTTTTCATTATCATTATCTACTGTCTTGTTAATATAGAATCCATATTGCCCCCATTAATTCCATATGCTATTTATCTGAGATAAATTAACTGGATGCAACTGGGTTGCTTGAGTTAGGAGGTCTCAGTCCTCACAATAACAATTAGACCATACTTAGAAATGAAAAGAAATTATTGTGTTGGAGATTGAAGACTCTAATGAAACACAAGAAAAACTGAGAATAAGTTTAGTAAAAGCTACAGCACTGTGGCATTATAAATAAGACTTGTTTTAGTCCAAGCTAGACAAAATCCCAGTCTCAATGGTATACAATGTCAGGGAGTTGAATTCCCATCATAAGATTATTTGACCAGTGATAATTGCTGAGAGAGGGAAAGACAGATAGAGAGAGAGAGATAAAGAGAGAGTCAGAACAAGACAGACTGAGACAAAAAGAGTCAGAAATGGTAAGACAGAGAAATACAGAAACACAAGGACAGAAAGAGACACAGAAGGACATTGAGAAAGAGAGAGAGAGAGACACAGGTGGAGAGACACAGAGAAAGCATCAGTATGCTCTAAAAGCTTAGACCCTGGGATAATGATCATGCTACAATGGACTTCCATACAATCAAAAATACTTTGATTGTGCATATTGAACTTGATACAGAAAATGAGCTACAAAGGAGGCAAAAGTGGGTAGGTAGAATGTAGAAAAGATATCTTAATTATTGAGGAGTTAAATGAATATAACCAAAACATGTACAAAATTCTTGAAATAAGTAACTTTTTAAGTTGAAGTGGGGAAATTAGTAAAGAAGCAGGAGACCATCAGGATAGGTAAAATGCAAAATGTGTTAACAGGGTCAATGTGATTGGAATACAAAATGTTAAAATAAAACCCATTATTGTCATTTTTAGTATGTACTAATAAAGTTTTTAAGGGATAGATTTTGGAAACATATAAAATGTGCTAAATATAGTCTAAATCTTAACTATATCATAAAACCAAATTTTCTGGCCTACAGGCAACCTTGGATGGATAAAATCCAGAGACCTGAGGAGGAGCAAGCTTGAATTTATCCTAAGTGTAGAAAATGATCCCATTCTCAATGAGTACATTGTGTAAAGTTCTGTACTAAGTATAGGAATTCTGCATGAAAGTGTTTAGTGAAGCATTTGCTGTATAACCTTTTGGAAAGTCTTGACCAACAAAGAGAATTATTAGGTAATCATTGTTTTTCCCAGAAATTTGTTTGTGGGGAAGAAGTGGCTCAGCTCCAGGATCTTTCAGAACACAGTCATTGTATTTAAACAACTCCTTCACAGTGAGCAAAGAAAAAGCCACAACAATATACTGACTGTGGCATGTGTGACCAACATTTAGCAAATCAGCTACAACAAACAGAACTGCTCATGAAAAAATTGATAATTTTTTATTATAAATTTCATCAATTTATAATTTATGAAAAGCAAGTATTGACATCCATTCTATTACACTGGAGCTTTTGCTTGTAGAAGTGGTTCCTAAATTGTGTGTCATGACCCCTTTGAAGGTCAAGCAATCCTTTAATAGGGGTCACCTAAGACCTTTGGAAATCATAGATATTTAGATTCCAATTCATAACAGTAGGAAAAGTATGGTTATAAAAATAATTTTATGGTTGGGGATCACAAGATGAAGAACTGTATTAACTGATCACAATATTAGGCAAGTTGAGAACCACTGCTTTAGAGAAAAACAGTTGTGAAACTGGAAGATGATCAAGATGTATTGAACACTCATGAGGATTTTGTTTAGCATCCACATAGAGGAGAAGTCAGATATAATTGTACATATTCATGAAAGAAGTAGCTATAGGGCTTAGGAGAGTGTGTTACCATCTCCAAAGCAGTCATTAAATAAAGCATACCTTTAGGTGTATTGCAGGAGAGGGTGGAGTGATGAGCAGGGGAGTTGAGGGAACAGGGTTTGTTTTTGTGTTAGTTCTTTTTATTATATTTTATTTTATTTTTCAGAGGGGAACTGGGAAAGGAAATATTGTATGACATGTAAATAAAGAAAACATCTAATAAAAAAGTCGCCAGGCAGTGGTGATGCATGCCTTTAACCCAGCATTTGGGAGGCAGAGGCAGGCAGATTTCTGAGTTTGAGGCCAGTCTGGTCTACAGAGTGAGTTTCAGGACAGCCAAGGCTACACAGAGAAACCCTGTCTCGAAAAACCAAAAAAAAAAAAAAAAAGTCATAAAAATGACATACGGGAAAGGCTCTCCAAAGATTTATAATTTTATTGTGTGAAATGTCACTGTCTGTCATGTTTTATCTCACTATGATTTAGAACACAGCAAGGTCTCAAAGGCTGCTTACACTCCACTGTTGAGACTAAAGTTGGACACATGGAGGAAGGAACTGATTGGAATCAGTTGTGAAGGTAATGCCTTCTATGAACATATAGTCAAAGAAGAAATAAAGAAAGAAACTAAAGGTGTTCTAGAATTCTATGAAAATTAAGGCACAACAAACCCAAAATTTTGGGACACAATGAAGTCCTAAGAGGAAAGTTCACAGCGTGAAATGCCTTCATAAAAAAACTGGAAAGATCTCATATTAGCAACTTATCAATATAACTGAAAGGTCTAGAACAAGAAGTAAACCCTCCCAAAAAAAATATAAGGCAAGATAGAACCAAACTTAGGGCTGAATTAATACATTGGAAGCAAAGAAATCAATTCAAAGAATCAAGGAAACCAAGAGCTAGGGTTTGTTTCTTTGTTTCTTTGTTTTATTTTGGTATAGAAAATTAAAAATATAAACAAGCCCTTACCTGAAATAAATAAATGGCAGAAAGAAAATATCCAAATTAAGTAAATCAGAAAAGGGGGTGGTATATAACAATAGACACTGTGGAAATCTAATGAATTATTAGGACTTTGTTCAAAAACCTATACTTCACAAAATTAGAAAGTCTAAATGAAATGGACAATTTTCTTCATAGGCTCCATTTAGCAATATTAAATCAAGATGAGGTAAACTATGTGAAAAGCCCTTTAAACCTAAGACAATGGAAGCACTCATTAAAAGTCTCCCAGCCAAAAATATCTCAAGCCAAGAAACTTTTTACATAGAATTCTACCAGGTATTTAAAGAAGAGCTAATATCAATACTCCTCTAACTCTTCAACAAAGTAGAAACAAAAGAAACTTTACCAAACTACTTCTATGAGTCCACAGTCACCCAGATGACTAAACCTTCCAAAGACTCAACTAAGTACCAGAATTTCAGACCAATTTTCCTTATGAACATGCATGCAAAAATACTCACTAAAGTACTCATTAACTAATTCAAGAACACATTAAAAACTGTCATCTACCATGATCATATAGGTTTCATCCCAGGGCTGGAGGGGTGGTTCAATATACAAAAATTCATCAATATAATCAACCACATAAACATACTGAAAGAAAATTCAAGTGATTATCTCATTATATGATGAAAAATCTATGTCAAAACCATATAATGAAGAAAAGAAAGCATTTTCAACTAATACTAATTCAACTAGTACCAATAGTACTAGTCTAACTAGATGTCTCTATATAGGAAAATGAAAATAGATCCCTATATATCACTGTGTACAAAACTCTCAAGTCCAAGTGGATCAAACACCTCAACATAAAACTGGATATAATAAATCTAAAGGAAGAGAAAATGGAGAATACCCTTAAATACATTGTCACAGGCAACAACTTCCTGAACAGAACACCACTGGTGCTGGCAATAAGATCAACATTTAATTAAGCACAAGTCATTGAGGGATGGTGGAACATCTTTTAGGTGTATCCTTAGGAGTGATATAGTATAGATGGATATTAAGTTGGAACTAGTCCATATTTTCTGAGAAACCTCCTGACATGTGCACCTCATAAAACTTAAAACTTATATAAGGCAAAGGACCTGTCCAACAGGACTAAGTGGTAGCCTAAAGACTTGGCAATGGCATTTACCAACCCTATACCTGATGGAGGACTAATACAAAATATAAATATATTTTGTATATATGTATAAATGTATACATGTATAAATATATTTTATATATGTATAAATATATTTTGTATTAGATCTCCAACTGTAGATCTGACAGAGTACTAATACAAAATATAAATATATAAAGAACTAAGAACATAGGCAACAAAAAACCAAATAACTCAATTAAAAATGGTGTTAAGAGATAAACACAGAATTCTCAACAGAGGAATCTCACATGACCAAGAACCACTAAGAAGAAATAATTAATGTCCTCAGGCATCAGAAAACTGCAAGTCAACATAACTCTGAGACTTTTCTTTAAACCCATCAGAATGTCAAATTTAAAATTTCAATTATGTGGAACCAGAGAAGCACTCCTTCATTGTTGTTGGAAGTATAAACTTCTACAAACGCTCTGGAAATCAATTTGGAAGTTTCTCAGAAAATATGGACAAATTCCAACTCAAGATCCATCTACACTATATCACTCCTAGAGATACACCTGAAAGATGTTCCACCATCCCACAATGACATGTGCTCAATATGCACATAACAATTTTATTCATAATAGACAGAAACTGGAAAAATGCAGATGTCCCTCAATGAAGAATGGATAAAAAAATGTGTTTTATTTACACATGGAATACTACTAAGCTATTAAAAACAAGGATAACATGAGATTCACAGGCAAATGGATGGAACTGAGTGAGGTAACCCAGACTCAAAAGGACATGTATAGTCTGTACGCACTTAAAAGTGGATATTGGCCTGAGAGTCCTGGACATACCCACTAAAATTCACAGACTCAAAGAAGTTAAGTAACAAGGAAGACAAAAGGGAGAATGTTAGAATCTCCTTTAAAAGAAGAAATAAAGTAATTGTAGGAGGTGGATGGATGGATGGAGCCAGGAAATTGGGTGTGCAGAGAACTCAAACATAAGGCATAGGAGAAAGAATAGAAGTCCATGTGGAGGGATTTCTCAATGATGTTCCAGAGACTTGGGATGGGAGAGGCTGGAGGAACTCTATGAGGGTGTCTCCAGTTCAGACTCATAGGAATGGGGGATATGGAACTTGTAGTGGATACCTTCTATAACCAGGTAGGAATCCTACGGGAGGGATAAGGACACCACCTCACCCATAAAAACCCTGACCCAAAAGTTTTCCTGCCAACAAGAAGAGCAGTGATGATGACAGAGAATGGCATAATTTGAGATCCATCCATAGGCAAGAAACAATCCCTTGTACTACTCATGATATTCTGTTATGTTATATTCAGTAATCTAGCATAACTGCCTATGAGAGACACTATCCAGCAGGTGACAGAAACAGATGCAGAGACCCAAAGCCAAACATTAAATGGAGTTCAAGAAGTCGCAAGGAAGATTTGGAGAAAATTTGAGAAAGGTAGAGGGGATAAGAACTCCACAGGAACAATAACAGAGTCAACTAACTTGGACCCCTGGGAAATCTCAGAGACTGAATTACCAACCAAAGAGCATAAATAGGCTGGACTTAGCCACCCACCACACTAATGTGGCACATGTGAAGGTTGGTCGTTGTGAGGGTCTCCCAACTATTAGAGTGGTGGTTGTCTCTGACTCTGTTGCCTGTCTGTGGATCCTGTTCACCTCACTGGACTGCCTTGTCTGAAAAGGATGTGCCTAGACCTGCAGATTTGAGGTGCCACTTTAGTTTGGTACCCAAGGCTCCATCCCTTCTAAGAGGAGATGAGGAGGGGAATGGGAAAGGCCTTTTGAGGTAGGGACTGTTAAGAGGAAAAGACTGCAATATAGATTTAAAGTGAAAAATAAAGTAATAGAAGACAAAAAAATCCAATACTTTCTCTTTATAAATAAAATAAGTAATAGGATAAGAAATACCTTACAAGCATATTCCCTACTTAGAGTTCACTTCACCACTAGCAAACTCAGGGGAGTCCAATGACTCTGACACTAGATCTACATACATAAATATATATGCAAATTTTGACACACATTTATACAAACACATAAACATAGATGTATGGGCACAAAATACCCTTCACTATACATATATACACACACACATGTATACGTATTATTCTGAATGGGTATTTTGAAGGTTTGTGTGTGAATTTTAATAAGAAGTTATTCAACTTGACTGATTGAAAAATGTGGTTTTGCAATCTAAGATTAAGAACTCATGTGTATAGTAGAGGATTGCAAATTTGATCAGCAATAGGAGGAAAGGGCCTCAGCCTTGTGAAGGTTCTGTGCCCCAGTGTAGGGGAATGCCAGGGCCAGAAAGTGGGAGAGGGCGGGGTGGCAGGCATGGGGAAGTGGGAGGCAACAGGGGTTTGTTTGTGTTTGTTTCTTTGTTTTTTGGAGGGGAAACTGGGAATGGAGAAATTTACATGTAAATAAAGAAAATATCTAAAAAAAAAAAAAGAAGAAAAAGAAAACAGACCCTACTTCCAAGAGATTTGAAAATATGATAATATTTTTAGAAAATGGAAAATCATATAAATAAATAATTGATATTCAAAAAAAAGAACTCATTCTGTTAATTTTATTATGGCAAATAAAATTTGAAATCTTTAAATTAAAACAAGTAAAACTCCCAGAACTGTTTTTGGTTGTGCTTCATTCTAACTATCACAATTGTTTTCAAATCTTAAGTCCAGTTATCAAGAGATTGTTATAATTGTAGAGATGTTACAGATGCTCTAGAACCTGAACCCAATTACTTGGAATCTATATGAAATAGGAGAATGAAGTTACATGGGACTATAACCATGTTCTTGGAAGTTGAAGACAGAAGGTTTCCTGGGGCTTCCAATTAACCCTTCAATCTAATCAATGAGCTCTATATTTAATAAGATAACCTATCTTTAAAAGAATGTAGAGAACAAGTGAGAAATTCATTCAGTGTAGGCCTCCATATAAATTTATGTACAATTGTACATGTTGAACCATGACACTTATACATGCATGAAGACATATACATACACACTTTGACACACATACACATTCATACAAACACATAAACATAGATACAGGTATACACAATACCCTATGCTATGCACATACACACACATATATAGATCCTATCATATATTTCTTTTTTTGTAATCAAATAATCTGACAAAGGCTACTTAAAGGAGAAAGGGATTTTCTTATTGCAGCTCACATTAGATAACAATTGAGGGCAATGCCTTGTATTTCTGAATGAATGCCAACTCATGACTTACAAACACTTCTTATCACTTGTTATTCACAATCTTCTTCTATTCCTTTGCTATTAATTTTTTTTAGAGCTCAAATAGCTTTTGGACATGCTTCAAAGTACTGTTTATGTTCCTGTATTTGTCTTGTCTTCCTTAAAAAACATTTTAAGTCCTTCAAGAAGTGACTTCCACTTTTTTTTATTAATGTGCACACAACAACTGCAAAACTGCCCACATAGAGAGACAAGAAGATTTGCATGAATAGAATGACATTAATAGCATCCTGCGATTACCTATAAATGTACAAATATGGGAACAACTAATGTAAGATATTCTGATTTAAATTTTTGCTCAGCATAATATTGTTATTTCATTTTGAATGTGAACTATGCTTCCAGATAATTTATATTTCATATATGTATAATGTATACATATGTGTTTATGAGTGTATATGTGTGTATGCCTATAGTAATTGTGTGAATGTGTGTTTGTGTGTGAAAAAGAGATAGAGTTAAATAGAGAGAGTGAATGCAGAGGTATTGACGATAGGTAGTTTTTAAATTTTGTAACATTGATAATGGAAATACATAGCAGAAAAATCCACATCTAGGATAGAAATAAAAATGCAAACACCCAAGAGGCTTTCAAAAGACAAATAGGTGAGAAGAAATGCAATATTCTACTGAGCATTATAGTCAGGTAACTTTGATGAAATTGTTTTCATTTTGACTAAGTTAAGATTCAAGTAGAAGACACCTATTTAGGCATGTCAAAAATAAGCTCCTTGACTTTTTTCAGGTAGTTTTTCTTTTTTTTTTAAATCTCAACTCCTGCATTCACTTCAAAATATCAGATGACAGCCTGGTCTCTAAAACTGTGAGAACAGAATTCGTATATTATCTTCTTCCAGTCATGATTCAGCATAAAAATTACTCTTGCTGTAGATGCAGCTCTGTAGAAAAGTGAATGGAACAAGATTTAAATTCCATTGATAAAGTTTTAATGAAATCAAGACAAAATAGGAAAAGATAATTATGGGAACAGGGCTCATGGGAAGTCAAATCTGGTAAGATCTGCACTGTAACCAATCTGAGAGTTCCAATGGAAATGCTTACCACGTAGAAAGTGTGGTAATTGTGAGCAGTGGATTCACTGTAAATGGAGTAACACTCCTCTATGGAACAGGACAGCAGTTTCCACTGAACAAGCTGCTGTAGAAAACATGCCTAAAAAGGACAGCACATCTTGGAAAATCAACAGGTTGACTAATAATGCCTTCATGTACCAATGTTATAGAGGACCTAGGATATCTTTTTTTGTTTGTTTGTTTTGTTTTTGTTTTTTCTTTGTTTGTTTGTTTGCTTTTTGTTTTTGCAAGACAGAGTTTCTCTGTATAGCCCTGGCTGTCCTGGAACTCACTCTGTAGACCAGGCTGGTCTTGAAATCAGAAATCTGCCTGTCTCTGCCTCCCAAGTGCTGGGATTAAAGTCATGTGCTAACACTACCCAGCAACCTAGGACATCTTATAGGAATCTTAATGGAACAGTCATCTTCAATTTGCTAAGTAGACTAGAATTCATGCTGATCTAAAACCACTCAGGCTAAATGCAATATTGGAAGAATAAGGAGACATGTCAGAGAACATAAAAATGATAGAGCTTGTCCTAGGTTTAGGCAATTAGATCACCCTCGGAGAGTACACTGTGTACAATTCTCTCCTGCAGATTTGATGCTGGGGGTGAGTGTGCTGCAGAGACACAAGCTGCTAATCAGGCTCTGAAATTTCATTGAACTTGTGATGTTGAAAAAAGAGGAGTCTGTGGGCAGGAGATTACTCACCCGAACCGGGTTTCTTTCCTAAATTACTGTTGATAGATTGAAAAAACTCCAGAGCAAAGGACCAGGCAAGGGACTGTCAAAGGTAGAAGACATCTGGAAGGGCAATAGATCTGGAAGACCTGAATTAGCCTTGCTTCTTCTTGGCCTTTAGCCAGATGCCAGCTTTCCCAGATTATAAGTCATATACCCAAGTAAAGAAAGCTAAACACGTCAGGCAGTGATGATGCACACTTTTTTTTGCGGGAGGGGGTTGAGACAGGGTTTCTCTGTATAGCCCTGGCTGTCCTGGAACTCACTCTGTAGACCAGGCTGGCCTCAAACTCAGAAATCTGCCTGCCTCTGCCTCCCAAGTCCCAGGATTAAAGGCATGCGCCACCACTGCCCGGCGATGATGCACACTTTAATTCCAGCACTTGGCAGGCAGAAGCAGGCGGATTTGGAGGCAGAGGCAGGTAGATTTCTGAATTTGTGACCAGCCTGGTCTACAGAGTTAGTTCCAGGATAGCCAGGGCTACACAGAGAAACCCTGTCTCAAAAAGACAAAAAAAGAAAAAAGGGGAAAAAAACGCTAAACATCTTAGATTACAGGCTTGTAAAAGAAGTACTGACAACATCCTTGCTCATCTAGACAACCTTTTGCTTTAGAAGAAATAATTGATATAAGCTTGAGGCTTGTTCTTGCTATGTAACACCAAAGCTAAGGTGTGATTAATATCTACATAGATGCAGAGTCAGGAAGTGAGTTCATGGTTTATTGATAAGGTAACTCTTTGAGCAAGTCAACATAGGTCAACAAAAGTGTGGCACCTCTGTAAAGCTTCAATTACAAAAATGAAGCCTTTACCCACTTTACCCATTTGAAGAATCTGAAAGGATAGTAAATACAGCTCTTAATTGGGTTGTGAGAGCCCACATTGGGCTCCCATTGGGTTTCCCTACATGTATGTAGGGAAAGGAATTTCTGAGAACTGTATATTTATTTAATTAAATTCTTGAGATTAGAGTGATCTTCAGATAAGAGTTGCCTTCTGAAGAGATCTTATACAGCCAGGATTCGGAAGTCCCTCAAACCATTAGGGCAGCTGTATTTCCTTTTGCATGATCATTAGAATAAGTGATTTAGGTAAATTCTCTAACCAGCATGCACTTTCTTTCTTTCAACAATGTGGGGATATTTGATTGGCATTGAGGTGGAAGATTCCTCTATGTTGACTTGCTCAAAGAGTCTGGATGCCAATATGGAGTTTGTTATTGTTGTTATTGTTGTTTAGAATTGTCACCACTTCTACTGTGGCCCTAGTGCTTACACTAGCACTTAGTGTGTAAAACTACATTCACTACGACAATAGTGGCAAAACTGATTTTAGTGCAATGAAAATAAAACCCTTCTGATTAAGACCAATTGTAAGGAACTGATCCGTATATTATATTTTACATCAAAATGCACAATCCTTTACTTGAGAGGCCATACATTCTAGAGAGGAGTTAACAAAATTTTGGTGTTAAATACATCTTGTCTTTTCTAATTAATTTTTTTATTTATTTGTTTGTTTGTTTGTTTTTGTTTTTTCTTGAGACAGGGTTTCTCTGTGTAGCCCTGGCTGTCCAGTAACTCACTTTGTAGACCAGGCTGGCCTTGAACTCAGAAATCTGCCTGCCTTTGCCTCCCAAGTGCTGGGATTAAAGGCATGCGCAATGACTGCCCTGCTTTCAAATTGATTTCTAAGCTTCTAAATTAAGTATGCAAATTATTTTAACTGTCTCTTTAGTTCTTAGACAAAGACTTTTCACACTAATCAGTGATTACTAGCAAAGATTTATGATAACACTGCAGATAATTTACTAATGCTATGTCATGGTGGTCAAATATTCAGTAAAGAATCCATCTCTGTCCATAAATATTAGAAAAAAAAAGGTGATAGGAAGAATCTAAGAGTCTAAGGAAAGGGAAATAATTATGAACAATAGTTTCTTCCTGCTGTGAATTGACCATCCATTATCAGGCAGCTGAGATGGCTTCAAAAATTTCAAAAATAATTAGGACAAGAATCACCATGTAGAAACAAGCAAAAAGGAACCATCCAGATACAGATAAGTGTGTTGTAATTAAATTGTTAACATTCTGTGAAGACAGACAGACTGTTCTTGAACAAGGGATTCTCTATGTGACTTCTTGCTATCACATGGTTGTGCATGCCCTAGGAGCTATCTGCTAAACTATATAGGGCGAGAAGACCTAGACTATTGAAAGACTCCAGTGAAGAAGCTCTGCAGAATCAGAACTCATCCTGCTTGGGAAGTCCTGGTCAAAAATGCTGCCATTGAGTCAACCTTACTTCAGTAAGTAAACTCCCCACTGTGCCTCTCTAAGTTAAATTATCCACTTCAACGATTCTTTGAGTTCGTTTTCTTGAAATTCGTTTTTATTAATTATTTGATTTTTGTAATTTTTGTGATGAGATATTTGTTCAAAGTTTACTAAGAGAAAACTCAGAATAGGCTTCCACATAGCTTTAAAAATGTTTTCTTTTAATATATATATATATATATATATATATATATATATATGTATATGTATATAATCTTTTTTTATACTTGGTATTTTACTGCCCTTTTAGACCACCCTCTAACAGTTTCATTTCCCATACCTCCTCCCTTCCTCTCTACAAGGATGCACCCACTCTACCACAACTGCCCAATCCTTGGGGCCTCAAGTCACTTGAGGGTTAGGTACATCTTCTCTGACTGAGTCCAAACCTGGCAGTCCTCTGCTTTATATGTGCTGGGGACCTCATATCAGCTTCTGTATGCTGCCTGGTTGGTGGTCAGTGTCCAGGAGATCTCGGGGTTCAAGGTTACTAGAGACTGCTGTTCCTCCTCAAGGGTCACCTCAGCCTCTTCTAGCTTTTCCCTAATTCAACCACAGGGGTCACCAGCTTCAGTCCATTGGTTGGATGTAAATATCTACATCTGACTCTTTCATATGCTTGTTGGGTCTTTCAAAGGGTAGTCATGATAGACTGCTTTTGGTGAGTACATTATAGCCTCAGTAATAGCATCAGGCCTTACCACACCTCAACCCCCTTGAGCTGGATCCAAATTTGGGCCTGTTGTTGGACCTCCCTTTTTTCCGGGTTTTGTCAATTTATTTCCTACAGTTTTCTCAGACAAGAACAATTATGGGTCAGAAGAAATTGTCCAGGGCATATATATTAAATTGTGATATGTTTCAATATTCTAAGATAATCTGTGTCACCTTCTGTATTGAAATGAGAGGAGGAGGAAAGTATTGCTGGTATCCAAATGAACACAAATGATAGGGATCCTTAAGTGTTTCTGATGCATGGGACACCTTCCAGAGCAGATATTATAGCTCAAAAGAAAAATGTATCGAATCTTTAGAAATTGGAAATTATTGAGGATTTAAAGTTAGTGGGTCCAATTCATCTTATCTCAAGGCAAAAGGAAAAGATTTGTGATTGTGAATATTTTATGAGTTTTCTCATTGAAATACATCTGAATAATCTTTAAGTTCAGAAGCCTAAAGTAGACAAAATTGTCAGATTGTATCTTACAGTGTTTATATAGTGTTTCTATCTTTTCAGTTTAGTATAATCCAAGTGACATCACAAAGGGAAGAGCAATGGGATGCTGGGATGCTGAAAAATCATCATATTGTGTTAGTGATATTTGCTAAAAGAAAAAAAGGAGATGACAACTAAAATAATTTTTAAATGAACCAGGAAGACATTTTTATCTTTCTATTTTTGTTAAGAATTTCATGCATGACTACTGTATTCCATCACTCATCCAACTCCTCAAAAACCTTTTCCCATGGATTCTTTCAAATTCAGGGACTTTTTTTCATTAATCGTTATTGTTACATTTGTAGATGCATATAGATAATCTATTAATTCCTTTACTGTTGCTCATATGCCTATTATTTTAGGACTGGACATTTGGCAATGAATAAACAAATAATGAAAAATTTCTTGCAGCAAACACTCTGGACCTCTAATGCTTATATTCACTCTTCAACTTACTCTCCTATATTCCCTCAGCCTTATGTGTAAGGCTCCTTTTGAGGTGTCTCATGAGTAGCTTTTTGAAAGTTTAGGCTAATCCTGATCATTATTACAACTTTTGAAATTGAGTGTAATAAAGAAAAACAAAGCAGATCGATTCAATCCTTTAAAGCTTCTGCTATGACAGCATAGTGATAAATTTTATTCTTTACAAATAATGATGATCTTTGATAAAACAGTCTTAGAACAGTGTCTGTGTTTTCTGCCAGTAAGTTGTGGAGTTCCATGCAAAGTGAGGGAGAAAGTGCTAACAGTTGTTGTTCTGACTTCCACATCATCGATAATATTACATTAGGAAAGCTTTCACCATGTAAGACACCTCCTTTATGAATATATTCAGATTACAATATGAGAATCAGATCTGCTCACAAAATCATTATTCAGATCAACTTTAATGAAAATGATCTGAAGTTTTTAATGCGAAGAATGCTGATAGACCCTGAGGATAAACAACAATATGAACTAACTAGTACCCTCAGAGCTCCCAGGGTCTCAACCACCAACCAAGGACTGCACATGGAGAGGTCTGATTGTTCTGGCAGCATGTGTATAGTGGAGGATTGCAAATCCGATCATCAATGGGAGGAGAGGACCTCGGCCCTGTGAAGGTTCTGTGCCCTAGTGTAGGGGAATGCCAGGGCCAATAAGTGGGAGAGGATGGGGTGGCAGGCATGGGGTGAGGGGAGGCAACAGGGATTTCTTTTTGTTGTTTTTGTTTGTTTCTTTGTTTTTAGAGGGGAAACTGGAAACGGAGAAATTTACATGTAAATAAAGAAAATATCTAATAAAAAATGCTGATAGAGATTTATCATAAGTTAGCAGTTGCAAGCTGACATTATTTTTTGAGGATAACATTCTCATCATCTTCTGTGTTAGTGATCATCCTCTGTTTATCTATTTTCAAACATGTAGAAGAAGCAAGCATGTAAACCGTGCTGTCCTTTTCCCGTCAGTGTCAAAAATATTGACATCAGATACAAAGTTTAAAAATTACAAATTCGTCATGAGTTTTGTTAACTGAAAATGAGATTAAACTTCTAAAACAATAAAAAATTGTGATACCACTTGCTTCTCAAACTATGATACAGAAAAACACAATTACTGGACTATGTACTCACAGCAGTTTCTATCTGCCATTTTAGATATTATGTGCCAAGTCATTCACTAAAGAAAACTTAGGACAGATAAAGCTTTCCTGAATAAGTTGGGTCTATGAAAACTCAGATTTAATGTATCACTCATAAGTGGCTCTTGATTCTCTGTAGCAGGGGCATTCCTGCTGCTGGTGGTATCAAACTTGATTTTGTGGGAGAAAACTTCATCAGTTCCTGCATGTCAAACAGAAGGGGACGTCTGTTCAGATCCCCTTGTGATCACATTTAACAATGCCATCCAGCGAGCTGAAGTCATCCAAATTCTTGCTGAGAAATTGCATGAAGAGTTTGTAAGTGTCTCGAAATTCATGCTAATGCTTGAACTGCACTAGTACTTGAAACACTAATAATCATGATTCAAATATCAGAAAACACACGTTTATAGGTAAAGTGTGTACCAACTACTGAAATTAGGGGAAGAATTTTCATTTCCTGTTGTTGTATTAAAGATCATGAATTTCTACTGACTAGTTTCATTTAGAACACTGTGGATATTCACTGTACCAAATGTGCATTAAAGTGAAGTATATATTCATAAGATAAATAAACTGAACTATGTGAAAAGGAAAGAAAGGAAAAAAACAGACAGACATACAGACAGACAGGAAGGAAGGAAGGAAGGAAGGAAGATAAAAAGAAAGAAAAACAAGAACAGAAAGGAAGAAAGGAAAGATGGAAAATGAAAGAGGCTTGGAGGAAAGCAAGGCAGGAGGATGGATGGGAGAAAAGAAAGGAAGAAAGAAAGAAAGAAAGAAAGAAAGAAAGAAAGAAAGAAAGAAAGAAAAGAAGGAAGGAATGAATCTAGTATATCAAGAAGCTCCTAATTGTTAAAAATTGTGGTTTAAATATTTTCAGTGATAGAATTTGTCCAATGTCTGGGCAGGAATAGAAAAGTAACCACTCCTTTCTTGGTGAAATCTACAGGTCATTTCTCAAAGTCAGAAAGGAAAGAATGACAGGAGGGAAATCTATATGATAAACATCAAGAAAATGTGTTTCTGCTTTCAATAAACATGTCTTCATGGTTTTTTTTATTAACTCTATGTTATTTTTTTCCTTAATATGGCACAGTATAACAGCCCATTCTCATCTAGACAATTTGCAACACTTGTAAGTACCTTATGAACTTCTGGCCACTCCCCAAAATGAGCCTCATTTCAATGACTGCAACCTAGATGAAAAAGCATTCTACAATATTTGTAATTCCTGTTCTTAGCTGACAGTTTTCAAGTTCTTAACCTTAACAATAATCCATGGAACTTAGAGGAAATATCTGATTATTAGAAATAAATATTATATTCTAAAATACATTTTAGTAAATTTAAAACTTCAACAACTATACTACCATTAATCCAACACACAACATAAACTGGTAATTTTTATATTTTGTTGACATATTTATATAGAGTTAGTGGTAAAATAGTCTATTTTGCAAGTGATTTTGCCATAATGCACACAATACCATTCTATTATTAACTGCACAGCTTTATGTATTTAGTATTACATTAATAAAGCTATAATTCTGATATCTGGATAAGATATCAGTATTTATTCATATAAAACAGGAAGGCTAATAAACATATTTTATGGCTTTGTGCAGAGATATTAGAGAAAGATGAAAATTAAAACATTCAGTAATTGATAAATTTACTCCTATCAGTGTTTGCCTTTCAAATAGTAACATTTATGCAAGAAGAAAGGAGGAACAGAGGAAGACTTGGAATATTCAAAAGTTAGTGAAAACCCAAACAAAATTGCAGAAACAAAATAGACACAGAATTAAGTAATTGGCACTTTCTTATTTTCTTAATATCTGCTTTTTATGAAATACTTATTGTTATAATTTATACATTCAATAAAATATATTAATATTCTGGTTATCAGTTCATTTATATAATTTCTGACCTCTAACTGAATTTTTGTTTTTATTCACAGGTTTCACGCATGAATAGGCATGATGAAGAAGTTGTCAGAGCCAGAAATTACTGCCACTCTAACGTCACAAACCCGCCACATCATGGTCCTGAATATGAAAGTATCAAGGTAAGTGTCCTTAATGTTTTTTTTTTCATAAAACATCAGAATTTAATACCCTTGGTGTGGGCTGCAGTCAGTTATAGCAGGCATTATGATAGATTCAGTAATCATGATTGCAGAAAAAATAGAGGTGAAATATATAATCAGATTATATTGTTGCTAAATTATTAGTAAAATCAAATACCCAATAACAGTATAGGAGATACTTAAATAGAACAGACCATTTAAAGAATGATATTTTAGCAATGACTTTCCAATAAAATTTTACACTCCTTTTTAGGATACTTTGAGATAAGTTGGCTATGTATGGTTATATACTCACTACTACATCAGTGGTGACAATGTGACTATTAATTCTGTGTTGTTACTGGCTTCTGCATGATGATATCTTACGTTACTGAACACTATCACCCTCTTCTTTTTTTCTGCAATCATATTTTTTTAGTTAGATAATTTCTCTCTATGACTCTCTATGATTCCATGCTTGTGGAGTGGCAGGATTAATATAGCAAAAATGGCTATCTTGCCAAAAGCAATCTACAGATTCAATGCAATACCCATCAAAATTCCAACTAATTCTTCATGTTCTTAGAAAGAGCAATTTGAAAATTCATCTACAATAACAAAAAACCTAGAATAGCTAAAACTATTCTCAACAATAAAAGAACCTCTGGTGGAATCATCATCCCGGGACTTAAGCTGTACTACAGAGCAAATGTGATAAAAAATGCATGGTATTGGTATAGTGACAGGCAGGTAGATAAATGGGATAGAATTGAAGACCCAGAAATGAACCCATACACCTATGGTCACTTGATCTTTGACAAAGGAGCTAAAGCCATCCCGTTGAAAAAAGACAGCATAAATAATAAATGGTGCTGGCTCAACTTGTGGTTAGCATGTAGAAGAATGCAAATTGATCCATTTCTATCTCCTTGTACAACGCTCCAGTCCAAGTGGATCAAGGACCTCCACATAAAACCAGATACTCTCAAACTAATAGAAATGAAAGTGGTGAAGAACCTCAAACACTTAGGCACAGGGGAAATTTTCCTGAACACAACACCAATACATAATGCTCTAAGATCAAAAGTTGACAAATGGGACCTCATAAAATTACAAAGCTTCTGTAAGGCAAAGGACACTGTCAATAGGACAAAATGGCAACCAACAAATTAGGAAAATATCGTTACCAATCCTATATCTGATAGAGGGCTAATATCCAATGTATACAAAGAACTCAAGAAGTTAGACTCCAGAGAGCCAAATAACCCTATTAAAAATGTGGTACAGAGCTAAACAAAGAATTCTCAACTGATGAATACCAAATGGCTGTGAAGCACCGAAAGAAATGGTCAACATCCTTAGTCATCAGGGAAATGCAAATCAAAACAACCCTAAGATTCCACTTCACACCAGTCAGAATGGCTAGGGTAAAAAACTCAAGTGACAGCAGATGCTGGAGAGGTTGTGGAGAAAGAAGATCACTCCTTTATTGCTGGTGGGATTGCAAGCTGGTACAACCACTCTGGAAATCAGTTTGGCAGTTCCTCCAGAAAGTGGACATAGTACTATCTGAGGACCCAGCTATACCACTCCTGGGCATATACCCAGAAGATGCTCCAGCATGTAATGAGGACATAGGCTCCACTATGTTTATAGCAGCCTTATTTATAATAGCCAGAAGCAGGAAACAACCCAGATGTCCCTCAACAGAGGAATGGATACAGAAAATGTGGTACATCTATACAATGGAGTACTACGCAGCTATTAAAAACAATGAATTTATGAAATTCTTAGTGAAATGGTTGTATTTGGAGAATATCATCCTGAGTGAGGTAACCCAATCACAAAAGAACACACATGATATGTGTGCTCTGATAAATGGATATTATCCCAGAAGATTGGAATACACAAAGTACAATCCACAAACCACAAGAAACTCAAGAACAAGAAAGAACAAAGTGTGGATACTTTGTTCCTTCTTAAGAGGTGGAACAAAATACCCATGGCAGGAATTGCAAGGACACACTATCACGCTCTATCTTTATTTTCATATCTCTCTTGATTCTATTTCTATTTTTACCTATTTCATCATTCTTCTATGATTCTCTATGCTTTAACTGAAAACCAGTTGAGCAGAGTAGTCCTGTGAAATACTAGTTTATATTCCTTAGGATGCAACAATACCCAAATTCACAATGAAAATATCTACTTATCATGGCAGTTCTATTTTATGATTGCTATCATCTCCTTATTCTAATTCCATGTAATAGCACATCTTAATATGATTTAATTTGCATATTAATCAAAAACAAGAAAAGGAAATGAGGACAAAGAAATGAGGAACATTTCTTGAGAGCTAAAATATTTCTAGACATGCCACAAAGTTTTTTTTTTTTTCGCATTGTTATATATGACCCACACATAAACTTAACTACAGATGATATGATTTGAGTCACTAAACAACAGCAACAACAACAAAAACCAAAAATGGTATGGGATATTTACACCTAGATGATCTTTAATAATGCCACTGGGTACTTCATCCAACTGCTGATCATAATCTTAATCACATACCACCTTGCTCTTGTGTATTGACATCATCATTTGCCTTCACCTTCCCTTAATGTCCATTACCTCTTTTCATTGGAATGGATGTGCTCTAGTCTATCTTCATATTCATGACCACTGGGAAACTAACAAACATCAATACAATGAATACATTAAATCAAATAAGAACTAGAGTGACAAAATTCTTTTGTGAGTTACACTTACACTGATTACATTACTAAAGCCAATGCTATGTACTTCACCTATACATGCTAACTAATATCACGCTCTGTCAGAGGAAAGGGGAAAGCACTATAATGAGTATCCTGCTCTCTTAGTCGTATCTTTATTTTAATTTCTTAAACTCACCTAAAATCATAAATGTGTACATGAATGAATGTCATAACTTATTGGAATGAATGAATCCTTGAGTGGAAATGATTTGAACCAGTTGTCCCCAGCTGGTGAGTCTATCTTTCCTGAGTCAAATGTTATTGGCTGATATTGTGCTCAGCAAGACGTGTTTTACCAATTGATAAACAAGTAGTCAAATAATGATCTTGCTAGAAGGAAGCTGTTAGAATTGCTTGGGAAAAACAAAACATCATGGCCTAACCTCAGAAAAATGGTAGTTGATACAGATCATAATTTACTTTACTTTGCAGAAATAGACTAATTTTTAAATATAACATCCATACAACACAGGTCATATGTACATAGTAAAAATATGTTTCAATTTAGGTTCTTTATATGGCATTAAATGCAAAAAAACTTCCTGCACTGAAATTCTTTTAATACCATGCTTCTACTCTGTGTTTTCTCAGACAAAAAAGTATTTAAAAATGATGATCGATTTTATGGATTCATGGGTCAACCCTATTTTCTATATGGTGGAGGTACTGAGTGGCATGCAAAATGTCCCTGAATCTATCTTCTCAAAATTTCAGCTGATAGAGCTGAAAATAAATGAAATCAGTAAGGACCTTATGTGGATCCTTCAAAAGGTGAGCAATTTCCCATTACTTATTTTCATTCATAAAAGAAGTTGGTTGTGCAAATTAAAAAAACTTTTCAAATAGCTTGTTTTTCGAGAGTGAAACATAGATATCTGACCGTGTGGATGATCTTCTCCTAAGATAGTGTTTTTCAACCTGTGTGTCATGACTTCTTTGGGGGAAATATGACCCTATCAAAAGGAGGATATATCACATATCCTGCATAGTGTATACTTATATTGCAATTAAATACAGTAGTAAATTTACAGATATAATGCAGCAACAAAAATAAATTTATGGTTGGGGTTACCACAGCATGAGGAATTATATCAAAAGTTCACAGCATTAGAAAGGTTGAGAACCACTGCTCTAATAGGTTGCTGGCAGCACCAACATTGTCAGTGATGCTTCACATTACTTTCCATCCTGAGGATTAGAATGACACAAAGCTGTGTCTCCTAGGCACTTAGAGGACACCTTTCTTGGTTGGAGTGAAAACAAATCAGGTCTTTCAGTTATAGTCATCCCTTAGCTCTGAATATTACATCACCATCTGATCCTCATCATATTTTTGTACATATACTGCATGGAGAATGGGTATAGTTGAAATGTATAAAAGAATGGTAGTCCATAGCAGCTTCTGTGAAATACGTATTAAAGAACATGTAAGAGTTTCCTGAGTGATAAACTGACATGAGCTCCTCTATTGTCCCAGAATTCAATAGAGATTTCCTACTTTTCTTCTACTTCTGAAACAACATCCTTCCTCTGCAATCATGCAAACATGTTAAAATAAATGCATATGAGTCTTTACTTTAGATGCTAGAAGTCCATTTGAGTCTCTTTTCTTGGATATTGAAAACACATAACTTTGATGGCAGTATTACATCTCTGAAAGCATTTCTCTGACTGAACACCTAAGAAACAAGGAGAAAGGAGGACTAATAAATATAATCAAGTAACCATCTATTATTTTGATTTTTAGGTCTATCCTAAAACAAAATGGTGGGATAAAGTTATCTTTTGGGAATATCTTCCAGGCCTAAGATCAACTGAAAAAAGTAAAAAGTTTTTGGCAATGTTCAACATTTCTCACTGCCTACGCTTTGATGCATTCTACATGAAATTTCATCTCCAAACACTCATGTGTCGCATAACTGGGAAAGAGTGCTAAATGCACATCTACACAGTCTGCTTTGGAGATGGTTGATGACAGTCCATTGCTGAGAATTTTCTTTTAATTGTAAGGCTGTTGAATGCATGTGTTTGTGTCATTGGACTCTTTTTAAAAAATAAAAGCATTCTCTTTAAATGTTCAAATCTAAATAGCCTATTCATCTTTTGTTTTTGAAAAGAATATATATCAATAAAGTTAGGTTGACCACTCAATTTGTCACAACACGAGAAGTTAAGCTTGAAAGTATATTTACACTTTACTTCAATAAACTCACAATTTACTTCACAGAAAATTAATGAAAGTCAAAGTTATTATACTCAAAGTATAAAACATTATGTAACCTAACCAGAGATACAATTTTTTTAATGCTTCCTGTAATCCTGACTATCTTTAGGAAGCAATGTTCACAATGAATGCATAACTTCTCCAATACAATTGTATGTGACTCCCTTCTTACATAGCTTCAAGAAAATTTGGAGGAGATGGGGCAAGGAATGAGCATAATAAAGATACACAGAATTCATGTGTAAATTTTCCATAAAGGTTATTTTTAAACATGAAAATTGTTCAGAGCAATAGTGACAAAAACTCCATGATATTTATACAGAGACAGACATGTTAATCAATGGAATAGAACTGATGACCCAGAAATAAAACCCCACACTTATAGATTCTTGATCTTTGACATAGAAGCCAAAAACATACAATACAAAAAAGAAAGCATCTTTGATAAATGGTGCTGTTCTAACTGGAAGTCCATGTGTAGAAAAATGAAAATAGTTCCATATTAAGTACAAGTGGATCAAGGACTACAACATACAATCAGATACATTGAATCTCATAAAGAGAAATTGGGAATGAGCCTTGAACACGTTGGCACAAGGGGAAATTTCCTAAACAGAACTGCAATGGCTCACTCTCTAAGATCAGGAATTGATAAATGGGAACTCATGAAACTGGAAAACTTCTATAAGGCAGGGGACATAGCCAATAGGACAAATTGGCAACATACAGGTTGGTAAATAATCTTCACTAACATCACATTTGATAGACGGCCAATATCCAAATTATATAAAGTACACAAAAAACTCATCCCCCCAAAATCCAAACAACCCAATCAAAAATGGGTTAGAGAACTGAACAGAGAATTCACACCAGAGGAATCTCGAAAGGTTGAGAAGAACTTAAAGAAATGTTCAAAGACCTCAGTGATTAGGGAAATGCAAATCAAAATGACTCTGATATTCCACCTTACACCAATCAGAATGGCTAAAATCAAAACCTCAGGTGACTCCATGTGGGTGAGGCTGTGGAGAAAGAGGAACACTCCTCCATTGCTGATGTGATTGCAAACTGATACAACCACTCTGGAAATATATCTGTAATTTCCTCAGATAATTAGAAATAGATTTACCTGAAGATATGGCTATACCACTCTTGGACATATACCCAAAAATGTCCCACCATGCAACAGGGGCACATGTTGCACTATGATTATAGTGGCCTTATTTGTAATAACCAGACACTGGAAACAACCCAGATGTCCCAAAACAGAAAAATTGATACAGAAAATGTGCTTCATTTACACAATTGAATACTTCTCAGCTACTAAGAATGAGTACATCATGAGTTTTGCAGGCAAATGGATGGAACTAGAAAATATTTTTCTGAGTGAGTTAAATCAGACCCAATAGGACATGCATGGTATGTACTCACTAATAAGTGGATATTAGCCAAACAATTACAGGATACCCAGGATACAATCCACAGAACTTAAGGTTAACAAGCCTAAGAGCCCAAGTGAGGATCCTCAGTCCCACTTGAGAGGGAGAAAAAACAGTCACATAAAGGGGAGAGAGGAACCTGGGGGTGAAGGGACAAGGATCCAAAAAGGAAAACATGATCAGGTATTGGGTGGGGGGTGAGAGACAGGACTGAAGCCCCGAGGCCCAGAAGAAAGGATGCAAACTGGCAACCTTGGGAGGTTGGTAGCAAGGGGACCCTCTAGAATATACTGGAGATTCAGCAAGTGAATGACTCTCAGTACTCAAGGGGGGGGGGACTGTAGATGAAATGCCCTACATCAATGTTCTTAATACTCACAGAGGTCAAGAAATTAATAAGGGGACAGGGGTAGGGAGAGTTTTGAAGGAATGTAGTAGTATAAGAACTTAAAGTAGAATCACAGACCAGGAAAGATTAAATTGGGGTGGATGACAGAAGAACAGCGGAGAGTACAATATATGTGGAGGGGTAAATGGCATTAAAAACATTACAGAGAAGCTGTATGGAATGGTACTATTGTGTAAGCTTTCATATGTGTTTATATTTATACACATACACATATATACATATATAAAAGTGTTTGTGTGTGTGTGAGTGTGTGTGTGGGTGTGTGTGAGTGTGTGTGTATTTCAAGCTTCCTCATAATATGGGCAAAAGAAACTTTGAGCTCTTTTTGAAGAAGTGTGAGAAAATAAGGGTTTTATCTTTTTC
>NW_022196913.1:31572515-31593480 GCF_008632895.1 Mastomys coucha
CTCCCAAGTGCTGGGATTAAAGGCGTGCGCTACCACCGAATTTGTTCCTATCTGAGGCACAATCATTGCACACTTACCTTATGTTGGTGTTTTTCATCTATTATCCTTTATAGGGTTGGATTTGTGGAAAGATATTGTGTAAATTCAATTTTGTCATGGAATATTTTGTTATCTCCATCTATGGTAATTGAGAGTTTTGTTGGGTATAGTAGCCTGGGCTGGCATTTGTGTTCTGGTAGGTTCTGTAGGGCATCTGTCCAGGATCTTCTAGCTTTCAAAGTCTCTCGTGAGAAGTCTGGTGTGATTCTGATAGGCCTGCCTTTTTATGTTACTTGACCTTTTTCCTTAACTGCATTGGCTCCGCTGTGCTGATAAAGATACTGAATCTTGAGTTATGCTAGTGTGTTTTAGGAAACCTCTAGTGAACCCCCAAGAGAAAAATTTATTACTTCCAAGCAATACATTTTGAGTCTTAATGAGAAAAATGTCTTTGGTATTGTGCCATAAGTCAATAGTAGTGTAATATTTCTGTATTCTAAATGCTAAGTCTGAGAAAAAGCAAAGGGATAAAAATCCAGAAGAAAGGAGAAGAAATCCTTTTGGATATATTCATCTCTGCCTTTGCTGTTGCCTTATTTCAACCACCAAAAAAATGAGAGCAAAGTACTAAACAATATCAGTAAGAACCAAATTGATATTAGCCTGGAAAGGCCTTGTTTTACTCAGAATGAATGGAATGTTTGTCTAAGATGATGGTAAGGAAGCAAAAATTCCAAGGAACATGGTTGAAGACCCTTGAAGAGAATTCCAGAACCATGTCATATAAGAGTTGTAACACACTTCATATCACTGAAAAATTTCACAACATGTATGGATGGTGCACTTGCATACTTCCTGTAGTCTCAGTCAGTGCCCTGCAAATAGTCTGATAAAGATTGGCTGGCTCTCAAAATATATCTGTCACCTTCATTGGGTTTTTGATAGAATTAATATGCTGTATGACTAATATTTTTTGTTTCTAACAATTGTGTGTGTGTGTGTGTGTGTGTGTGTGTGTGTGTGTGTGTGTGTGTGTTAGGTGCTTATCTTCTGTTATTTACAAAACATTTTGAAAGGAAGATGTCAATGATATGGATATATTTTGCATGAACCAACAATAGGAATTTGAAGCAACTGACTAAGATTTTAGTGCTTCCAAACAATTTTTATTTTTAGAGATGAGAGAAAAATTAAAAGGGAGCTTTGCAGTACCATCTTATAAAGAGGCATCTCAGAAGCAGATTGTATCAATTTGCTATTAACAGTTGTTTTGATCCACTATTTTGTATTTGATGACCTCAAGATAAGTATTTACTTTTCGAGAATCTCTGAGCAGGCAGCGGATCAGGGTATAGAAAGAAAAACATCGAACATCTTCGTTGCTTGACTGCAAAGATGCCAGTCCAGACCAGGCAAGGTAGGTCTCATTATCTCTTTCTCCAATCTGAATGTGATCAGCAAAAGGATAGTCAGCCAATTATTAATTATATTTTAAATGTTTATTTTTATAAATATTGAATATAGATTTATAAACATATTTGTATTCTTAATATTGTAATATATATATATATATAGATTTTCATAGATATGCTTCAGTATACCCCTACTGAATACATTTTCTCGCACATGTGAAATCCCTAATAAAATGTTTCTTGCAGTAGTTATTTATTATTTATATGAGTACACTGTTGCTATCTTCAGACATACCAAAAAGGGACCATCAGATTCCACTACAGATGGTTGTAAGCCACCATGTGGTTGCTGGGAATTGAACTCAGGACCTTGGAAGAGTAGTCAGCTTAATCACTGAGCTATCTCTCCAGTCCCCAAGTGGCTACTTTGTAAACATGAATGTGGCAACAGGAAAATGAAGGAAATGCTTTCATTTTTATTACTGAACAAACTTTGTCCTCAGCATAGACCCAGTCTTGATTTTTGTAATTCATAAAATTTGACCTTAAATCTAATTTTTCTCTTACTTTCAACCAAATCAGTTCTCAAAATAATGTGTGTACAAAAACTCTAGAGCACATGAGGATTGCTATGTGTGAATTAAGAGAAATAATCAATGCATGACTGAGATAAGATCTGCTGAGGTAGTTAGGTATCTGTTCTTTAAGTTTTTGCATTTTTTGTCATAATTTAATTATATCAATTCTTCTCTTTCTTGCTTCCATTCTCTCCTCCAATATATGACCTCTTTTGTAATTATTGTTACCTGCAAATATTTCTATGTATCTACACATGTAGTCCTAAGTATAACCTGATCAGACTGTAAATAATGTTACTTGTATGTATGTATTCAGGGCTGGACATTTGGATTTTGAAAGCCAATTGATGGACTTTTCCTTGGGAAAAACTTTTCCTCCTACTATCAACATTTCTGCTCCCTGCAGTCCGTTGTATAGAACTCTGTGTAGTTCCTCATGAACTGTCCTCCCATGCACTGTCCAAGTTGGCATGTCTAATGGGGTTTGTTATTTTCATCTTATATTTTAGGAAGTCATGTGGGTAAGACCCTGTTGGTGACCCATCTGACATTCATAGGAGGCATATTTTTAGAGCAAACTCCCTGATTCTCTGGTTCTGAAATTGTTCCTCTCTCTCTTCTGCAGTGCTCCCTGAGTTTTACATGTGGGAATGTTTTGTAGATATATCCACTGGGACTGGCCTTCACAATGATACATTTTGAACAGTTGTGGTTTTCTGTTATAATCTGTATAACTGACATTTTTAATCATTGTTTTTCAAGTAAAACATTTAAATGCATATGTCATTTCATCCCATTTAGGCATGAAAAAAGGTAAGAACTGCCAGAAGACTGCTCACCATGCGGAGAATTGTTTTAACACCCGTTGTGAGTTCATCAAATTTTGTCTGAATTTCTCTGGCTTTTGAGATAAGGGAAGAAGGATCTCCTTGCATTGTAGACATTTCATTCACAAGATGATTCAGAGTGTTGGTCCAAGAATTCAAAAGACTGTGTACCAATGTCAGTAGTGTTTCTGGCTAAGTAATACAATACAATGAGATAAAGTGGGGTTTTGCTCAAGACAATAAAATATCTGTAGCTATTCATATTATTTTATACATGGTACAAATTATATAAGTAAAACTGTAGCTACTGGTGCCATATTATGAAATTGTATCGAAATTTTAACTCAGAACATCCAATATATTATTCTATGAAGCTCCTAGTGAAGTAACCTTTCTCAATAAGTGAGATTTCCTGCTCAAACACTCATTGTTCATGCTTCCAATTCTTTACTACATTTATATCATTTTTATTATTTCAACTGAAGACCCACAGAGTGCATGGGGCATTAAAGAAAATATATAAAATAAATGGTGTTGTATGAATGTATAGGGCTATATGATAATGTTAAACTCAATCCTGAAATTAATTATGGCAAACAATTACATATGAGAGATGATAACAAGTATAAATTTGAACTGACATTAT
Source organism: Mastomys coucha (assembly GCF_008632895.1). Lineage (NCBI taxonomy): Eukaryota > Metazoa > Chordata > Mammalia > Rodentia > Muridae > Mastomys > Mastomys coucha. The sequence continues at coordinate 31,576,018 of NW_022196913.1, forward strand.
ACGCAGATTTTTTATCATATATACAGGATGATTGTATCTTCAGAACACAGTACAATGTTCATTGGACTGTTTGCTCAGATAGTTTTTCATTTATAAATTAAAAGAAGGACAATCAGTTAGGAATAAAAAATTAGTAAAAGAAATAAGGGTAGGAGCACAAACTACTTGACAGTCATAAATGAATAGGTTAGTATGTACTATGCTGCCAACTTGGGGTCATCAGTAACCATGATAAATATATCTATATGTAAGCTGCTTATCTTATATTAATGAATATTCAATTATGAATGTTAATGTCAATTGAAACTTTCCTATAAAAGATTAGGGGTTAACACTGGTAAAAGAATTTTTCTCCATGTATATTATGGATCATCTAAAACATGAGTTGGAAGATTTCACTTACTAACCATGCAGTATGATTACTTTATTGCTCATAACATATCCAGGGTGGTGTCTTTACCACCTTCACTATGTAGAAATGCTTTATTCCCTCACATATTCTGGTGATGAAGTATAATGAGCAAATACTTACATTCCTTCCTAGAGATTGCTCCTTGTTTGCTGGAGTATCAAAAAAAGCGGTGTGACAAGTCTCAGGGATTCTGTCATTGTATCTCTTGCCCTGAGCATACTGATTATTCTGGAAATGATGAAATAGTAAATAAGTAAGAGATTGGAAATTTTATGAATGCTCCAAAGACTAGCATTCTGATGTACTTGATAGTTATTTAATTCAACAGAAGTGAATCAACACATGGTAATGTAAAGTTGCCAACTATCTGTAGATGAGAGATCATGGAACCCATTACTGTCAGTTCTTAATTCAATATATTCTGTAACTATATCATAAATAACTATCCTTATACCCACATATAAGGGTAACTCTCACCCCTCATCAAAGAAGGCTCTTCTAGAACCAGATGGAAACCATTATAGAGGTACACAAATGGTCAAAATGCAGAGAATGAATTGCTTTCAGTTTCCATACCCAAATTGTGTATCTTCAACGTAATCCTTAAACCTAAGACTGTAAAAGGGGAAGGCTTTAGAAATCTTGTCAAAAGCCACTCTCATATGCCCAGTGATATGTAATAGGAATAATGATTACACTCTTTTCTTTGCCATAATTTCGTATCTTAAGTAAAATAAAATTCAAAATAAAAAATATTAAAATTATTTAACTTTAGGAAATAATTAACATTTCTTGAGAATGTCCTATTCTCCTGTTATAGAGTTTAGTGGCTATGATATTTCCTCCTTATAATACTGTATTGTTTGACATTCGGGTCATGATTATTCTCTATTTATGGTATACTACATTCCAAAGAGTAGCACGAAGGCCTATTTTAGAAAGTAGCCATGAGTTAGAGGGAAACTTACAAATTCACTGAAGAGTTTTGCAGTTTCACTACTGACGACATGAGACATAAAGGTTGTCAATGTGAGAAGTTTCTCTAAGGGGTCCTGGATGTTGGCATCCTTCTCAGCACAGGTGGATGTAGAGACTACATTCTCCCACAAAAGCAGGTAGGATGCCAGGAACAGGAGCAATGATGCCCTTGCTAAAACAGAAGAGAGACCACTCAAACGTCCTTCTCTGAGGTTCTGAACAGTTACTCTGTTAATGAAAGCCTCATCATAGTGGCTTCTTTTACAGAATTTGTTAGTTTTAGATATGTTGAGAAATGAGCATCTTCTACTGTGCAAGTTTAGATAATTAAATATATTTGTTCAGAATTATACTTTGAAATCTGATTAATATCCTGAAATTTTATTATTTCCAGACATGTTTCTGTTTACTCCTAACATTTACAGCTAACCATAAGTCAAATCACATGATCAAATCAGATTCTTCAGATCATTTAACATCCTGCAGATTTCTCTTTGTTTTCAGAATTAAGGCAGTCAAAAAATTGAAACTTATAACTCAGTGTCTAATAGTGTGTTTGTTTCTAATCTGCCAAAGGTAGTATGTACAGGTTTGCTTTATTCTCATTATTTGTGAAAACACATTATTTGTCTTTTTAATATTGAGGATGAAGAGAATGCTTTCATAAACATGATGCCACAGCATGGAATTACAAACTCAGCTTCAAAATATCATGTCTTTTTTATTTTGTACATCAATTTCTTTGACCCTCATCTGATGATCTGTGTTGCCATGAGTTGTTGTAAATCCATGAAAAGAGTCATACATTGTCCATGGTGACCTGTCTCTGGCTCCAGAAATTTGATTTTATCTACTTTCTCTGTTCTGTATAGCACATGCCTTTAAATGATTTTGCAATGACAGGTGTTGGCTTCATCAACTTTCTTTTCATGTGTGTTTTACATGAAGAAAAACAGAACAGAACTGTAACCTATCAATAGTTTACAACAGGGTGACATGTCATACATTCATCAAATTTAAAAGCTACTTACCTTTATGGACACAAGTCTGGCAAAAAGATATTATAAAACGTGACTCCCAGGAATCTAAATTTCGGTAGACCTCTTGTTAATATTAGTGGTAGTGTCCAACACAAACTTAGGAAATTGGTAGGAGGAATGAAGGGCAAACATCTACATCCAATTACTTAAAATTTCTAAATATGCCAAAACACTGTGTAAAATAAAAATAAGCACTAATTTTATTTGAAAATAAAAATACTGTCAAATAACTCATATTACTAATACATCTTTGAAAATGCCCCTGCATTCTTAAATTTATTTTATCTCTGATATACATATATATTAAATTGTGCATATGTATACTCCATTTATTAATCAACTGAAGGATTTTCATAGTCCTACAAGAAAGAAAGAAGACTGATCATTTTGATTTTCTTTTACATAAAATCAGATTTACTTTTGTTACTAATTCATTTTTCTCTAAATATTAGTAATAGAATCAAGTTAGCAGTAGTGGGAAGTTTTATACATTTATTTTACTTGAACACAATTGTTAAAGTTCTATGTTATTCACATATGCAATGTTTGTATACATTTCTCTCCAGGAATGACAGTTTGGTTGCATCCATCCAAGTCAAAGAATTCATAGACAAGAACTCGGAACCAGAATGCTTTCATTCCTTTCCTAAGTTGTTACTAATTTGACCCATAGGCTCTACTGCTCTCTCTTCATCTTAATGTCTCTATATCTGCAGTTTTCACTTTTTTGAGATGAATCATTTCTTGTTTTGGATATGCCTTGTTTTGTAGTATTAAGACAAATCCCTGATACAGCTAGAGCTCACATGCCTCCACCTATGCTTTGTATGCATATTAATTAAGACAAGGCAAAATATCTCTGGACATAACTACATGTCTCTATGCTAATATTACAACCCTTGAAAATCACTAATCCCAGAGTTTATTTTTTTTCTAGAGCAGTGATTAATATGATTCTCCAAAGTCTATGTGGCTTTGCTTTCCCTGGTTAGGTACAAACAAATGTCCAATTATCCCATGTAGGGCAACAATAAAAGCAACAAGTAAACTTCCCTGTAATACAATATTTAAGTTTCTGTAGAGGAATTTAAATGAAGAGTTACTTACAGGAAAATACTTGAGTCAAAGACAGTAACATCACTGAGAAGTCACACCAAAGCTTGTCTGCTGATTCAGGAAATCTGCATCCCAAAAGTCCTTCCTTCTCTTAACTTTCCACCTCCTATATAGTAGAGCACATCCTGCTAGAGGGCAGAAGGAAGTGACACTTGAACTGCAATTGATGATCTTATGACCTTCCCTGTTAGGGTCAAGGAGGGCAACCTAGTATCTGTGACCACAGACATAAATATATCTTCAGTGGTTATCTTGTTTCCAGGATGTTACTAGTGTCCAAGATATATTGTACATAGCCTCAGCTATCTCTCATTCAAAAATACTGATGGGATTTTTATATTCAAATGGATATAGCTATGGCCCAGACTTTCCCTATTTTCTTCAGGTTCTTATATATTCCTGTCTCCTTCCTGAATTACCAGAGCATAGCAGTAGGTGTTTATTCTGAACAGTTTTGTCTTTATAAGTCTTTTTTTTTTAATTATATGTTGTAATCTTTTTTTTTAATTTTTTTTTATTATATTTTCTTTATTTACATGTAAATTTCTCCATTCCCAGTTTCCCCTCCAAAAAACACAGAAACAAACAAAAACAACAAAAACAAACCCCTGTTGCCTCCCCCCTCCCCATGCCTGCCACCCCATCCTCTCCCACTTATTGGCCCTGGCATTCCCCTACACTGGGGCACAGAACCTTCACAGGGCTGAGGTCCTCTCCTCCTATTGATGATCAAATTGCAATCCTCTACTATACACATGCTGCCAGAACAATCAGACCCCTCCATGTATGGTCCTTGGTTGGTGGTTGAGACCCTGGGAGCTCTTAGGGTACTAGTTAATTCATATTGTTATTCGTCCTAAGGTGCTGCAAAGCCCTCAGCTCCATTGGTCCTTTCTCTAACTCCTTCACTGGGGACCCTGTACTCAGTTCAATGGATGGCTGTGAGCCTCTACATCTGTATTATCCAGATACTGTCAGATCCTCTCAGGAGATAGCTATATTTAGGCTGGCTTGCCCTTCCTTCGGTCTCTGCTTCATAGTTAATCTCTGCAACTCCTTCCTTGGGTATTTGGTTCCCCCTTTTAAGAAGGAATGCACTGTCTACCTTTTGGTCTTCCTTCTTCTTGAGTTCCTTGTGGTTTGTGGGTTGTTCTTCCTGTATTCCGAACTTCTGGGCTAATAACCACTTATCAGAGAGTGCATAGCGTGTGTGTTCTTTTGTGATTGGGTTACCTCACTCAGGATGATATTCTCCAGATCCATCCATTTCCCTAAGAATTTCATAAATTTATTGTTTTTAATAGCTGAGTAGTACTCCATTGTGTAGATGTACCACAATTTCTGTATCCACTCCTCTGTTGAGGGACATCTGGGTTGTTTCCAGGTTCTGGCTATTATAAATAAGGGTGCTATGAACATGGTGGAGCATGTGTCCTTGTTACATGTTGCACCAGCATTCATGAAATACTGTAAAGAGTTTTACTTGCTAGACAGATAAAAGAACAACTGCAGAATCTGTTCTATTCACATACTATTACATCCACAGATGCACATTTTTAGCCTGGATAATATTAGCAAATGTGGGTTCTATGTGTTGAAATTGTCTTAAGTCAAGTGAAAAAGTGGTTTGCTGACTTCAAGATAGTTGTACTACTACTGATCCAATGGTTATATCGTACTATATTGGCTGATTCATTATCTTTGGATTTGGCAGGTCTCATGTGGCATGATAAAGGCTCCCTATGGGAAGTCCTACTCATTCTCAGCCCAATTTCCTCATAACATTCATCATTAAATATAATGTGGACAGTAAGTTCTTATTACTCAGTTCTGGCATCCACCAAAACCAGTGACAATGCCTCTATAGTACAAATTCCAAAGAATCTGACCAACCCAATAACTCAATGGAAATTAACCAGTTTTCACCAACCTATTGGATTGGGTTTTACCTACTTCATCCAAGAATTATTCATTCTGGTGCATTCTAACTGGTATGATTATTATTCTTTTAGATTATTTTCTAAATACATGTAACAATAGATTTTACTATTATAAATGGAATTCCCTACAGAGAGAGAGAGAAGGATATTTAAAGGTCAAGTATTTATGTTAGTATTGCAAATAAGCATTTAAAGCAGTGGTTCACAATCTATGGGTCATGATCCATTTCAGGGTTGAGTAACCCTTTCAGAGAAGTCACAGGTCACATATAATCTCCTGTATATCAAACATTTACATTATAATTCATAAAAGTAGCAAAGTTATGATACAGTAGCAAATATATATTTATGGGTAGGAGTCACCATAATGTATTAACAAATACTGAGTTAAATGGTCACAGTTTTTGAAAGGCTGAATAGCACTGCTTTAAGGGAATCAACAAAAAATTAGTAAGTTGTAACATAGCATGTAAAGAACTCATTATTTGTTTCACTTTTTTTTCTATAATGAATGATTTGGCTTACATAAAATAATGGAAGAAATTAACTTATTTATTTCTCAGTAATGTACTGCTTGTAGGTAATATGCATTATTAATTTAACCTCATCTAGAGCCTCCCATGATAATGTTGATTGTAGTTTATACCAGAAGCTTACCACAAAATGTGGCAGCATGGTACAGGTGGCACTGGGTTTGCATGTATCAAAATAAAAGATTAAAAGTCTCATTGTGATTTGCTTCAAAAATCTAGAACGTCAATAAGTACACGTGCCAGAGTCCCTTTAAAGGGTACCTGAAGGGCTATTGCAAAGGGAAAGCACAAGATTAGGACAATGCCAAGGGTATCAGAGATAGGAGGTTTGTGGAATGTCTGCTCAGAGAAGTATCAAATGTGAAGTAGAATCAGCTGTGATAGAGGGTTTGTGTGTTACAGGCATCAGAGGTGGTACTATAGGCTAACGACCTAAACCTTTCTGAACTCAGTTGATTTTGTTAAGTATTCCAGGTGGCATAGGATTTCAGTCTTGGTTTGGTGCTATTATTCCCTGATAGACCCCAATCATACTTATTAGACTCTGAATGTTGCTTCTTAATCATGTATACTGGCAGCCTGTATCTTGTTTTTTATTCCATAGGATCTCACTGCTACCTGAACTCCCAAGAGATTTTACATTTTGAACAACATCAAAACTGTTAGAGTATTGCAAGTGTTAGAGTAGTACTGAATATATTTGCCCTATAAGATTGTCTTGAACCTTTTGGGGGCAAGAAGTAGGATGTGAAGTCAAAAATGTTCTATGAATGAATGTCCAACTGACAAAGCTATATCTTTTAACATTAATAATGATAGTTGACCTAACAGGGCCTATGATCAGATAATGCAATCCTAGGAGATAATCCATTTGAAAGACATAGGGTGAGATAACTGAGGTGAGAGGATGTACTCAAAATATATGTGGCACCATTCCTTGAGCTAGGATGCAAGTATGAGCCAAAGGGCAAAAGCAAGATGAGCACTAATATTAATCAATCTCTACTTCTGACTGAGGAAATGAAAAGAGCTGCCTAACCTACCCTGTCATTAGAAAATGTGTCCTATTCCAATGTAAACCTTGCTTCTACAACTTACTTCTGTTAGATATTTTCTAATACCAATGACAAAAGTAAATGATATAACTATAATTCCCCGTGATATATTAACATTCCTCACCTAACTGCATGTTCACCAGCCCACTCTGCTAGATGGATGGTAGCAGCTCATACTGCTTTGACAACCCAAGGGTAAATGGGAAACAAGCTAGATCTCATCTACCCTACTCTTCCACCTCAGATTGTCTTCTATATATGGCTATGGGAAAGCTGCAGACACTGACATTTTATCAGGCATGTTTCCTGATTACATCCAGGACAAGATGAACAAGGTGCACTCATGAAGATTTTCACGTCCCACAAAAATACAAATTTGACCTACATTCCCCTCTGGTCACTTCCTGCTCCTCTAAAGACATCTGCCCTTAGCACAGTTTCTTTCTGAAGGGAAGGTAAACTGTGTAATATCTATGGTAGAGATAACAGTGCACTGCTGTACTTGTTCAGTCCTTTTCCCCTTCATGTTTCTGTATCCATATTCGTGATCTACTTTTCACTCTCCCAATTGCATTACAGAAATGCAATGCAATCATACTCATTTACCTATAAAATTTAAAAATGCATAATGTTGATGATTAACAAGTTTATAATGTAACAGTGGGTCGGGATATGGAATTGACTTATATGACACTTATCTTCAGGCATCACTAATCTTTGCTCAAAGACCTGCCTGGAGTGATTCCTGACCATCTAGATGCTTTTCCACAGCAATTTGTCAAAGTTGCATCCTACCTTTTCAGAGAACTGTTCTATAGACATTACTTCCTAATTTATTAATCATTTTATTCATTTATATTTCAATTGTTATCATCTTTCCTGGTATCCCTTCCATGAACTCCCCACCCCACCCTTTTCCCCTTTGCCTCTAAGTGGCTGATTCCCACTCACCCACTCCGCCTCACCCCTCTAGCTCCCACAACTCTGGGTCATCAAGCCTCCATAGGATAAAGTGCCTCCTCTTCCACTGATGCCATATAAGATAATCCTCTGCTATATATGTAGCCGGAGCCATGACCAGCCCATGAATACTTTTTGGTTGGTGGTTTAGTCCCTGTGAGCTCTGAGAGATCTGTTAGTTGATACTGTTGTTCTTCCTATAGGATTGAAATGTCCTTCAGCTCCATCAGACCTTCCCCTAACTCTTCTACTGGGATCTTCAGATTCAGTCCAATGGTTGGCTGTTAGTATCCACATATGTCTTAGTCAGATGCTGGCAGAGCCTCTCAGAGGATTGCTTGGCATGAGAAATCATATCATGGTTTGGTATCTTGTAGAAGAATGGATCACATGGCAGGGCAGTTTGTGGATGGCATTTCATCTGCTCCATTTTTGTCCCTGCATTTTCTTTAGACAGTGCCTTAGTTAGTTTTTTACTGATTGTGAACAGACACCATGACCAAGGCAAGTCTTATAAATCACTACATTTAATTGGGATTGCCTTACAGGTTCAGAGGTTCAGTCTAGTATCATTATGGCAGGAACATGGCAGCATCCAAGCAGGCATAGTATATAAGGAGATCAGAGTTCTACATCTTCATCTGAAGACTGCTAGAAGAATACTGTCTTCTAGGCAGCTAGGATGAGGGTCTTAAGGCCCACACCCACAATGACACACCTATTCTAACAAGACCACACCTCCAAATAGTGCCACTCCCTGGGCCAAGAATATTCAAACCATGACAGACAGAGACAATTCTGGGATGAAATTTTTGAGACAGGTGGGTGGCCCCATCCCACCACTGAGAGACAAGTCTATCTACTGGAGGTGGTCTCTTCAGGTTCTATATTCCCTTTGTTAGGTATTTCAGCTAATGTCATCCCCATTGGGTCCTGGGAGTCTCTTGCATCCCTGACATGTAAGACTTCCTAGTGGTTCCCCAAGGTTCCTTACCTCTCATTGCTACTTACTTCTATTCATTTACCAGGCCCTCTGGAATTCTCTCCTGTCTCTTCCCATACTTGGTCCTGGCACCCTTTTTTTCTCCCCCTCTTCTCTCCCACCCAATTTCTGCATGCCTCTGCCTCCTGTGATTATTTTGTTCCCCCTTCTAAATGGGTTTGAAGCATCCACACTTTGACCTTCCTTCTTGTTAAACTTAATATGATTTGTGAGTTGTATCATAGGTATTCTGAGATTTGGGGCTAATATCCACTTATCAGTGAGTATTTACCATGTACGTCATTTTTGGTCTACATTGCTCCACTCAGGATAATATTTTCTAGTTCTATCTACTTGCCTACAAAGTTTTTGAAGTCGTCATTTTTAATATCTTTATTTTAGTATTCCATTGTGTAAATATACTACATTTTCTATATTCATTCTTCTGTTGAAGGGTATCTAGGTTGTTTCTAGCATCTAACTATTATAATAAGGCTCATAGGAACATAGTGGAGCAGATGTCCTTGTTATATGTTGGAGCACCTTTGGGTATATGCCTAAGAGTGGCATAAATGTGTCTTCTGGTAGTACCATGTCCAGTTCCAGAGTGGCTGTACCAGCTTGCAGTCCCACCAGCAATTGGAGGAATGTTCCTCTTTCTCCTTGTCCTTGCCAGAATCTGTTGTAATCTGAGCTTTGAGTTAGTCATTCCTATTGCTGTAAGGTGAAATCTCAGGGTCATTTTGATTTGCATTTCCCTGATGACCAAGAAGGTTGAAATTTTCCTTAGGTGCTACTATCAGTTATCATTATTCAACTGTACAAAATCCATTTTTGTCCCTACTTGGATATAGTCCTGTCAGATGAAAGGCTATTCATATTGTAACAGTTGGTACTTTGTATATCCTTAAAACATTTTGCAATGGTTTCCAGTTTTGTACAATCTGAATTTATAGTACTCACCATAGTAGGACAAAATTCTCTTTCCTCAAAAAGTGTGTCCTCAAAAAAAGAATAGTAGGTTTTAATACATTTTAATAGCGGAGTAGTAATCAATTTTTGTAAATATACCACTTATTTTTTAGTTGAGAGACATCTGGGTTGTTTCCAGCTTCTGACTATTAAAAATAAAGCTACTATGAACATAGTTGAGCAAATGTCTTTGTGGGATGTTGGAGCATCTTTGTGCTATATGCCTGAGATTTCCAATGTGGTTTTATGAGTTTGCACTCTCACCAGCAATGAAGTGCTCTCCTCCCTCCACATCCTTACCAGTATATGCTATATCTTGAGTTTTTGATCTTAGCCATTCATATGTGTGTAAAGTAGAAACATGGAGTTGTTTTTGATTTTCATTTCCATGATGACTAAGGATTTTCAATATTTCTTTAAGTGTTTTTCTGTCACTTGACATTTCTCTGTTCAGAATTCTCTGTTTAACTTAATTTAATTGGGTTATTTGGGTTGTTGGTACCTAATTTCTTGAGTCCTTTGTAAATTTTATATATTAGCCCTGTTTTAGATGTAGGGTTGGTGAAGTTTCTTTCCGAGTCTCTAGGCTGCCAATTTGTCCTATTGAACAAGGATATCATGAGTTTTGCAGCCAATTTGATGAGCCTTGAGAATATCATTTGAGCTAGGTAACCCAGACCCAAAATGACATGTATGGTATATACTCAATTGTAAGTGGATATTAGCCATAAAATGTAGGTGCCATGCTATACTCCATAGACCCAAAGTAGAAGAAATAGAAAGAAAGCCCAAGGAAAGGAAGGAAGTTGAATCTCACTTAGAAAGGGAAATAAAACAGTCATAAGAGACAGATGAGTGAAGGGAAATGGAGTAATCTCCAACTCATGAGTGTAAGTAGATGCAGGGCATTTCCAAGATGAAACAGAAACCTGGGAAAAGGTAGGCACCCAAGAATCAATGGGAGTAACCTCAGATGAGACTCAAAACTTTGAGGATTTGGAACCTGAAGAGGCCACCTTCTGTAGCCAGGCAGAACCCCAGTGGAGTGATAGAGACACCAACCCACCTACAAAACATTCAACCCAAAATGTATCATATCTACAAGAAAATCAGGCAAGAGGGATGGAACAAAGACTGAGGGAATGACCAACCAAAGACAGAACTAACTCAGACCCATCTCATGGGCAAATACTATTAGTGATACTATGTCATGCTTGCAGAAAAGAGCAAGTTGTTGTGTGAACAGCTCCATTCAGCAGCTGACTCAGGTGGATACGGACACCCACACGTGGAACTTGGAACTCTTATGGAAGAATAGGAGGAAGAATTGTGGCCCCAAAGAAGATAGGACCTCCACAGCAGGACCAAGAGAGTCAACTAATCTGGAGCCTTGGGGCTCTCAGAGACTGACCCACAACTGATAAAATCCTATACGGGCTGTATCTAGGCCTCTCTGCACATATGTAACAGAAATGCAGTTTGATCTTCATGTGGGTCCTGAAAATCTGGAGTAGCCTCTGTCCCAATAGCTAATGCCTGTACATAGACTATGTTCTTCTAGCTTGTCTGTCTTGTCTGGATGCAGTGGGATAGGAAGTGCATAGCCTCTCACTCTTGAAGTGCCAAGATAGGTGGATACCCAGGAGGGCCTTAAGTGCTCTGAGGATAAATGATGGAAGATGGGGGGAAGGGTTGTGAAAGGGGGTACCTGGAAGTGGGCAGTAAGCAAGATATGAGAATAAATAAAAAATTAAATTAAATTTAAAAAGAAAAAAGAAAAGTTAAATAGAAAAAAAAACACTTCTAGACCCATTACTCATGCCCAAAATAGTTATGGATATGTAGTCCTCCACTGAAACATGATCTACTTACCAAGGGCTATAGTCAGAGAAAACTGACCAATTAAAAATTAGTATGAAGCTAGGGGTCAAATTTTCTGCACAACTACTCTCTCCATGCTGGGATTTTGTCTTGCTTCGAATTGCACAGGGTTTCTGCATGCTAACACAAATATTGGGAGTTCTGTTTGAATCTTTCCTTCTGTTTTTAGAAGATGGTTCCACCTAGTCTTCCATTAGCTCTGGATCCTGTACTCTTTCTACACCCCACCCCTGTTCAATGATCCTTGAGCCCTAGGTAGTATGTTTATTACATATCCCTTTCAGGTGAATCGTTCTTTATTCTCTTTTCCTCTATTCCTCTGTGAATTGTGGGCCATGAAGCTCAACACAGTATACTACACATAGAAGCTACTTAGTTGTGGGCTGAGACATGTATTAAACTATAGCTATAAAATAAGTCATTATAAGTTATTTTTAAACTATGCTAACTAACCAACAAAAAAGTAGTAGATTCACAACTAGGGACCATCCTCTGTGTAGGTATAAGTTTTGGCCTGATAATAGGTTTTATCTACTGAACTGAGACTTAAAACAATCAGGAAGTAATTTGTTACTCCAATGATATTCATCTCATTATTGAAACAATGGTAATTTCTTGAAAGTTCATGAGTAGTTTCTCTAAATACTTATGTTTGATTATACATACCATTTGCACATTTCTTGCAGATAAGGAAGGCCTAAAATTCTAGAATATAAGTGGTAGAGGAGATCTTGAGGAGATCAACTATCTTTACCTAATTAGTGAGTGAACTCCCAGACAGCCTGGCTAAGGAGACAGTTCTTAAAAAAGAGGGGAAAAAAAGGTGAATATTATCTTCCCATGCTTGGTTTGTGCTTTTAAATTAAATATCATTATTTCCATTTAGCTCTAATAACTATATATGCTATATATCCATATTATTAGTTTATGTCTACAAATATATGTACCAGTGCAAGTGATTGTGACACAACAATTTTTATTTGTGGTATTTTATATGACAGTATCACGTGAAGGTCCAAAATGTTATTTTTGAGTGTTTTACACAATAATTCTTCACCTCATGAACACACAGAGTATATCTATCTTCCAGGAGCTAACCAATTGTGCTAGCATATCAGACCATAATGGCCCAAGGCTCCTCCTTATTTCTCTTTTCTTCTGCTCAGCTGAATATAATCCATGTCTTTATGACTTTATACAAGCACTTTACCTATTGAACCATCTCCTTAGCTCTTTGATAGTTTCCTTTGTGATATATTTCATGAAATACTCATTTTGCTTCTTTACATCTATATACACATGTAGCTTTTCTGATATTTCTAAAAGATGAAATCTGACAGTAACCTTTCTGTTTCTCTGGCCATTACAATTTTTCTCTTACATATTCTCCATTTATTCCCACATATTATGTACAGGATCTATGTTGTAGTTGTGTAGTTGGAGATAAGGGTATATAGGAGAGATGAGAGGAACAAACAAGATGGGAATGCATTTTAAGGAATTATATTTTAATTTTTTTATCTACAGGGGAAAGGACGAATATCTGCTTTCATTGTTACTTCTAAGCAGAATTCTAGCTGAATTCAAAGGCTTTAGTACTTATGTCTATCCAGTTTAATTTTATAGCAAAAGATATTAAGTTTGGTCGAATATCCTGTTGAGGTGCATATTGTTTAACAGAGTTGGAGAAGTCACCTTTGAACATCAATGCATGTTCAACAGAACATACGTATGAGTTCGTGCAAAACGAGAGATTCTACAGGTAGGAGTTGTAAACAGGATGTGGCCATAGGGGAAACTGGGATGAGTCAGATAAGAGGAGTCAGATAACATGACAAATTTCTAAATGTCAGGTCAAGCTATGGGAGCTGAAAAGACAAAGGTAGCTGAACAGTAGTAGAGGAGGTGCCTTGTATTGATAGAGATTTGAGAATAATGGCATTATCCAACTTCACATTCACTTACATGATAAATCTGGTAAAGAAAGTTTGTTATAGAATAGTTTATTGTGAGGTATACTGCAAACGGACACATTTTATGATGGGAGAGAAGCTGAGAAAGTGTCAGTAATTTTACATAGCCAGGAGAAAAGAAGTTATCATGCTGCTATTCCACTTTCATTGTGCTGGGTTTTTGTTTGTTTGTTTGTTTGTATGTTTGTTTGTTTGTTTGGTTGGTTGTTGGTTTTGTTTTGTTTAGTGTTGTTTTTTGTATTTTTTTCTTTTTGGTGTGAGAGTCTGACTATGCAATGGTTGATCCAATATGTTGTGTGAGTCTTTTTTGCTGAAATAATGAGTTGCAGAATCCCCCTCACATATACAGAACCTTTTCTCCTAAATAATTCTAGATGATATCAAATGTCCAATCCTTACTAACCATCATAAATCTGATCCCTCTCACTTGATATCATGGTTTGAGTAAGTAATTTTACTCATACAAGTTCAATATTTGAATGTTTTCCAGCTCATGGTGCAGCTTTGTCGGAACATGTGGGTCACTGCGGGTAGATATTGAGACATAACAAAGCTTTGCATATTTCCACTTATCCCTTTACATTGTCTTCTGTTAATGTTGTGAACTACTGGCCTTCTGTTCCTTCAGTAATACTGTTGAAGATTGGTGCTAATGTTTTGAATCTGCATGTCCAGATGCTGAAGGTCCTTGTCCCCAGTTGGTTCTTGGTTGATCAATTAAGATGTCAGAGGCTATTAGTTGGGTGGAAAGAAAGAGGCAAGACTTAAAGGTTTGTATAGGCTAGGAGAAAGGAGAAGGCAGGAAGGGTAGAACAGATACACTTGGGGAAGAGAGATGGAACTGACTGCAGGGAAAAATCTTCTAAAATGTAGGTGGAAAAGCAATGTGGCCTAGGTAGGGGGCAGCCCATAAGTGTCTTGGGTAGCAATACCAATGGGCTGTACAGAAGGTCACCAGGCAAGTGAGATGAGGGTAGATTTAGAGTTGTTGAGCTAGGAGTAAAGGGAAAGGCATGCTAGTTGTAGAAGGCTTAGAAGATTCAAGCCACTGAGCAAGTAAGGTAGATTAAAAATGAGCTAATGTGTGTGTGTGTGTGTGTGTGTGTGTGTGTGTGTGTGTGTGTGTGTGTGTGTGTCTTTCATGCATGGATCCAAGAAAACCTGGCTAGCCAGGTGGCTAGTAGCATGGCCTGCCCGGGAGCATTAAAGTTGGTAGAAAATATTACACCCCACATATGGCTTACCATGTGGAAGCTGAGAACCCACTGTTAAGAAATTCTCAAGTGGCTACACACATACAATGAAATACTTTAATGGGAGGAGGAGGGAGAACTGATTTCACAGCATAGAAGAGTCAAGTCACATGGCTCCAGCGCATAGAACTAGAACAATGGAACACAGCTGCTGCGAGCCAGAGAAAGCTTAAACTGACAGGCTAGGAACTCCTGCTGTGCAAACAGGTTGACTGGTTCCTGAGTGCTAGGAGGAAGGCAGTGAGAGACAGAAAGCAGATGGTAGACACAGCCTATTTCCTACAAGCAAATAATAAATATAGAGACATATAAATATTTAGGCTTTTTATCAAAAAAAATTTAGGTAAGCAGGTGATAGGGAATCTATCCTATCTCAGACAGTAAAACCTTAGGTCTTTTGAATTATATAGGGAGAAAGAGATATACTACCATATGAATCCACAGAGATATTAGTCTCCATAGTAGAGAAGATTTAAGTACACAGACAAATAAATAATTTAGGCCTTGATCTCATGTAATTCAGGGCAGGGGACAGAGGAAGCCTATCTCAACAGATTACACAATTTGTTTAGATTGCTTTGATTGCTTTGAATTGTTATAATTATCAAAATGAGTGTGAATATGAGTTTGGTGGTTGTATTAAATTCCTTTTGGAAATTTAATATACCCTTAATGATTTCTGATTATTGGACCAAGGACATGCCATTTTGGGAGAAAGGTTTTGTATTTGTATTAATAGGAAAGTAGAAAAGGCTCTGGACCCCTTTCAGAATGATATAGATCAGATATAATAGGGGAAGACCACCTGAAGATTTCAAAAAAATTCAAGAAAATCAAACTGAACAGGTAAACATTCATCCTGCTATCCTTCACATAGCATGAATGAAGCCTCATTACTATTGGTTATTAATAATATTAACTCATAAAAGAGGCAGCTGTCTTTCATCTATTCAAACATGGAGCAAAATTTCATCCTTAACTGATCTGTGCACCCTGCACAATCCATATGAATATCTTAACAATACTAAAATTTTGTTTGTGAGATTCATTGTGTTACATAATAAAATCAAAAAATAATTTAAGTGTAGAACCATAAATTCTTTACGAATTATGGTAGAGTACTTTTATCTAATTGACAAATATGATTGACTGAATGTTAATTGTATATCATACTCTATGATTTACATAATTGTTTTGGTTGTATTCAATTTATGTCTGAACAAAGAGTTTTTGTTTTTGTTTTTATTGGACAGAAAACATGAGATACTTGAGATTGTTGTTAATGCTTTGAATTTGCATGTACAGATACTGAAGGTCCTTGTCCCCAGTCAGTCCGTGATTGATCAATAAAGATGCCAGTGGCCAGTAGCTGGGCAGATAGAAAGAGGAGAATGGAGACAGGCTTTCTCCTGCAGGCTACGAGAGAGGAGACAGCAGGGAGGGAGGAATTAATTTACTTAGGGGAGAGAGAAAGAGAAAGAAAACTCCGAGATGCAGGGGAATTCTTTCAAAATATAGGCAGAAATGGGAAGTGGTCTATGGGATGGCAGCCCACAGCAACTTGAGCAACAAGACCAATGGACTTCACAGAAGGTAACCAGGCAACTAATCTGAGGGGAGATTTAGAGGTATTGGGCTAGGAGTAAAAGTAACCAGGCAACTAAGCTGAGGAACAATTTAGAGGTACTGAGCTAAGAATAAAGAGAAGGGCACATTAAGCATGGGAGGTTTAGAAGAGCCCAGCCACTGAGCTAGTAAGACAGGTTAAAAATGAGCTAATGTGTGTGTGTGTGTGTATGTGTGTGTGTGTGTGCGTGTGTGCGTGCGTGTGTGTGTGTCTTCCATCCACAGAGCCAAGAGATCCAAGAGAACCTGGGCAGGTGGCTGGTAGCACAGTCCACCCAGGAGCATTAAACAGGGATAGAAAAAAATACATGCCACATCATACCTCCTAGTTGTTGACATACCCTCACTCTGGCAACATAGACACTTAGCCAACTAGAACCAGAGCTGAAATATACTCTTCTTTACATGTATTGCCTTTCGTTATGGTATTTTACAATGTAACCAAACAGTGACTTATAGAAGAACATATACCCATGATATTTTCAAACTAGACCTTCTACTCCTTTCTCCTTAAGGTCATAACCTTGTCAAGCACATGATCCATTGAGGCCATTAAAGTGTCCCCAAAGTCACAGTGTCAATACTATTTATAATGTCTACTACATTTCGTGAGACTGAGGGGAATCTCTTAATTATAAAATTGTATAAAACCAAACCAAGATATATAGTTCTAATATTCCAGTACCCAACATCACAAAGAAAGTAGTAAAATTCCAAAAGAGAAGAATGTGGACATATCAGT
>NW_022196913.1:31593490-31618470 GCF_008632895.1 Mastomys coucha
AAAAAAAAAAAAAAACTGCTGAATCCTTGGATAGCAGAGCAGCAAATCTTGTCACCAAATATACAGTTTCTGTGACTCATGATGAAATAATTTTTGCTCTACATACCTTGAGTAGTCCTGCCTCTCAACATTTTCAGGCTATAGCATATATTTTTCCCTTGAGAAAGGGAACTATTATATAGTTTTCTCAAGAGAAAACTATATGCTATATACTCCAATCCTGCAGAATTTCTCAGTGAACAATCACATGTCTCACTCAATATCTCACAATGCTTGAGACCCTATTGCTATTTAGGTTTCATGGTTATCACATCATACAATTTTTGGCCACATCCTTCTTCAGGGAATCAATACATGCTAAAAATTTCCTTCCCTTGATGACTCCTTGGAACTTGAAGGCTAGCTTCCAGGACCACCTCAATCTTGCATTTTTCTTACCTACAAAATTGATGGCACATGAATATTCCTTTAATGTTCTATAGAGGTCTTGTAGGACCTCCTTTTCTTAGGCTATGACATGCTCTCTTATTTTGACAGTGAATCTTACACCCCCCAAATTTACAGTGTCTAGGGCTAACTAAGGTCATGCCTATAATATACTGTTTTATACTACATTGTTGTTTGGAGGAACAAGTGAAACTAGCATTCAGAACTTTTCATGCTTTTACAACTTAACATGGTTTTAATTTAAGTCTAGATTCGACTCCTAGTAGATGCTGATTTTAACTCTAATTTGTGCTTTTATATTTGTTTGTATTCAAGAGCATTGTGACATCAAAGATTTTGATGACTACCTGTAAAGTTTTGTATTAAATAATAATACTATGTAGTGTCCTATAGAGTTGAAAAATCACATAGGAGAAAATTATAGTAATTTTCTATTTGAAAGAAGGTATCGAGCATATTTTGAGTAAGTAGGAAATAAAATCATGAGGCAACTGAGAAATCTCAAGTTCTCGTTAGGTATTTTATGAACTGTTGAATCCTGAAGCTCCAGTGGCCAATCATGTAAATCTGATGATTACCAGTGTGTTGAATGCAAAGCATGATGTAAAAGGAGCTTCTTTTTGATGTGATAAAGTACAATTAAACTTAGATGGAAAGGTTTTATTTAGCTTATACTTCTACATTACTTTTCATAATCAAAGATTATCAAGACAGGAACTCAAATGACAAGAGGCTCAAGCCAGGAGCTAATGCAAAGCTCAGATAGGTGTGCTACTTACTGTCTTGCTCCTCATGGCTTGCTCATCCTTTTTTCTTATAGAACCCAGAAACACTGGGTTCTATAAAATTCCTCCTACTAGCACGTTACTATAGTTTTTGTCAGGTTGACACAAACCTAGCTAGCCCAAGTAGTATATTCCAGAGTCTTTTGATTAGGATGCCATGTGCTCTGGTTATATGAAATGGAAAACTTTGACTGATACTAGATGGACAATCCCATGGTTTTTTTTCATAGTTCCAGATGACTCTAAGATAGTTAGAATGAAGTATTATTTAGAGACACATTCAGATAGATTCAACATAGTTACCGAGCCATAGCAAAAATACTGGTCTACTACTGGCACATCTTTACTGGTGTAGTCTTCTATTTTCAGTAGGTTTCAGTCTTGTTCTGTGGCTAAAAATTGTGTTTGGTAATTTGAACCTAGCTAAAAATCTGACTGGGAACATTATATGCTTCAGTAGAAATGCTTTTGGTGTTATTTGCCCAAATGGTGCTCTGGTTTGCTTACAAAACATCTTCAAAAGTCTTGCTTTGTATCCTAATGTTGCTCACATAGGTCTAATTTGTAGAGAGAACCTTTTTTGTGTTCTAAGGACATCACAGAGATTTATACATGTTCTATTGCTCAGAATAAGTGACTTGTTGCCTGGTACTAGGCTGGTAAAATAGAAGAATGAGGAGTAAGAACAGGCATGGAGTAGGGCACAATGAGGAGAAAATGGTAGAAAGAAAAAGGTAGAAAGGAAAAAAATTCAACCCATCTATAACTTAGGGAATATATTAGAAGAAGTTGGGTAAAATATATGGAAATCCAATGGAAATGTAGAAAGTGTTGTAAACACATTTATTTCCTCTTGGCATGAATTTCCATCAGTCTTCACAGAGGAGAGATGGATATGGTTTCTTTTCATGCATTCAGTCCCTAATTAAATTCAGATAAATCTTGATTAGTCTTCATGGAAATAAGGGGGAATAATCATAGGATCCTCAGGCTGGATTCCAAATATAGGGAGTAGAAGAAACCTCAGGTGAGTAATGTCCTGAGTGAATGTGCATTTTGACATTGGCACAGACTATCTAATATTACAAGACCAATTGCCTCCTGGGAAAATGTTAAAGCCATTATCCATATGGGCTAGATTCAAGTGGAATGGTGAAGATTTCCTTAGTATTAGGAACATGATAGTTTGTGAAGGATTGAACAATGAGTGCAAAGGCAAGAAACTGTGGCTTCCTCCGCTAGGATGCTTACAGGCTGAGACTGCTGGCCTGCAAGGACCTGCTCCCATGACTAGCCAATCCCTCTTCCTGTGCTGTACCTGAGAAACAAGCTGAGGTTCCAGGTTGTAGCAGTACTAGTCAGAGGGTCTTACTGAATCCCAACTTTATTTCACCTGGATCTGTGTGTCTGTCATTTTTCATTCCATTATCACTCTTATCCAGAATTATGGGACTCAAGCCAAGACGATCTCAGCAAGTGGTACCTCGCTCAGGGACATGCACGTAGACATTTCATCTCCAGCCAAGCAGAACTGTCATTGACACTCCTCCCATCGAAACTGAATTCAGTTAGAAGAGGGAATACTCTGGGTGTAGATGCAGGTGTAAGAAGAAAAAAGTTTAAAGCAAACAAAAAAAGATCAAAGAAGCTTATTCTGTTATCTGGGAGGTATAAGATTTGAAGCAGTAGATCTAAAAGATATAGTAGTTGCATGATACTCTTTCAAAGCGATTTGGGGACAAATAAAATCTAGAAATAGGCAGTTCTAAGTTGAAGCTTTGAAGGAAATGTTCAGGAACTGGAAATGAGGTTAAATGAGAATTTGGAAAGCATTACATCAAGTCAAACAGCATTACTGTCAAAAAGAGACCCCTGGTTCTCTTCGAAACAGGCTTGTGACTCACTAGGCATAAAGGAACTCAGTCCCCGGGGTCTACCTAAGTGATGGAGCTATGTGGGAGCAGAGGCAGGGTGGTTGGCCTTTTCCAATGACTTATCCTGGGAGTCTGTCTTGTGAGAGGAAATTACAGTAAAGACAGACACTTGTGTAGTACTATCCCAGGCTTGAAGTGTCAGGCTGGGCTGGAACACCAGAAGACTGCTAATTAATTATAGCCTATCTCTAAAACATGCTCTTATAAAGACAGATAGCCAGAGGAAAAAAATCTTGGTCTTGAAATGCTACTTGTCTTTTGATTAACCCACTGATTTCAAAACCAAACTGAAACAAAGCATCCTGTAGTTAAATGAGGTTTCTTAAACAACTTAACCATGGTTTCTTAACCAAGGTTCTCTAGGATATTAACTTAAACTTTCTGGACATGAATTTGCAAGATGCCTCACAGCAGACCACATGTTTACAAAACAGCTGGCTTATGAAAATGGTGGAGACTTAGAAAGAGACACAAGTGCTCAATTCACAAAACAAAACAAAACCAAAAGAAAACAAGATTCATTTTTGAGCCTATGACACCATGGTGGTATGCACTAAAAAGTAGGGGTGGAAAGAGTGTTGCTTATGTAAAAATAAAATTCTCCTTTCCCAGTATGTGTTTGTGTGTCTCGAGAGAGGTACCCTGATATTAGAGCCAGGTACAGGTTTCAATTTGTGGAAAGGGACTTAAACCAATCAGAAAGCAGTTAGTTACCCCCATGACAGTCATGCCAGTATTGTACAAAGGGGCATTTCTTGGGAGAGACCTATCATTGCTGTAGCTCACAGAATTCACAGCTGGCAACAGTTCATGATTGCATTTCTACATTGATAGCTTACATAACACCTTCCAGGGCTATGGAAGGTATCCAGTAGAGATAAAGCTTCTAGTTTTCTACCACTTCAATTTTCCATGTCCTGTAACTTAAATATGTGGTGTCCTCAGTAACAGAATCTTATTATCATGTGGGCAACTAAGTGGGTACTAGAGTGGGTAACCAAACATAGTGGTTGACCTTGTTGCTCAACTAGAAGTTTACACAATTTTATTTTTTCCAAAGAACCAGTTCTAAATTTCACTAATTTCTGATTTTTACTTTCTCTAATGGCTGCTACTTACTTCATTATGTCCTTTTTTTCTTATTTCCTTATTCAAAGAGTTCAAAATTTTCTTTTTTTTAAAATTCTATGCTATTGACTATCCTTTCACTATATCTGTGGATGCATGCTGCTAATTTTGAAATGATACATTTTATACTTAACTAGGTTTTTCTGCTTTCTCATTCTTTTGATATTTTATTCCTTGGTAAGAATGATTTGCAAGTTGTTTTTAGTTTATAGAGTTATATTTTCATTGTGTAACAGTGAAAATACAGTGTTTATGTGATTTCAGTGTTTTATACTAGACACCATGTTGATCATACTGTTTATTATTGGAACAAAATTGTTTTTTTATGAGGTTTTCTATTTAGTATTCAGTCATGTTTGGTTATGGTACTGGTCATTTTTAATAATCTTGTCAATGGTATTTTCTAAAAGAGGAACTGTCATAACCAAACTACAATCATAAGGTCCAGTTATTAGGACTTGCCTTTGTTGCTTCCTATATTTTTCATGTTTTGAATTTACTGTGTATGTTAAAGATAATTGGACATGTAAATCCTATGGTACAATTCATGGTTAGCTTCCCTATAAACCTAAATTTAATACTCAGTACCATTTGGACTATTCTGGCTTCCACAGGCCTAGAATTCAAGACCATGACAGGTAGAGTCAGGGTCATGAAGAGATCTACTCATCTTTACTACTATGTGAGTGAGTTCCCAGATACCCTGACTTAGGAGACTTTTTCTTAAAGCAACAAACAATAACAGCAACAACGGCAACACAGCGACTATTGTTTCCTCATTCTGAGTTTGAGCTTTTTACATTCACTTCTTTTTTGTAATAATGTTGTATGTCTTTGTATGTGATGAATGTGTGTGGATATGTATTACATTATATATTAGTATATGTAACTATGTGAGTGATTGTAACTCATCAGTTTGATTGTTCATTTGGAGGCTGATAATTTTGAGCATGTCACTCAATAGCTTTTATAGGTTTATTCTCATTATGACAGACAGCATGTTTCATCTTCCCAGAGCTCACCAATTATGCTAGCATATCTGACCATAGAGATCCAAAGATCCTCCTAACTTTACCTCTCTTCTGATGGGTTTAGTACCCTAGGACTACATACCTGACATTTTGCTTGTGTCTATGGATACGGCACAGCCCCTCTTGATTTTATTATAAGCACTCTATCCAATGAGCTAGGTCACCTGCTCTTTAATAATTTTCTAAGAGATATATTTCATGAAATATGTACAGTGATTCTTTACATCTACATGAACAGTTTACCCACATTCTTTGTTAGCAAGGGCATTATTTTTTCCAATGTATATTTGGCATGTTTTGAAAAACTAGTGGATCCGTATCATGAGTTTCTTTCTTCATTGTCTATTTTCTTTGACAGTATACAAGTCTGTTCTACTAGTGCCATGGTATTTTGTTTGATTGTTACTATGGCTCCTTTTCCATTCAGAATGTTTATATTAATGCATCCAGAATTGTTCCATTTATTCAGGATTCCTTTGGCTTCAGGATTCATGTGTTTCTGTTTACTTTAGATTTATCCTCTAG
Organism: Mastomys coucha; assembly: GCF_008632895.1. Classification (NCBI taxonomy): domain Eukaryota; kingdom Metazoa; phylum Chordata; class Mammalia; order Rodentia; family Muridae; genus Mastomys; species Mastomys coucha. The sequence continues at coordinate 31,599,341 of NW_022196913.1, forward strand.
TTCAGAAAAATGCCATTTATATTTCATGAAGACTGCATTGAATCCTTAGATATTTGTTGAAATATAAATACTTAAATATAAATTCTGCATGAAATTATCATGAACAGGTTCCACTGACTGTCTTTTTAACTTATTTCTTCAGAATTTTAGAATGTATCTTGCTGAGGTGTATCTTAAAACCTCATTTACTCCTAGTTATTTTTATCTTTAGAGGTACTTTCAATGTATATTATTTTGTTATTGCTATAGAAGGAAGATCATCTCTACTATCTAGGAAAGCTTCCTGATTTTGTAGCTTGCTAATTTGCTGATATATATCTCATCACTCTGTTTAGACTTATTCCTAATTTATTTTCCTTAGAAGATATAATTAATTTTTCAGAATTTATTTATTTTTAAAATACATTTTATTAATTCTTCAACAACTTCGGAGATCCCAATGGAAGAGTTAGGGGAAGGACTAAAGGAGCTGAAGGAGTTTGTAATAGCATAGAAAGAACAACAAAATCAACCAATCAGACATGCCAGAGTTCCCACAGACTAAACCACCAACCAAAGAATACACATGGAAGGATGCCCCATGGCTTCAGCTGCATATGTAGGAGAGGGTGGCCTTATCTGGCATCAGTGGGAGGGAAGGTCCTTGGTCCTGTGAAGGCTTAATACCCCAGTGTAGGGGAATGCTAGGTTAATGATGTGGGAGTGGTGGGGTGGGTAATGGAGCATCCTCATAGAAGCAGTGGGGATGGGATATGGGGGTTGTGGAGGGGAAACTGGAAAGAAGGATAACATTTGAAATGCAAATAAATAAATTAACCAATAAAAATTTAAAAAAGGGATTTCACTAATTGTTTTCTTCATATTCATTCCCCTCTCCTTTCCACAAATCCTACATTCACTGTCCACCCAACTATGTTTCCTCATTTCTGTTATAAAAAATATATATCAAGTTCAATTAGTTCTGGTTATATACCCTTGGATTGTGGTCACCCACTTGACTGTGAATTACTTTCTGTCACACCTGATGAAATTCTTATCTGTAATGGCCTTACCATGTTAGAAAACAATGTTTCATTATATTCATCCACAGCCCAAGGTTTTTCACAATTTTTCCACCTCCCTTTTCATAAGGATGACTGAGTTTGGGGAGAAAGGGATAAGCAATAGGTGTCTCATTTAGTGCTAAGCACTACACTTTTATTTCTTGCACTGTGACCAGTTGAGGGTCTCAGCAGCAATTTGCATCTACTTCAAAAGGACACTTCTCTGGTAAAGCTTGAGAGATGCACTCAAGTTGAAAGATCCCCAGAACTGGGGAGATCTTTACTCAAGTCTCGGGATGACGCGACCACCCAACAACTCATGAGAGACCAAACTTGCTACAATCACATGAGGTTTATTCAGGCCAGACCTGGGTAGAACTCATAACCTGGCAGGCCAGAGGGTTTCGACCCCGAACACAAGAAGTGAGGGGAATTTAAAGGGAAAAACCACAACCCAAGGGGAGTTATGGGGTGACCAAGGATACATAGCATGAGAACAATAGAAAATTCTAAAGGAAACCACTACCTAGTTGAGCCAGATCACAAGGTAGTCATCCTGCACACTCATTGTCTAGAAGAACATGGTTTGGTCAATGCTATCTTCTTAATGACTGACCGCTCCTAGGACTAATTAGATGACCAATATCCTGTGGTTTGGTCAATGCTATCTTCTCAATGGCTGACCGCTGTCCTGTTCCTTATTCTGGGCAATGTTATCTTCTTAATAGCTGACCACTATCCTGTTCCTGGAACTGACCAGTCCACATTCCTGGCTTGTTGCAGAGACTTCCTATGCCTTCTTTAAGTAAAGGTTATACATAATGCATTTCCATTAACATGCTTTTTCCAAATTTCTAAATTCAGTCTTTCAAAGTCACCAGGATCAAATGGGCATAATACTATGCACATTTAGTAGAGTGATGATACTTTTTTTCTCCTATAGCCTATGATTTGTTTGGTCATATATTCCAGAATTAATAATGGTTCTAATATTTCTTGTGGCATGAGTTTTGAATCAAATCAGAAAAATGTTTATTATGGATTTTTCCTTCACTACTTTACTATAGAATTCATTATAGAAAAACTGCTAGTTTTATATGTTGATTTGCATCCTGCTGATATGTGGTAGTATTTATAACCTATGAGAGTCTAATTTTAGAATCATGTCATCTGCAAATAAAGATAGTTTGACTTCTGCTATTAAGATTTGTATGTCTTCTGTATTCTATTATATATTGATAAAAAAACCTTCAAACAATAAATGGAATGAACTTGAGAAAATGAATGCTCTTGTCTTCCTACTGGTTTTAAACAAAATAGTTTCATTTTCCTATATCTATTGCTAAGTTTCCTGTAGGTATGTCATGCATAGCTCCTATGCTGAAGTATATTTTTCCTATTGATAGTTTTTCAGGAACCTTTTCATGAATGGTTGTTTTACTTTGAATCTGTAGATATGGACACATGATTTGTTTAGTTCAGTTTACTCTAGCGCATTTATTGATCCACATATATTTAACAATATTTAAATACTAGAAAGATTCTAAGCTGAACATGGTCAATCTTTCTTATCTGTTATTAGATTTTTTTACATGAATCTTATTTAAATAATAGCTTCTGTTATTTCTCTTATTTAAATATTAGCTTGTGTCTACTTTCAGTGTTAGGATAACAGCTTTAAACCATGAGCTTGGTTGCATTAAATTTGAATGCTGAATAAGTCAAGTTATATTGTACTTGTTATTACCTGAAAGTAAAAATTCAAGCCTGTAAAAATATTAGATGAACCTGTATCATAAGATATTTTATAAGAATCATTGTGTGTGTTGTTTGTCTATTATTTTTAAAGATGTCTTAACTGAAATAGAATACTTTTCTTCTTTTTTTTCTTCATTCTATACCTCTTAGATAACCTAACTCCAAACTCTTTCAAGTCTTAATCTCATGTATTCATAATTTAATAGCTTCCTTTTCCTTGGTTATCCTTGTTACACATGCATGCACATATGCACATGCCCTTATCTTATATGACACTTTTCCATTAAACATTTAGAATGCTATTTCAATGTCAAAACAACAGTTCATGTCTAAAATATATTTATCTTATGTGTGCGTTTCTTCTTGTTGTGCTTAAGTCACATTGCCTCTTTGTTTACCATTACCCTGACCTTAGTAAAAAATGGTATGCATATTGGCACTTCAATATATGTTATGCTTTGGGTGTGTCTTTTTTTCACACCTGTCTAGTATTAAGTTTCAAATTTTTATCTTCTGCATTAATTGTAGATGTTGTCCCCACCCCCCCAACCCCCTGCCTCAGCTCTGCCTCCTACTGACAGCCTAGAGATGGCCACCTGCGGGGCTAAACAATAGCCCGCCACACTGACACTTAGCTTTTTTTTTTTGGTTGTTTTTTTGTTTTTTGTTTTTTGTTTTTTGTTTTGTTTTGGTTTTTTTGTTTTCTGAGACAGGGTTTCTCTGTGTAGCCCCTGGCTGTCCTGGAACTCACTTTGTAGACCAGGCTGGCCTCGAACTCAGAAATCTGCCTGCCTCTGCCTCCTAAGTGCTGGTATTAAAGGTGTGCGCCACCACCGCCCGGCTGACACTTAGCTTTTGAAGATGAGCTGCCTGGAAGTTACACCTAGCTGTGAACATGCCTACCTGCTTGGGGACTTGGGGTTGCCAGAGACTTTGGCATCTGAAGTCTGCTGAAGTGTTTATGTTATGCATATGTCTTGTACCTGAAGGTTCGGTTTCAGTTCTTACCTGTGCCTATAAAAGCTCAAAATGTCCCTAAGTAAATTGAAGCCTTGATACGCATGATACTTGGCTTCCGTGTTTCCTTTGTTTCTTGATCCCACTTATTTTCTTGGTCTCTGTTTCAAACCTCCGGCTGAGAGAACCCAGACCCGTGGAGCTGCGGACAGGTTCCACTCAATTATAGATTTCATTATGACATATTGACATTTTTTAAAGGATGGCTCTGATGTTTAAGATCCATAGCTACTATTTCCATATAAATTTGATTTGCTATTACCATTAAACACGAAGCGATTTAAACATAGTTCAAAGCTATAGTAAAAAAGCAAGCTTCCTCTTTCATACCTTGTTTAGGAAGGCATGGTGATACTTCATGAGTTTTGCGTCTCTATCAGCAAGCTCTTACAGCAATCTCCATTTCTCTGGCTCTTATAATCCTTCCTCCTCTTCTGCAATAGCCCCTAACCCTTAGGCTCAGGAGTTGTTATAGATACATCTGTTCCATTGTTTTATAAATTATTTTTTTTCTGAGAACCATATAGGGTATAAGATTATTTGGACTGAAATACTGCCATATTCTGAGCTCTGTAATGTACTATTACTACCAGTGGGACTTTGCTTCCACAGTCTCACATATTCCAATGAAATGGTAATCTAGAAGGAATTCACACTACTTTCCCCAGTCAGGGATTACTCTTAATTGACTAGACATATACCTTATTTGCTGTTCTATATATCCTGTTTTTGCATTCAGTTGTTCACGTTAAATCTCTGTCTCCATATTTCAGGTACAACAGATGTCTGGAGGCCGCTGTTGCTCTTTTGCCATTAGTTGTGATGGGAGATACACTGCCAAGACAATTCTGAAGACTGAATAGTACATCAGCTACTGTTTTTTTATACCATTGTTAGGTAAAGATTCAAGGAATTTTTGAGAATATATATGTTAAATTCCATAATGCTATACGTCTTTGTCATTGTGTTCATTACTTTGAAAAGTAGGGATTGGCTGATTGTAGTCCTTAGATAGTCATCAGTTCCCAACTGCCATGAGCCTGGAAAACAAGCCAGTTTTTGACATTATTATAGTATGAGCTTTGCAGGAAGGGATTCTTTAGATTATGTCTTATCCTGCTGGGAATACAGCATGGAAACAGGGGAGACTTCTGTGGATCTCAGTAGCAGTGAATGGAATACAAATTGGGATTGAAAAGTAATAGACAATTGAGATGGCATGAATAGAAATTGGAAAAAAGAAAGAGTTTCCAGACTTGGGTTGGCCTCAATCAGAATTCATAGAGAAATTATGACAGAAGGCTGATGTTATACGTGCTTTGGAAGTCTTGACTTTAGAATCTAGAGGAGATTTCATTGAAGAATTAAAAATGTACATAGCTTATCAGTGAATGACCTACTTTGATGTAGGAGTTGTCATTGGATGGGAATCATTCCAGGTAATTTCTTAAAGAAGTATCCAATGTTGTCTGAAGGTTTGTCCTTATAACACTCTTAGCTGGACAACCCATTATAAAATTATAAATGTATTGAATATTTATTACAGTGCTAAATTCTTCTATTTTGAGGAATATTGCAAAAAGTAAATATTAATTTACGGAGATGATAAAATTTTTCAAAGAGGTAAGTCGCATGGTATGGATAGAGGCTTTTGGTATGAAAGACTGCAGTTGAGCCAAAAATAATGGTGTGGGTAATTCATGTCCACCAAGTATAATACAGTTTACTTTTATACGAAAAGATGTCGAGTTTAGGGTGGGTATCCTGGTGAGACACATATCGTATAACAGAGTTGGAGAGCATCACCTTTGAACATAAAACTAACAGGACTTATGAGATTGTGCACAATGAGAGCCTTTACCTGTGAATAGTATTATCTTTTCTCTGGAAATTTCAAGACAAAAGTAAGGGTCACAAACAGGATATGGCCTTAGTCCAAGCCTGAACTAGTCAGACACAAGGATACAGGTAAAAAGACAGAGTTTTAAGGATAATAAAAGACCTAGTCCACCATTAACCCTGAGCAAGAGCAAGAAATGGGAGGTGTCAATACAAAGGCAGCTCCATAGTAGTAGATATACATCAAGATGATAGAACAGTGTGTTGTAAGGCATATTGGAGAGACATTTTTATCTTGGTAGAGGGGGTCAGAATGTTGTTCTTTGTGATTCCAGGACCATGAATCAGAGGAATATAATCCTGTTGCTCTACACCCTTTGTCCTTGAATGCTTCTGCCCTGCTGGGCAGTGGTGCCCCACTCTTTTAATCCCAGCACTTGGGAGGCAGAGGCAGGCAGATTTCTGAGTTCAAAGCCAGCCTGGTCTACAGAGTGAGTTCCAGGACAGCCAGTGATATACAGAGAAACTGTCTCCAAAAAAAAATGGTTCTACCCAAGCATAATGGACAGATCCTGAAGCCTACCCATATTCATTCAATTCTTTCTCACAGTTGATTTTAAATAATATAAAATTAACAATTTATATTAACCATCATAAATTTAATGGATGTAAACATAATGCAACGTTTGAATTATGAAGTGAAGTGAAGCCTCTTCTATACTTCAGAATTTGAATACTTTATTGCCAATTAAAGATGCTGTCTGGAGAGACTTTAGGTGGCAATACCTTTACTGAAGAAAGTAGATCACTACAGGTGGGCATTATGATTTAAACGCTTTGCCAAATACCACTTTCCCCTATTTCACATTTGCTGTTGAAGATGTGAACTCTTTGCCTTTTGTTCTTGCAGCCATACCTCCCAATTGTTGACATGCCTCCACTTTGGCAATAAGGATTCTAATCCTTCTGGAATCATAAGCCAAGATAAATTCTTTTTTTTTTTAAAGATTTATTTTATTTATTTTATGTCTATGAGTACACCGTAGCTGTATAGATGGTCGTGAGCTATCATGTGTGTGGCTGCTGGGAATTGAACTCAGGACCTCTGCCTGCCTTGCTTGCTCTGGCCCCACTCGCTCTGGCACCGCTCACTCCAGCCCTGCTCACTCTGGCCTGTTTGCTCCAGCATAATCCACTGTAACTGTCTTCAGATGCACCATAAAAGGGCATCAGATCTCATTATGGGTGGTTGTAAGCCACCATGTGGTTTCTGGAATCTGAACTCAGGACCTTCGGAAGAGCAATCTTATCCTCTGAGCCATCTTGCCAGCCCAATTCTTAATTCCTTAGGTTACCTTTGTCAAAGCATTTTACAACCACAATATAAAAGTGACTTATATACTAACATACCACTATGTGATTTTATTTTATTTTTTACTGATTATTTTATTTATTTACATTTCACATGTTATCCCCCATTTCCAGTTTCCCATCACTATGTTGTTTTAAAGACATGACTTTCTATTTCTCTCCCCCTTACTTCAAAAGCTTGCCATAATAGGTAGTCCATTGATTTCCTTTGTGAGCCCTCATAGTCTCTCAGAGTGTTTACACTATATATAAGTCCATTGTTTCTTCTGAGACTTAAAGCAATCTCAAAATTGTAAAATTTGATGAGACAAAAACAGTATCTAGTTCCAATATGAAATATCACAAAGAAATCAATGGTGTTGCGAAAGGAAAAAATGGGACATAGAAAGGGTGATTATTCCAAACAAACCAACCAAAGGCTGAAAAAACCCGGGGAGCTAAGCAGCAAATGCTGTCACTTCGAAAAAGTATGTAGAGCATATAATGGAATCTTCTTGGCTCTAAAGGGCTTGGATAGCCCAGCCTCCCAATATGCACTACCTATAGCACACAGCCTCTCTCTGAGGCTGCTTGCATTACATGCTTTCATCATTCCTCAGTGAACAGTCCCATGTCTTTTTCTCTAAAAAAAGCCCAAGATCTCTTGAAATTTAGGCTATACATTCCTCAGTTCACACAATGTCCTGTTGTGTCTGCCTTTTAAGGAGTCAAACATGTTACAAATTGCCCTTCTTTGATGATTTTGTGGAACCTAGAGACAAGCTTCAAGGAATTCCTCAGTTTTGTCTTTTCTTGCCTACAAATCTAGTGTCACAAGTCCATTGCTGTCATGTTCTATGACAAGTTTCAGCTATATCCTGCCTTAGTTGGACCAGAATCTCCTAAATTACTCCTCCACATCCTCTCAAGGTACAAATGATTATTACAATAACAAAGGCGTATAGTCTAGAGCTAAATAAGTTCACATGGAGAATATGTGACATTTCTCTTTGGAAGAAACAAGTAAAACTAACTTTCGGAAATATTCATGATTTTATAACTTGTTAATTTAATTCTAGCCTAGAGTCCTAGTAGATGCTTATTTACAATTAGATTGTACTATAATATTTGTTTGCAGTCATGAACACTGTGATACCAAAGATTTTGATGAGTATACATTACATTTGTATTGTATAACAATGCCGTATAGTATCCTACAGGTTCAAACAAACATGCAGGAAAAAAACTACAGCAGTTACAAATTTGAAAATAGGTGCCCATTGGATGCAGAAGAGGATGTCAGGTGCTTTAGGACAGGAGTTGTATATGGTTTTGAGAACCAATGGGGATGCTGAAAATTGAACTTGGGTACTCTGAAATATTAGCAATTTAGCCATCTCTCTGGTCCTTCTTTTTAAGAACTTTAATGTAGACACTTGGAACCACATCTCTCTCTCATATGGTTGCTTTGAACACCCTCCAGAGGTCCTGATTTGTTGTGTTCCCCATGTCATTTTGTCCCAAGATTTTTTAAATTTTGTTTTTCATCTTTTTCAATTTCTTTTTTGACTTATTCATCATACAGTATTGAATTGTGTAGTCTCTATGAGTTTGTACCAACAAGAGAATTGTTTGCAGATGATCTTAAGGTTCATTATATCACTGTCATGGAGGATATACAGAATTAATTTAAGGAAAAATGAATTGTAAACAAACATGGATTTAATTTTATGAAATGAAAAACTGAAATCATAAGTTGGTTTGCACTCCTCTTAAACTTTGAAAGTTCTTCACATAAAAAATGGAAAGAATCAATCTAAACTTATTTTAAACATACATATCAGTCACACATAAAATATACTTGGGAAAGCATGATATTCAGAAACTGCTTCTGGTACCAAAATCTCTATCAGGTACAGTTCAAGTCCTGTGATTAGAAGAAACTAATGGAGGAAAGGATTTATTTCATTTTAGAGTTGTTGTCGTTCATGATGAAGGGAAGTCAGGGACATGACTTATGGTAGGAACACAGAAGTTAGAACTGAGGCAGAGCCATAGTGGAACAGGCTTGCTGCTTCTGACTTGCTCAATTTGCATTCTCATATACCTTGGAACCACCACGCAAGATAATGCACAGCCCACAGTAGTCCAGGCCCTTCTACATCAAGCATCAATCGAGAAAATTCCCCACAGGTTTTCCTATAGGTCAATTTGATGGAAGAATTTTCTTCTCTGATGACTCTGTTTTATATTGACAAAAAGATACAACAGAAAGCATCATGATTTGGGGGAAACCTGGATTCTATAGTGAGAATATATATTCTTACTATATTTGGATGGTTGCTTTTTTTATATATTTTATTGCTTTCAATATTTGAGGATGGGTGATTTCAATGAATATATCTTCTCCAGTTATATTTGTTAAAAGATCTTTAGAACTTAACCCTCTCAGAATTCAGCACTTATTCACTTTAAATCTTGATCACAGCACCTCTTCCCTCCTCTCCTTCCAGTCCAACCTCACACCTCTTCCCCCTATTTTCCTTTCCCTTTCTTCTCTGATCACGAAAGGTCCACCATGGTTGCCAACCTGAACTGACACATCAAGTCATGCAAGGACTAGACACATCGTCTTCTACTGAGGCCAGACAAGGCAGCCCAACTAGGTTTACAGGATACACAGGGAGGCAACAGGATCATAGTCAGCCCTACACATGCACACACACACACACACACACACACACACACACACATACACACACACACACACACACACACACACATACATACACATGCACACAAACACACACATACAGACACTTTTTAGGGTATCCACATGGAGACTATGATGACTATTTCTGGTAGTCAAGTTGATTGCATCTGGAAGGATGTACAATCCAGAAATGGAGGGCACACCTATGATCCAGATCTTACAACTGAAAGACCCAGGATACTGACCTGGATCTTGACATAGGATGACCTTAAAGCATATTGGCCATGAAAAGCTTAGGCCCAGGCAGGAGACTGAGGCAAGCAGATCTCTTGAGTTCTGACTAGTCTAGGTCAGAGCAAGTTCCAAATCAAGGCATGGTGGTACACAATTTAAACCTGGGCCATATCTAATGCTGGAGGCCTACGTTAGGACAATGAAAGAAGAGAGGCTCTCTTTCCTTTGTCTGCTCGCATTTACTTGCCAGGACATCTGTTAGAGCCTACTTCTTCAGGATTCCAGCTTATTCAGAAGACCAACTGAAACACCTAGCCTCAGGGGACAGAGAAACTATAAGATTTTTGGACTTTGTATTCATAGCTGCCCATTGTTAGTTGGACTGTAAATTTTAAGTCATTCCAATAAATTCCCTTTATATAGAGACAGGTATCATAAGTTATGTGACTCTAGAGAACTCTGGCTAATACAGAGACTGCTGCACATCTGTAGGGGCCTGGATCCATAAGATTAATTACCTTTTTAATGGTTAGGTTCAGATTAAAGATGAAATAAATATTAAGTATACTACATAAGGCATCTTATTTACTGTCTCTCAACTCAACACTAAAGATAATGGTTCAAATCATAGTTTTCAACCAACAGGCATAACAGAATTTCCCAGTTCACAAGCTCCCCAGCAAATATCACTGGCTCACTCCTGCTCTCCTCCTGGGTTCTCTATCAGTAATTAACTTGAATCCAGAGTAGATTAGAAGTCATATTCATATGCAGTCATTTCCCTGAGGAATGAAATGTCAATTCTACTCTGCTTTTGTTTGACCTTATGAATAATTTTGATAAAGTAGGCTCATAAGACATTACCTTTACTTAGTCTAGAGTTAGGTGATTGTTTGCAAAAGAGGATAGCTTGTCTTGTCTCCTGCCTCTACACAACTTAATATTCTTTCTTATGTCATTCCAATCTTTAAAGGTATAATGATTGTCAGTCTGTCCCACAGCATATCTGGATTTTGTTGAGAGTTCTTGACAATCAAAGGCATCCCAGTCAAAATCTTTTTAGTTTTTGAAACAGAGTTGCAGGCAGATTTGAAGCGAAATGGATTTTCCAGTGAAAAACAAGGAAGAAAATGGGAAAAAGACTAATTTTCTCTCTCAGCAGCCATTAGCAGTCTATTAAGGAGTAGGGCCTGTGCCTTGTGAAGTTTCCCTTATTTATGCTGGCATGTTAACTGGTGTTGCCAATAACAGTTTTTATTTTTTAGGCAACCATACTTTTGAGGTTTCATGTGTGAGATGCCTTGTTCTATATAAAAGATAGCTTATAATAGATACCTTGTGTGCTTGTTCTTAGTGTCTTTCTATCCCTCTTTATTTTCCCTGAACCTTAGGTATTGTATTACAGATTGTTTGGGGCTTGCATTACAGATGTTTATATTGGGGGGCTAGGCATACCATGCTGAGTTGTTCTATGCATATCTGGTTGTGGCGATCTGTAATGGACTCTGCTGCATAAAGAAGCTCCTTTGATGAGGAATGAGTCTTCACTCCTCTGGGGGTATAACGATAAGTATTTAGATGCAGTGAGAGATTATACTGGCTTAAGAAAATAGGAGAGGTAGCTTCTCCTCACTCTCCATTGATAGTAAGTTAAGTTTACAGTACCAGTCATGAACTTAAGTAGGTCTTAAGTTCTACTGGAAAGCTGTTGGTTACCTCCAAGATAGAGGTGTTACTATTGTACTGTTGAGGATATACTACCATGCTGATCTTATGAATCACAGCTGGGTAAGACTGTTCATTCTAGTCATTTCTTCTAATTCTTGGCACAGTAGTTTCAAATACTGTAAGAACTATTCCTTGGGAGAACATTTCTAGGTCAACCTCAGTTAGACTTCTCCAAGATCATGTTTAAAATATGTGGTGTTTCAGCAATAGAATAATGCTCTCAAGCCCATGGAGACAACCAAGGGGTCCTAGAAGTAGACTATGTTGTTCAAACAACTTCTGAGACTTACCTGACCAACACCTGGTAGATAGGTTTCCTAAGTGTGACATTGGGGCTTCATTAGCTAGTCTATGACTTTAAAAGGGAGCATTATTATCTCTATAATCCCATGTGACATAACTTTATTGAAAAGTATATTAACGTATATTATATATTGATATGTTTAAGCAGTCCTAAAATCATCTGTTCATCTATGGCTTCTTAAAAAATCTTTTTAAAAAATGTTCATTTGCCTATTTATTGACTGTGTGATGATTTTTGATGTTTAATTTTAGACTTAATCATATGTTCTAGATAGAAGTCACCTTTCAGAAATGTGATTTGTAACTATTTTCTTCCATGTTGCAGATATCTCTGTTGATTTATCTTTTATGTGTTGAAGCATTGCAATCCCACACAATCCCTTTGTCTGTTTGAGATAATATTGGGTAATATTAAAGAAGTTTGAGAATGCCTCTGAGTATGTGTATTTATTGAAGAATTTTATGCTACAAGTATGGATTTCAATGTCATAATGTCAAATGGCCAACTGTCGGCTTGTATCACAAATTAACATCAAGTTGTTCTTTCTGCCACTCCCAAACACCCCTTCATCAGTGTTGAGGCCTGCTCCTTTTAATATAACTGTCACCATTTTATATTCGGTCTCCACTTTGCTCATAAGGTGAAATTAAGTCCATGTTCTCAGACTTTACATTGCACAGATATTATCTATAGATAACAATAAGGAATGTTACTAATAAGTAAAATGTTATGGTTGAATTACTTGTACTCAGTTATCTCAATGTTATGAAATTCCTCTGTTCACCATTTGTCCTCTACCCTTCTTAACTCATTCAGAGCCAATCAGTTTAAAGCTTACCTGATAAAACTTTGTCTAGCAAAAATTTTGTACCATTTCACTCCTTGCCTTTGAGTGGTTAAACTTTATTTATCATATAAAAATCTTGTGCTGAGGACTCACTGGTGCCACAATTAGCTTTTTCCTTCTTGTGATCTGAAATGTTTGGTATTAATGTGTGCATTTAATAAGCTATTTTTTTCATAACAGAATGGTGAACATATGATTTTTGTAGGAATTCCCAGACCCCAACACTCAGAACACTCTCCAAGCTAAGACTGTTTCTTAGCATCTAGATTTTATAAGCTTAACAATTAACAATAACTATGAAAAGCAACAATACATATATATATATATATATATATAGAGAGAGAGAGAGAGAGAGAGAGAGAGAAAGAGAGAGAGTAGATATCTGATGATGATAATAGATAGATTTTAGATATATGATAGAGATAGAAGATAGTAAATGATGTATGATAGATGAAGATAGGGGATAAATATGATAGATGATGGATATGGCAGAGAGACAAATAATAGATTGATAGATAGTAGAGATATTGATAAACAGAAAGTAGATGATATAGATAGATGATAGATAGATAGATAGATAGATAGATAGATAGATAGATAGATGGATAGATAGATAGATAGGTAATAAATAGTATGGTTATAGTTAAAGATAAATAGATGATAAATGATAAATAAGTAGATGAACTATAAATAATAGAAAGACAATTTATAGATAGTTAGATAGATAGATAGATAGACAGATAGATAGATAGATAGATAGATATAGATAAGACAGATAGATACATAGATAGGCAGACAGTCAGATATTTTGATTATAGCTTAAAAAAAAAAAAACAAGCTTCTGCCTTTGCCTGGGTCCATGGCCCATGCTCTGGTTCCTCCTAGCCTCCTCTTATTTGTCCAGGGTTAGCTCTAAGACCAGCTGCTGGCAACCCCTCTCCCAGCTTGCCTGGGACCTACGACCCCAGTGCTGCTGCTTGTGCTTTGGTTATATCAAGTTTCCTTTTGTGTTCCTTATAGCTAGCCCCACCAATGACCAACTACTGCCTTTCCAGGGATGGCTACAATAATGCTCCCAGTCCCTCATGCCTTAGTTTTGCCAAGTCACCAACAACAACCTGGCTTCTTTCTATTTCTACCCACCTTTGCTCCTCGTAAGAAAACCACTTAGTCAGCTTTATTAATTTAGAAATTGTCAGATAGCACAATAGCTGGGCTCAGAATCTCCTGCTCTCACCTTATCATCTAGTCTGTATCAGCCAGATTCTGTTAGTGGTGGAGACCACTGATTCTAGCTACTTCAAGCTCTTACATAGTTGTTACATGCTTCTCATTCCAAAGCCTGGCTGAAAGAGCCCTTCCCTTCCCTCAGGTCTCTTTTCCTCCTTGGACCCAGAAGTCATACCTTTAATCTTCACCCAGCAATAGGCTCCCACACTCTTTATTGACATAATCAAGAACCGATTAGGGAATCAGCACCTACTCCTACATTGATAGATGATAGATAGTACCTTACTTAGGGTTTCATTGCTATGAAGAGAAACCATGACCAAGGTAAATCTAATACAGGAGAGCGCCTAGACGGGGCTAGCTTATTGGTTCAGAGGTTTTATCAACGTGGCATGAAGAACAGCGGTGTGCAGGCAGGACTTCATACTACTGGAGGAGCTGAGAGTTCTGCATCTTATTCCAAAGGTAAACAGAAGACTGGCACCCTCTAGCAGCTATGCGGAAGTTCTCTAAACTCACAGCCACAGTGACTCACTTCTTCCACCAAGGCTCCACCTACTTCAACAAAGCCATACCTCCTAACAGTGCCACTTCCTGGATCAAGCCTACTCAAACCAAGACATGTCACTTCCTTGTCCCCATAGGCTTGTTCAATCACATAAAACTATGGAAGCAATACCTAGCCATAGCATGATACTAAATCATTTAGTCCAACTTCAAAAGTCCCCATAGTCTATAATAGTCTCAATAATGTTAAAAGTCCAAAACCCAAAATCTCTTCTGATGTTCAACTTAATTGTAATACCCTGTAATATCAAAATCAAAAGGCAGATAACATACCTCCAAAATCACAGAATATAATTACCATTTCAAAATGACATAGTAGGTGAGGAGGAAGAATTTAAAAAAAAAAAAAAAGACATAGGGAGGAAATACTGGAACAAAGTAATACCAGGAGTCAGCTGGGCAAATTCCAAGTTCTGCATCCCATGTCTGTTACCAAAGCACTCTTCAGATCTCCAACTATTTTCTGGTTTGTTAACTACAACATAGTTCATTCTCTTTTGCTGGTTCTACTCCCAGTTAGCTACTTTCCTCAGCAAATATCCCATGGCTCTGGCATCTCCAACACCTTGGGGTTTCCAAGCAACTTCAACATTACAACTTCTGACTGCTTCAAATATTAGGGATCCACACAAGATCTTCAGGGGTCATCCAAGCTGCCAAGTTCACATCTCCTGCTTTACCCTTTGTAGAACTGTAGGATCTGGTTGACTCCACTCCACTGCTGCTGCTGTTCTTCATGATCATCTCACAGTACTGCCATTTTCAATTCCCTGGAGTCTTCTTCTGCAACTAGACCCCATGAATAACCTCTTATAGGCTCCATTCATTGTGCCAAGCCTCAATAAATTGCATGTCCCCTTCAGTACTGGGCTACCAATTGCAAATGAAACTTGAGCTTCACCAATGGGTTTCCCTGGACTTACAGAGTAACAAGTCTCAGCTACTCTCCATGGCCCCTTCATGCTTTCAAAACTCATACTACCTGGGTGATTCTTACACATTACCATGTCCAGCTGCAGCATGATGTATAACCTTGGCTGTCTCTTGAACAAAGCCCATTTGTGTTCTCAAAACAATTCCCAGAAGTTTTCACTTCAGTAATGCTGTTCTATTCATAATCACTGTGAAGTCTTTAGCTTTAGCTAACAAGCTTCAATTGTCCTAGTAACCCCTTCTATTGTTGAAACTAAACCAACAGACAGATGGATTAAGCTACTGAGGTTTGCTGCCTGCTGGAGCTGGAACATGTTCTGCTTACAGTTCAGAGCTCTACTCCATTATCATAATGGCAGGAAGCATGTCATCATGCAGGCAGACATAGTTTTAAAGAGGTAGCTAAGAAGTTTATATTTGAAGCAACAGGCAGCAGGAAGAGACAGAGAGCAAATGAGAGTAGAAAGAGCAGCTGAAGATTCAACTCTGACCTCCAAGTAACACTTTCTCCAACAATGTCATGACTAATCCAAGAGACCAAACTATATAATGCCACTCCCTATGAGCCAATTTTTATTTAAACTACCACACCATTCTTAGGCATGTACCCAAAGGGTACTCCTTCAATCCAGCAAGAGGACACTTGCTTAACAATGTTCACTGATGTTCTTTTGAAAATGGCAGGAAATTGGCAACATTCAAGATGTCCCTCAATAGAAGTATGAGTAAAGAAAACAAGGTACATTACATAATGGAATATTACTTAACAGTTAAAAATCATGGGATAAATAATTTGGAATGTTTGTTTGCTTGTTTTATTTTTTGTTTGTATTTCAAGACAGACTGT
The DNA here is from genome assembly GCF_008632895.1 of Mastomys coucha. NCBI lineage: Eukaryota > Metazoa > Chordata > Mammalia > Rodentia > Muridae > Mastomys > Mastomys coucha. Next base: position 31,615,751 of record NW_022196913.1, read on the forward strand.
GTCTGTATTGCTGTGAATGTCCTGGAACTCAATTTACAGACCAGGCTATCATTATAATAAGAAATCTCCCTGCCCTGGTTCCAAGTGTTAGGAATAAATGTATGTGCCACCGATTGTTCTTCCACAGAATATGAGTTCAGTTTTCATTAGTCAAGTGCTGGCTCCTATAATGGATATGAAAGTGATCTAAATGAAACTGCAAAAAATGAAGGAGATGGAATTCCAACTGACAATCCTTGTCAACAAATGAAGTTTTCAGTACTAAAACTGGGTCCCATTAAATTGAATTACTAGCCAAAGTGTCTCATGGAATCCTCAAAGAACTCATGCTATCTCCAAGACTATTGTTTTTTCTCCTGAAACTTACAGCAAGAATATATTGCTGAAGACAACAGCTATACAATCAATTATACATGGTAAAGTGGAACTTGCGCCTAACTAGAGCATTCACCACTACATTCTAAAGTCTTTGGTAGAGGAAGGTGCTCTGCATCCTACCAAAAAAAAAAAAAAAAAAAAAAAAAAAAAAAACAATGTAAGCATGAAGCCGGCCACATACCTGTTGAACTAAAATGATGTATGCTGTACAAGATATGCTGTGGCAAATGTTGCATAAAGCTGGACAGAGTAACCTACTATCATATGATTTACTTAAGGGCTACTTCCTGAGCTGCAACCCATATCCAAAACTGTTTCCAAGACCTAGTACTAGAGATTAGAAATCCCATGGTCCTGGGGTAAAACCAAATGTTTCTGTTCTTAGAATAATAACAACCATAGCATAATCAACAACAAAACATAGTGATAAAGTAACTCCCAATAACATTCTTCTATATTTATAGATATATTACCCTGTTTAGCCACCATCAGAGAGTCTTCCTCCTGTATCACATGGGAACATATATAGAAGCATACAGTCAGACAGTATGTTGAGAACACTAGACCTTGGAATACTTAGCCCTACTTGGATGTCTTCATCAATCCCATTCTTCAGAACCCTGGGAAATTTTGGAAGAGAAGTGGGAAAAGGTTAAGAACCAGATAAGAGTGAGGACACCAAGAAAACAAGGCTTTAATTCTACGTAAGGAAAGTTCAGATGAAATCACAGAGATGTAAGCAGCATGCACATGTCTGAACCAGGTCATCTGTGAATATATTAGAGCTCTATTTTACTATGTTTATGGGATTCCTAAGCATGCAAAAGAGCTAGTCTCTGATTCTTATGATTTCTTATGGGGTCTTGTCTTTCTGTTGGTGTATATTGTTCAACTTCTATATGATCATTTTTATTTTATATTATATTTTATTATGTTGTACTTTATCATTAGTTCTTAGAAGCTTGATTTTTATTAATAAAAAACAAATAATAGTAAATGAGGAGGGGTAAAAGAAAAATACTAGTTTCTATAAAATTTTTTTAAGAAAATAAAATAAATCTGATACAGAAACTTGGAATTTGATATGCCTCATATTTGTTTTATTTTTTATTAGACTTTTATTTTTGTATTTCAAATGTTATCCCCTTTCCCAGGTCCCCTCAGCAAACCTCCTATCCCATCCCTCCTTCTCTGGTTCTATGAGGGTGCTCCCCTACCTGCTTACCCATTCCTGCACACCACCCTATCATTCCAATACACTGGGGTATCAAGGCTTCACAGGACCAAGAGCCTCCCTCCTATTGATGCCAGATAAGGCCATCCTGTGCTACATGTACAGCTAGAGTCATGGGTCCCTCCATATGTACTCTTTGGTTGGTGGTTTAATCCTTCAGAGTTCTGGGAGGTCTTGTTGTTTGATAGTGTTGTTCTTCTGGGAACAGGATCCTTCTGGTTTCCATGTGCCCCAACCCCAGAGCTAACCCTTGGCCTCAGCTCTCTGTACACAAATCCTGACTGAAGAAAGCTGGTCTCCCTGGAGTGCTGACACGCCTATGATCACAGGTGAGACCACAACTATTGCTCCAATATCTGGCACAACTGGGACTTAACAAAAGCCCACACGACCCAGGATCCATGGAGCAGGTGGGGAAATGTGTGTCCTAGAGGTAAGCCTATGCCACAGATCTCTGTATCCATTACTGCACAGAGAAAGTTGGTCTCCAAGGAGTGCTGATACACCTAAGATCACAGGCTCAAAGGCTCACAGGAGGGACTACTTATAGTCAGAGACTGCAAAGCCAGCTAAAACCAGAGATAACCAGATTGTGAGAGATGGGCATAAGAACATAAGCAAGAGAAACCAAAGCTACTTGGCATCATCATAATCCAGTTCTCCCACCAGTGCAAGCTTTGGATATCCAAAAATACCTGAAAAGCAACATAGTGATTTAAAACCATACTTCATGATGAAGGATTTTAAGAAGGACAGAAATAACTGCCTTATAGAAATACAGGAGAACATAGGTAAACAGATTGAAGCATTTAAAGAGGAAACACATAAATACCTTAAAGAAATACAGGAAAATACAACCAAACAGGTGAAGGAATTGAACAAAGCCCTCTAAGATCTAAAAATGGAATTAAAAACAATAAAGAAATCACAAAGGGAGACAACCCTGGAGATAGAAAACTCAGGAAAGAGATCAGGAATCATAGATGCAAGCATCACCACCTGAATACAAATGATAGAGAGGATCTCAGCTACAGAAGATACCATAGGAAACATTGGCATAACAGTCAAAGAAAATGTAAAATGCAAAAAGCTCCTAACCCAAAACATC
>NW_022196913.1:31618480-31628948 GCF_008632895.1 Mastomys coucha
AAAACTTAAGGATAATAAATATAGAAGAGCACAAAGATTCCCAGCTCAAAGGGCCAGTAAATATCTTCAACAAAATCATAAAAGAAAATTTAACTATCCTGAAGAAATATGTGTGCATAAACATTCATGAAGTCTACAGAACCTCAAATATATTGTTCGAGAAAAGAAATTCCTCCCCTCACATAATTAATAATCAAAACACCAAATGCACAAAACAAAGAAAGAATATTAAAAGCAATAAAGAAAAAGGTCAAGTAATATATAAAGACAGGCCTATCAGAATTACACCAGACTTCTCAACAGAGATTCTCAAGGCCAGAAGACCCTGGTCAGATGTCATATAGACACAAAGAGAACAAAAATGCCAGCCCAAGGTACTATACCCAACAAAAATCTCAATTACATAGATGGAGAAACCAAGATATTCCATAAAAAAACCAAATTTAAAGAATATCTTTCCACAAATCTAGCCCTACAAATGATAATAGATGGAAGACTCCAACACAAGGAGGGAAACTACACCTAAGAAAAAGAATGTAATCTTCTTTCAACAAACCCAAAAGAATATAGCCACACAAACATAATTCTACCTCTAATAACAAAAATGAAAGGAAGGAAAAATCACTGGTCCTTAGTATCTCTTAACCTCAATGGCCTCAAATCCTCAATAAAAACACATAGACTAAAAGACTTGATATGTAAACAGAAACCAGCATTTTGGTTCATACTGGAAACACACATTAATAACAAAGACAGGCATTACCTCAGAGAAAAGGATGGAAAATTTTTCCAATCATATGGCCCAAGAAACAAGCTGGAGTAGCCATTCTAGTATTGAATAAAATTGACTTTCAACCAAAAGTTATCAAAAAAGAAGTGTAAGGACATTTCATACTCATAAAAGGAAAGGTCCACCAAAATGAACTCTTAATTGTGAACAATTGTGCTACAAATCGAAGGGCATTCACATTCATAAAAATAACTTTATTAAAGCTCAAAGCACACATTGCACCTCACACAATAATAGTGGGACACTTCAACATCCTACTGTCATTAATGGACAGATCATGGAAACAGAAACTAAACAGAGACAGAGTGAAACTAATGGAAGTTATATTTCAATAAATGTATTCATATATATTTTAGAAATGCATATGTTAAAGTTTTCTTTTACAACATAAATGAACTAAGTATGTACTTTAATATTAAAATTATTTGTGGATGTATATATGTGAAACATATATTTTGTATGTATGTATATATATGTATATATATATATGTATATATATATCCACCTAAGATTCCTATATATCCACCTATTCTCAATGCTTTTCCCTGAAAACTAGTTTTCATGGTATGAGAATGTGGCATTCAAGCCTACAAAGAATTGAAATAATCAAAGGTGCTACTCAGGTTAGATAGCTATGAATACCAAAAAATATAAATAAAATAAAATAAAAAATATCCTGCAAAACTCAGGATGTCCTCATTCTTAATAGCTGAATACTGTTCCACTGTGTAAATGAACCACATTTTCGGTATACTTTCTTCTGTTGTGAGACATCTCAGTTGTTTCCAGCTTCTGGCTATCACAAACAAGGCTGCTATGAACATAGTGGAATAATGCCCCTGTGGCATAATAGGGTATCTTTTGGATATATTCCCAAGAGTGGTATTATTTGATCTTCAGGTAGATCTATTTCCAATCTTCTGAGGAGCCTCCAGATTGATTTCCAGAGTTGTTGTACATCAACTACTTTGCAGTCCCTCTAGCAAAGGAGGTGTGTTCTTTTTTCTCCCCATCCTGGCCAACATGTGCTATCACCTGAGATTTTGATCTTTTTTTATTTGTATTTCTCTAATCACTAAGAACTTTGACCATTTCTTTAGGTGTTTCTCAGCCATTGGAGATTCCTCTGTTTTGAATTCTTGGTTTAGTTTTATACACCATTTTTTTGATTGGGTTGATTGGTTTTTTTGGTGGTTAACTTCTTCAATACTTTATATATTTTGGATATTAGCCCTCTATCAGATGCGGGATTAGTGAAGGTTTTTTTCCAATCTACAGGTTGGTTTATCTTATTGACTATGTCTTTTGCCTTACAGAACCTTTCCAGTTTCATGAGGTCCCATTCATCAATTCTTGATCTTAAAGCATGAGCCATTTTGTTTAGGAAATTTCCACCTTTGCCAATGAGTTCAAAGCTCTTTTTCACTTTCTCTTCTATTAGTTTCGGTGTATCTGGTTTTATGTGGAGCTCCTTGATCCACTTTGACTTGAGCTTTGTACAAGGTGACAAATATGGGTCTACTTTCATTTTTATACATATTGACAGCCAGTTAGGCCAGCATGATTTGTTGAACATACTTTCCTTTCTCCATTGTACATTTTGGCCTTTGCCAAAAATCAAGTGCCAGTAAGTGTGTGGTTTTATTTTTCAATCTTCAATTCTATTCCATTGATCAACGTGTCTGTCTCTGTACCAAAACCATGCAGTTTTTTTTATCACTATTGCTCTGAAATAAAGCTTGAGGTCAGAAATAGTGATTCCCCCACCTATTCTTTTATTGTTAAGTATTGTTTTTTCTATTCTGATGGATTTTTTTTCTCTTTTTTCTTTTTTTTTTCTGTTTTTTTTTTTTTTTTTTTTTTTTACTTTCCAGATGAATTTGAGAATTGCTCTTTCCATGTCTTTGAAGAATTGTGTTGGGATTTTGATTGGTATTGCATTAAATCTGTAGATTCCCTTTTGTAGGATGTTCAGTTTTACTATGTTAATTCTCCCAATCCATAAGCATGGGAGATCTCTCCATTTTCTGAGATCTTCTTCAATTTATTTCTTGAGAGACTTGAAGTTGTTGTTATACAGTTCTTTCACTTGTTTGGTTAGAGTTACCCCAAGATATTTTATATTATTTGTGGCTATTGTGAAGGGAGTTTTTTCCCTAATTTCTTTGTCAGCCAGTTTATCATTTGTATAAAGGAAGGTTACTGATTTATTTGAATTAAAATTTTATATCCAGCCATTTTGCTGAAGTTGTTTATTACTGGAGAAGTTCTCTGGTAGAGTTTTTGGGGTCACTTATGTATACTATTATATCATCTACTAATAGTGATACTTTCATTTCTTCTTTGCCAACTAGTATCTCCTTGGTATCTTTTTGTTGTCTTATTGTTCTTGCTAGCACTTCGAGTACTATATTGAATAGATATGGGGAGAGTGGGCATCCTTGTTTTATCCCTGATTTTAGTGGGATTACTTCATGTATCTCTCCATTTAATTTGATATTGGCTGTTGGTTTGTTGTATATTTAGTTTATTATGTTTAGGTATGGGCCTTGAATTCCTCATTTGTCCAATACTTTTAACATGAAGGGATGTTGAATTTTGTCAAACGGTTTTTTCTGCATCTAAGGAGATGATCATGTGATTTTTTTCTTTAGTTTGTTTATATAGTGGATTACATTGATCGATTTTCATACATTGAACCAATCTTGCATCCCTGTAATGAAGCCTACTAGATCATGGTGAATAATAGTTTTGTTATATTATTGGATTTGTTTTGAAAGAATTTTATTGAGTATTTTTGTGTCAATATTCATAAGTAAGATTGGTCTGAAGTTCTCTTTTTTGGTTGGGTCCCTGTGTTGTTTAGGTATCAGAGCAATTGTGGCTTCATAGAATGAATTAGGTAGTCTTCCTCAGTTCCTATTTTATGGAATAGTTTGAGGAAAATTTGTATCAGGTCTTCTTTGAATATCTGGTAGAATTCTACACTAAATCCATTTGGCCCTGGGCTGAGTTTTTCAGGCAAATGGATGGAACTAGATAATACCATCGGATGACAGGATCCTGATATAGCTGTCTCCTGAGAGGCTCTGACAGTACCTGACTAATACAGAAGTAGAGGCTCACAGCCATCCATTGGACTGAGCACAGGGTCACCATTGAAGGAGCTAAAGAAAGGACACAAGGAGCTGAAGGGTTTGCAACCCTTTAGGAAGAACAACAATACAAACTAACTTGTACCCTCAGAGCTCCCACAGACTAAACCACCAACCAACGAGTACAACGGTGAAACTCATGACTCTAGCTGCTTATGTAACAGAGGATGGCCTAGTTGGTCAACAATGGGAAGAGAGGCCCTTAGTTCTGTAAAGGTTCTATGCCCCAGTGTAGGGGAATACCAGGGCCAGGAAGTGGGAGCATGAGTTGGTGAACAAGGAGTTGGGGGAGGAAACCTGTTTTTTCTGTAGGGAAAACCTGGAAAAGAGATATCATTTAAAATGTAGATAAAGAAAATATCTAATTAAAGAAAAGAAAATATCATCCTGAGTGACATAACTCAGACCCAAAAGGACATGCATGGTATATACTCACTAATAAGTGGATATTAGCCAAACAAACAAACAAAAACAACAACAACAACAACAAAAACAAATATTGCAGATATAGCCCACAAAACTCATGTAGTTGAAGAAGCCATGTGAGGATGCCTCAGTTCCACAATGGAGGGAGAATAAAGCAACCACAAGGGGAGGCAACCTGGGAAGAAAAAGGGAAAGGGCTGAAATCCTTGAGGACCAGCAGAAAGAATCATGCAACCTCTGGAGGTAGGAGGTTGTGAGGACCCTTCAGAATGTACCAGAGACCTAGGAGGTGAAAGACTATCAGGATTCAAAGAGAGGGACCTTAGATGAAATATTCTACACTGGGGAGAGGGAACTTGTAAAGCCCACTTCCACAAGAATGGAAGGGCATCAAGTGAGAGATTGGGTTGCCTTCCCATAGTCAAAGCTCTGACCCAATTGTTTCTGTCTGAAAGAACTGCCAGAATGGAATGGAGAGGAGCCTGAGGAAAAGAAGGCCCAGTGACAGGAGCAAAGTGAGATCCAGCTCATGTGGAGGCCTTAATACATGACATTATTACAGAGGTTATGGAGTGCTCACAAAAAGGAATCTATCATGACTGCCCTCCAAAAGACCCAACAATCAAATGAAGAGTCAGATGCAGATATTTGCACCCAATCAATATACAGAAGCTATTGAACTATGTGGTTAATTTAGGGGAAAGCTGAAAGAAGCTGAGGAGGAGGGCGACTCTGTAGGAGGAGTCTCAATTAACCTGGACCCCAGAGATCTCTTAGATGCTGGACCACCAACCAGGAAGCATACACAAGCTTATATGAGGCCTCCAACACATATAGCAGAGGACTGCCAGGTCTGGGTTCAGTCAGAGAAGATGCACCTAACCGTCAAGAGACTGGAGGCCCCAGGGAGTTTAAAGGTTTAGTGGTGTGGGGTTTGGGGGTAGGGACATCCTCATGGAGACAGGAGGAGGCTAGGAGCATGTGGAACTGTTGGAGGGTAGACTGGGAGGGGAATAAAACCTGGAGTTTAAAATAAAAAAGAAAAGGAAAAAGAAAAAGAAAAACCTAAAAAACAAAAACAAAAACAAAAAAACATATATGGTGCATAGGTGTTATAGGTATATAGTGGCTCTCATACTTTGGTGGTACCAATTTTTTTCTAATGAACTTAGTAACTGCTCTACAAGAAGAAATGATACTCAGCAATGGAATCCTATTCAGTTTATCTAGAGCTAATGAAATGATGGATCTTTGAAGAGAACTTTCTACCTCCATTTTTAAAATTCCTTAACCACATTATATATATTTGTTGTTACACCTACAGCTAAGTGTAGTCTTCATTCTTGATTAAGGAATTTTTTTATGCAATAGATTGGGTTTACTACAACAAACTGTGACCAGCCAAAGTTAAGAGATGTAGAGCAACTGGACCAAATACCTTATGTAGTGATATGGCAAGACATCCTAGAGGACCCACCCTCTTGGATTAAATCTTTTCTCCTCACACAAGAGGCAGAAATTCTTGCCTTGGCTACCAAAAAGCCCAAGGATACAAAGGAATAGATAACAGATCATCCATCTACTTCTGTACCACCCCTCTTCCAGGTTCTCTAAGGAGGAGCAGTGTTATCTTTACACCCCCACCTTATTTAACCCCTCAAGAGAAACAGCAGCTGCCAGAGGAAGCTCTGCAAGAGGCAGCTCCATTACAGGAATGGGAAATGGACCTGCTGCAGGGACACAAAGCTGAAGGGGGCTGCCTCCTGGGCCAGAGTCTGTTGTCCTGCCCTTTCATGAAGCTGGGCCAGTCGACAACCAAGAGAACCAACTTTATCACTATTGGCTCTTTTCCATTAGTGACTTTCCTTTATTTACAACAACTTTTGCAGGTTCCCTTCACCACAAAGAGATGGAGAAAATCCAGGCAGAGGCCAGAAAGCTGGTTACTGGCCCTACACGGGGTGGGGTTGGGGGACTCCAATAACCAAGTAGCTATTGATGCTTGCTTTCCCCTGACTCACCAAGACTGGGACGTTAACTCCATTGAAGGTAAGAGGAGTCTCTTGGTTTCCTGTCAAGCCTCAAGGCAGCTGAAAGACAGCCCAAAACCTAGGCAAAGGCCATGACATTAGGCAAGGAGAAAGGTTAGGAAAAAGAGTATGAGGGACATAGTGGTATTAATAGTGACAAAAAAGAAATAGATGAAAAGAGAGAGGCAACAAACTCAAGACCTAGCAACCATGGCCAAACCAGACTACTAGAGACCACAAAATGACATGGCATCCAAAGAAACAGCTAAGTGGAGACCTAAGGATAAAAAATGCCTCCACATAAGAAAGAACCAATCCACTGTGACAGAGGATGCCCCAAAGGAAGCCTATCCATACCCTGGCTTTAGAAGATGAATAGGGTAAATGGTGTTCAGATCCCCTATACAAGCCCAGGGTAACCCTAAAAATAGAGGGGAAACTACCAACTTACTTGATAATTAATAAAGTCCAACATTCTGTCTTGATAAAAACCTAAATATAAAGTCTCTTCAAAATTTATGAATGACTTCTCAGTGGCAGCAGAAACAAAACAAAAATGTCTGAAAGAGAACCAGAACCTCTTGGACATTCTAAAATTTTGGACTACTGAGCCTCTGCTAAGAAGGCCCTATTGTGCCAACCACAGGTGACCTCATTAGACCCAGGGGACACATACCCAGACTCTGGGCCCTGGCATCAGCCAATGGCCAATGTGTCAAAGAGTCTGGCCCCTCTGTTTACCCATCATTGTAGTAATGGCCTTCTGGTTAAGGATGATGCCAGTATGATTTATTAACAGTCTCTCCTCTTAAATGCCTCTAGTATAACTTTTCATCCCCCAGCTGCCCTAAGCCCAAGTACCCTACTATTTGACACAGACCTCAATGGGGTCTCTGCATGAGTGCTTAGACATTTTGTCACATATCCATGGGACCTGACCAAATTTTCAGGATCCTTAATGGATATAACAATAATGTGGTTCATCAATGACAACAGCCTCATTCAAGATGGCAAAAGGGGCAGTGGTGGACTTAAAAAATGAGATCATATTGTAAAGCCACTTCTGGCAGGAATGTCAGCTCAGAAACCTGAACTGGTAGCTCTACCAAATGTGTTAGAGCAGAGAAAAGACAAAATTCTTTTACTACTACTCATGCCCATGGGTCTATTTACAGGGAGGGAGGTTGTGACAGCAGAAGGAAAGACTATCAAAAATAAAGAGGAAATCCTCTCTCTACTAAGGGCTCCGTGGGGGCCTACAAAAAATCTGGCTATCATCCACGACACCAGAGAGGGAAGGACCCAGTTTCAGAAGGTAACAATAGTGCAGATAAAGAACTCCAAAATGCTGACCTCCAAATTTCACCTCACTTGCCTCAGAATTTGTTGGATCTAGGGGATCCTACACTCCCTGAATATCCTAAGTATCAAAAGATATGTTGTAGACCAGAAACCTGCCTATGTTCAGTGTTATAAAGGATGGTGGAAGACAGCAAACTGCAAACTCCTTGTACCAGAGAAAAATGGGTCTACACATATTTGAAAAAGATCTATTGAACTTCACACATAGGAGACTGGAAAATACAGGACTTAGTCCACTAGTCTCACATCAGAGATGCCAATTCAAAAATAGTTAAAATTGTTATAAAATTGTTATGGTTTGGCTCCCAGCACCAGCTAATTATGCTTAAGACCACAGTACCACTCCAATTTGATGGTTGCCAGGCTAAAAACACTGACCCCTCACTTGCTGCTGCTTTCTATAAAATTTATCCCAAGGAGTGTTTGGAGCTGTTCTCAACCAAAATTATCCACAGGTTGACAGTGGGCTGAGCCCAAGCTCAAGTTTGTGAATAAAGTCACTTATGCAATTGCATCAAATTGGTTCCTGTCTGTTCTTTTGGAATTCATAAACACTTCCTTGGTACAATACTTTCCTATCTTTTCTCTATATTGCATAATTCTATTATTTTATTTCAGATTATTATTTGCCTTTTCCATGTATCAGGATGCTGTTGTGACTGACACTCACTGGAAATCCCTGCAAGTCCCTGACATTTTTGGAAGTAACCTTCTGTCACCCAGTTTTCTTAAAGAAATATGACAATGATATAAACCCATAACCTCAGGTGCTTGAAAAACTGAGCTCCCATCAAGCAAACCATAAACTTTTGATTGAAAAAGTCAAATATTTAACATATTACCATTGTTTTCAGTATTAGTAAGATTAGTGTCCTACTTACAAATGTCTGATTAAATAACTATATGTATTGGTTTATATTAATATGATATCAACCATGTAAACTTCTGCTAGAGTAGAGATTTTGTGTGCCCAAGCAAAAACAACATATCCCTTAATATCATAAAAACTATTGGCAAGATGCAATTAGACATTTTCTTAGAGGATATCCAATCTGGATGAAGTACATTATTTTGTGATACTTCACATAGAGGACAAGAAAACTGATACTTGAACACAGACTTGCGTTTGTAAAGTCAGAAAATAAATGAGAGAAATAACACGCATTATAGCCATCACAAATAATATGAAATACCTTGATGTAACTTGAACAAAACAAGTGAAAGATTTGTATAACAAGAGGTTCAAGCCTATGAAGACAGAAATTGAAGAAACTATTACAAGGTGGAAACATCTCCCAAGTTCATGGATTCGTAGGATTAGCATAGTATGGCCATCTTACCAAAAGCAATCTACTGATTCAGTGCAATTCCCATCAAAATTCCTGGACAATTCTCGAACTTGAAAAACAATTCTAAATTTCATATGGAAAACAAAAAACTGAGGATAGCTAATAATATAAATAAATAACTTCTAATAATAAGACTAATAATAACAACAATAGCTATATAATAAATGAACTTCTAGAGGTATCACCATCTCTGATTGTAAGCTATACTATAGAACAACAGTATTTCAAACCACATGGTATTGGCATAAATTTGGGTAAGCTGATCAATGAAACTGAATCAAAGACACAGAATTAAGCTGACACATATATGGACACTTGACTTTCAAAAACCATACACTGTAAAAATAAAAATAGAAAGCATCTTCAACAAATAGTGCTGGTCTGACAGAATGAATATTGGTAAGAATATTGAAGAACTCATATCTAACATCCTGCAAAAAAATTAAGTGCAATTGGATCAAAAATGTTACCATATAACTAGATCTAATATAAGAGAAAGTGGGGAACAGCTTTGCACACAGTTTTACAATAGACAACATTTTGTACTGAATGTCAATGACTTAGGCACAGAGGTCATTAATAAATTGGAATCATGGAACTAAAATCAGAATGGGAAAAGATCTTCACCAACAGTCCCTCTGACAGAGGACAAATATGCAAAATAAATAAATAAAGAACTCAAGGAATTGAAAATTGACAAATCAAATAATCCAATTTAAAAATGAGATACAAAGCTAAACAGAAAATTCTAAACAGAGGAATACCTAATAAACAAATAGCACTTAAAGAAATGTTGAACATTTTTATATACAACAGAAATGCAAATCAATGTGAATCTGAGACTCTATCATACACACTTCAAAACAGGTAAGGTAAAAGAACTCAAGGGACAGACAGAACATGCTGGTGAGGATATGGAGCAAAGGGAATACATTTCCATTGATGGTGAGAGTACAAACTTGTATGACCACTTTAGAAATCAATTTGGAAGTTCCTAGGAAAACTGAGAATATATTTAACTCAAGACCAAGCTACACAATTCCTTGGCATAACCCAAAATACTCCCAATACAACAGGGACACTTGCTCAATCTATATTCATAGCCAGCAGCTAGACACAACCTAGATGTTTCTCAACTGAAAATGGATAAAGAAAATACAGTACATATATACAATGGTGTAATATTCTAATATTACAAATAAAGACATTCTGAATTTTACAGGCAAATAGATGGTTGAGATTATCAACTTGAGTCAGTTAGTGCAGACACCAAAATAAATGTATTGTGTGCAAACACTTTTAATTGGACATTAGCCATAAAGTGCAGGATAAACATGATACAATCTACAGATCCAA
>NW_022196913.1:31630115-31634530 GCF_008632895.1 Mastomys coucha
GTTAGATAACAATTGTATTGGATTGACTATGTTTTCCCTGTTAACATGGTTTCCTAAGGACAGCCTGAATGTTATGAAGTATTAAAAGTGTTATAATTCTGACTAGGATACATGCATCAATTAATGAGTTTTACACTTTGATTTTAGTAGTTTGACTTTCATTACTTTTTTGTGAAATAAATGTGACTATATTAAGTAAACTTTAACATTATTTGCTAGATTAACATATATTGTTGGTGATATATTTGATTGGGGCAACATAACTTTATTGGTATATATATTATATTCAATGAGCAAAAGAGGAGTAGACTTTTAGATGTGGACATTTCCAAAGAGAATGTTTTTATTTTTTTTTAAAAGAGAACCATTATATCCACACAAGCATTTGAAATGTATACAATTAAAAACAACTGCTCAGCAATGAACTGTTGAGAAGCATCTCCAAAGTAGACATGGTAAATATGCACTTAACAATCTTTCCCAGTTATGAGACACTTCAATAATCTGAGCTTAACTAAAATGTACTTTGTATCATGATCTATGCAGTAGGAAAGATTAAACATTGCCAAAAATTTATCATTTTTGCTACTTGATTTTAAGAATGAAAGATGTTCCCAGTGGGGAAATTCCTCCTTCATCTCTTCTGTAGGAAAGACCTAAAAAGCAAAATTATAATCAGTTACATGTTAATTACATTTTTAGTGTTCCTTTCTCCTTATTTCTTTGTGTCAAATCAGAGAAATACATTCAGAAATGTGATGCTTCCATCAAAGTTATGAGTTTTCATTTATCTAAGCCAAGAAACTCTTAAGCAGTTAGACTTTTAGAATGTGTTGTAAAGACTCATGTGCATCTCTTCTAATGATTAGTTAATTGCAGAGGAAGTATGTCATTTCAAAGCACAGGAAATGTAGACTAATGAAAGTGTTCATATCAGTTACTCATTAATGAAATTCCTACATGTCCTTTTATATGTATTTCTTGGAAGCTGATATCCACAAGTTTTCTACTAAATCCAACCTTCATGAGGTATATGTACAATAATCTCACAAGTGATTTGGATCAGATGGTGATTTAATATGTAGACCCAAGGGGTGACTGATATTGAAAGGCCAGAGCTCTTTTCATCCAACCAGGAAATGTGTCCTTTGACTGACTATGAGGAACATCTACGTTTTATTCTGATCTCTAGGGTGAAAAGAGATGAGAAGTATCTGAAAAGATTATGGAGAGCTATTAAAGCAGTGGTTCCCAAACTTTAATGCTGTGACCCTATAATATAGCTCCTCATCCTGTGGTAAACCCCAACCATAAAATTATATTCTTTCCCACTTAAGAACTCTAATTAATTAATTTTGCTAATTTAAGTAACTGTAATTTAAATATCTGATACGCAGGATATCAGTTATATAACCCTTGTGAAGGGATAATTTGAACATCAAAGGAATCATGACCAACAGGTTTAAAAACACCGTCTTATAAAAAGATTGTGAACAAGATCAGATATTTGTTTCACTCTAAGAAGAGAAGGTATTTCAGCATTGTTTTTCTTGTTGTTGTTAATTTTCACAACCCACTTATTTTATAAGTGAAAATAAGTAATGGGAAGTGCTTACCTTGGTAAATATCCACCTAAGGTCATCCAGGATTTGTCTGGTGGTTTCTTCGATCTCTTTGGCTTTTGAGAGGATTGTTTCAGGGACATCTGGCATGGCACTCAGTTCAATCACAAGATGAAATAGAGGGCTGGTCCAGGAACCCACAAAATTGATCAAAGTTTTTAAATATTCTGTGATCTGTTAGACACAATTGAAACATTGCATTATATAATTTAAGTTTAGCAGGTTTGGTATCTGTAATGTTCATGTAAAGAAGCTGAAGTGAAACATGTACTTATTATGTGTATATGACACATGTGTAGATATTATAAAGTTTGGAAGTATAATACTTAAACAATTGGTATAGTTTGTAAAAAATAAAATAAATTGTGGGGCTTGTCAATTAGCATTTTTTTGAGGTTAGGTTATCATATTTTGTTCTCCCTATGCAATTCTCACAGTTTCCTTTCCAGTGAGCTGTTTATTATTTGGTTATTTGTTCATCAATTTGTAAAATGGTTTTTGCTATACTCAATAGGGACCAATAAGGTTTATCTCATGATAGATAGAGGCAGGGGTAAGTGGTTATAATCATTTTCAATAAGAGATTCATGTACACCATGTATAGGGGAAGAACTATATCATATCCTAATGTAGAACTGCTATTATACAGAGACCTTCTCATCATGAGTTTGGGCATTTTTCATCCTAAGGAACATAAACTATTATCTCACAGGACTACTCTGTTCATTTGGTTTTCGGTTAAGGCATAGAGAATAATAGAGGGATGAAGAGATAGCTTAAAAAGGAACCAGGAAAGATTTGAATATCAAGAATGGAAATAGTATTCAGTCACATATAAAGCTATCACAGAGAACCATTTAGCAACATACAATGAATACAGTCACACTGTTGCCACTGATGGATAGTAAAATTACCTCAAAAAATCCACAAATACATACTAAGTAAAATCTGAGTGGTTGGTTATTCCTATAATACCATTCTCTAAATGGTGTATTTAAGCATTTACAACACTATTTTAGGTATTTGATTTTATTTATAATTTATCAATGTTATAATTAGATTATTTTCTATAGTTTATCTTCATTTATTACATGCATGATTACTGTATCTATCATAATACCTGTAATAACTGACAATACCACAAACCCAATGTATTGCTTATGGAGTCCTTTGGAAAATTCATGAAGGAAACTCACTTCAATATTCATCTGTACAGTTCCTCTATTTGTGGGTAGCGTGAGACGTGAATGACAGGAAGTTCTAGCTCTGACAACAGTCTTGTCCTGCCTAATCATTTGAGAACTCTGCAAATAAAACAAAAGACAGAGTTCAGAAACCATAAATAACTTCAAGACCATAGTTTTAATGCATTTTAGTGGATTTTTAAAATGTAACATAAAAATTCATAAAATACAGATATTAAGGAATTAAAAAACTCTTCTGTAATTTTGTGTATATGCATTGTACTTGAAATTTTATTGTTTTTTTCTTAACTTTTGAATATTTAACTCCTTCCTCATTTACTTGTTTTCTTTCTTCACTTTAAAAAGATGAGCTAAGGAAGGCAGACACTGAAAGGATTAAACTGTCGAAGAACTAAGTCATTTATTTATCAACATTGCTTACCATTTAAGTTCAAAGCCATAACACATATTTCTTAATCTTTTGACTTTTTTGTCAGTAACACAGACATTTCCTTACCCAGACAGTAGAATTATAAATTCTTAAATTAACACTAAAGAATATAGCTAGACCTGTTTATAATAGATTTAGAATGAAATTCTATCACAAAAATAAAATATTTTATAATCAATTCTGTGTAAATTCAAAGTACATGAATTATAAAACATATAAATTAATGTCATGCATTTAATTAATAATTGTATGATTAATAAATTACTTAATTTACTTAAATATATACTTTAGAGCACCTTTTTATTTCAAAAAATCAGCTAATTCATGAATGTGAAGGTAAAGAAGTCAATTAAGAACAGGAAACATAAATACTGTATAACACTTTCTCTTCTAAAGTACAATCATTGATATGAGGCTCATATTGGGAAGCAGCTGGAAGAAAGTAAGGTACTTACAAGAGCCAAAAATTCTCCAGATGAGAATTGGTTGTAATGCTGAGTCATGTTAAGGGGAGAAAAATAACATCTAGTCAACAAAAATATGATGACATATTTATTCCAAACAGAGACACATTCTTTTGATGCCCATCATATTGAAGGTTTTCCTGTTTCTATAGTTTCTTTTTTTCTGTCCTTGAGATATGACAATCACCCAAAGGGGGAATGGATCCATTTTACACTTTTATTCCTACCCTAATATTGGACATATTGTTATTACTGAAAATCTTTAAGCCATGATTCCTAGTATTTAAGGGATTCTTGAAAAGGGAGATTCTCTGTCTCTCTCTGTCTCTCTCTCTCTATTGCTCTCTCTCACTCTCTCATTCTCCCGCACTCTCTGTCTTCCTTCTTTTCTTTTGTTCCTTCTACCTTGCCTCCTCACATGTTTTATTTTATCTCTGTTACAAATATGTAGTTCACTGTAATGCATGTCTTTTACAGTATGTACCTGCAGTGACCAATAGAATTTCATGATCCTGAATGTATAAACAGGAAATGAAAGTTATTCCCCAAGCGCATTTTTGAAGTTTCTACCATAGTTACTTTTTTAGTAAAGTAGAGAAAATATATTAATATCATTAGACGCTATAAAATTTCATGACACTGCTCAATTGGCCCTGTTCTTGTTTCAGTAGTTGAGTTCATAAGCATCTTTTAC
>NW_022196913.1:31636775-31639251 GCF_008632895.1 Mastomys coucha
GAATTCAATTATAATAAAATCATAGAACCACTGAACTGAATACTTTTACTAAGAGAGGCACAGGGGCCGGATGATTTACTTACAGAAGTGAGGTTGACTCAATGGCAGCTCCATCATGAGGAGTTCCTAAGCAAGGTGAGTTCAATGTCTGGAGATCGACTTCACAGGAGTTCTACATTCGGTTAGTTTCCTGATCCTATATATTCTAGCAGTTAACCCCAAGGGCAGGTGCAACTATGCAACAGCATGAAGTCACATACAGAAACACTAATTCACAAACTGTCTGTCTTTCTATCTTCAGGAAATGTTAACTGTTATATTACAACATACTTAGATGTGTCTGGATGATTTCTTTTTACATGCTCTTACATTTTGATTCTTGTGAAAATTATTTTAAAAATCTTTGAAGTAATTCTCACCTGCCAGATTAAGGATATTTACCTTAATCACCACTTACTTAGAATCTTACATTGTTTCTTTTATCTTTTTCCTAAATTTTATGGACAGAGAAAGATTCATTATTGAATATTTCATTACCATACCAGAGCATTAGTAAATTATCCATAGGAATATGAATCTTTGCCAGTAGTCACTGGCTACTCTGAAGAATGATTCTCTGTGAACTGACAAATATTCTAATGTGCATACTTAAATTAGATATTTAAAAGTCAATCTAATAAAGGGCTAATATCCAATATATGTAAAAAACTCAAAAAGTTAGACTACAGAGAACCAAATAATCCTATTTAAGATGGAGTACAGAGCTAAAAGAGGATAATATTTGAAATATAAATAAAGAAAATATTTTATAAAAAAAATTAATTCTCAACTGAGGAATACTAAATGGCTGAGAAGCACCTAAAGAAATGTTCAACATTCTTAGTCATCAGGGAAATTCAAATCAAAACACTCCTGAGATTCCTACAGTCAGAATGACTGAGATCAAAAAAATCTCACATGACAGCCAATGCTGGTTAGAAAGTGGAGAAAGAGGAACACTCCTCCATTGCTGGTAGGATTGTAAACTAGTACAATCATGCTAGAAATCTGTCTGGTGTTTCTTCAGAAAATTGGACATAGTACTACCTAAGGAACCAGCTATAACATATAATCTGAAGATGCTATGACATGTAATAAGGACATATGCTTCACTATGTTCATAGCAGCCATATTTGTAATTGCCAGAGGATGGAAAGAACCTAGATGTCCCTCAACAGAAGGATAAATACAGAAAATGTGGTTCATTTTCACAATGGCATACTATTCAGCTATTAAAAACAATGATTTCATGAAATTCTTAGGCAAACGAATGGAACTAGAAAATATCACCCTGAGTGATGTAACCCAATCACAAAACAACACACATGGTGAACACTCACTGATAAGTGGTTATTAGCCAAAAGATCAGAATTCCCAAAAGACAATTCACAGATAACATGAAGCTCAAGTAAAAGGAAGACCAAAGTGTGAATAGTCTAGTCCTTCTTAGAAGGAGGAACAAAATACCCATTAGAGGAGATACAGAGACAAAGTACGGAGCAGGGGCTGCAGGAAAGGCCATCCAGAGTCTGCTCCACCTAGGAATTCATCCCATACACAGTTACCAAATACAAACACTATTGTGGATACCAACAAGTGCTTACTGATGGGATCCTGATATAGCTGTCTCCTGAAAGGCTCTGCCAGTGCCTGAAAAATAGAAGAGGGGAATGCTGTCAGCCAACCATTGGACTGAGTGCAGGGTCCCCAATGGAGAACCTAGAGAAAGGACCCAAGGAGCTAAAGAGGTTTGCAGTTCCATAGGAGGGACAACAATATGAACCAACAAGTATCCCCAGACCTCCCAGGGACTAAACCACCAACCAAAGTGTACAAATGGATAGACCCATGGCTCCAGCTGCATATATAGCAAAGGATGGCCTTGTCATACATCAATGGGAGGAGAGGCCCTTGGTCCTGTGAAAGCTTTATCCCCCCAGTGTAGGGGAAAGCCAGGACTTGGAAGTAGAAGTGGGTATGTTGGTGAACAGGTGAGGGGGCAAAGGATAGAGGGTTTTTGGAGTAGAAATGAGGAAAGAGTTAACAATTGAAATATAAATAAAGAAAAAATCTATTAGAAGCCAGTATAAAATAAATTTGATATATTTTACACAAAATTCCATTAACTTCTCTCTAGGCAATATAGGCTCTCAAAAATTACTGGGCATTCTTTTAAAATAACAAACATAGAAAATAGAATTACATATACAATCTCGACTCTCACAGATTCATTAAGAGTTGAATTTAGTAGCCTTTCAGTTTCTTTGACAAATTAGTAAAAGTGTAGATGTTGGATTTATGAAATGTTAGCTTAATAGAAGTTCAGCAATTTGTAGACCTACTGTCACCTGCTTCAAGACACCATAAACTGACTTGATGATTCTGCATCCACATGGACATTAGTCACAGATTAGCAAAGGTGTTAGACAGCATAAAC
>NW_022196913.1:31639876-31641539 GCF_008632895.1 Mastomys coucha
CTGTTGTAGATGCTAGATTGGTCACAGTATAAATATTGCAACATTTGTCTTCCCATGAATCCAGTTCTCATATATTTTCTCTTTTGTGTTCAGTTTTTTATTATATAAGCACATTACAATCGATATTTAAGTTATGTTACATTCACTTCTTTTATACAGAGCCCCTTCTACTTCATGTGTGATTTTGTGGTAAATCATGACTTGGGAGAAGAAGATATACAAACTTTGTCCTCACAGTTTTGGAAATCAAACTGTCACCTCTTCTAAAAAAGTGAAAGTGTTTTATAGAAATGAAGGAGCTGAAATCTAAATCTACCTGATAAAAGAAAAAGAACTTATTCTTTGCATGTTTAAATGGGTGTCTTCTGCTTAACTCTTAACTTAGTCCAATGAAGACACTTTCATCAATGTGGAAAGGTGGGTTCCCTTCTCACCATTATACCTTGGGAAAGCCTCATGTGTGTTTGGATTCTTACTTCTTTTCCTAAATTTGTTTGTTACTTTTCTGCTATGAATTTCCATTCTAGATTTTATAAATTTTACAATGTACCTATTACAGACATATTTACTTATGCCTGTGCTCTTTCTCTGTTGCTGTCTCTGCCTCCTACACAGAGTTGTATAATTTAACCTAACATTAAAATAACACAAATAAAGTATTGTTAGTTACATGCGATCTTTTCTCAAAGAGGCTGGAACTAGTTATCCATTATTGTTTACTGAGGCTGTCTAACTCATTTTTATGGATGATATACATTTTAAAATGGAAAATCTAATGGAATGGTTTGCTGAAATAAAGAGAACATTGTATAAAAAACCTCATTTTTGTAAACGAGGGCCAGTTGATCACATTTTGTTTCCCTTCTAAATTCTGTCCCCGCCTTCCATGTGATGTCTTTTCTCTTAGATAGTTTGCTTTTTTTCACAGGAATCACTTTAATGGCTCTCAGTAGGTACTCAGGGAGCCTGACTTATTTAAACAGCATGATAATATTGACAGTTGCAAATGACCCAAATCATTTTCATTCAATGATACACACATACATACAGGTCAAGTTACCCGCTAGTATATTTGCTTTGATTTTTAGATTATTTTTGAATATTTTTTAAATACAATGGAAACAAAAAGCATTCATGAAAGTAACTTCCTGAATTCCAAAGAACTTTTGTCCCTAGGCTCTAGCAAGCAATCCATTCCTTGGCATGTACATCTGAAGAACAGTGACGCAATGTTGCCTCTACTAACAATATCAATGGAACTTACTGTGGAGTTTTGATCCTCCATTATATGTTTACTAAGAGAATCATATATGAATCCCATTTGTAATGTAATGTAATTAAGAAGTTGGTGCCTGTCATTTAGTGATATTTAGGAAAATAAAGGAGGATCCGTATAAGCCATACGAAAGAAAATGCATAAAGGACATTGAGAAGAGGAACTTGTCAAAGGGTGATAACTTTTATAGATTTTTGAGAACTTGAGGAACATGATTTAAAGCAAGCCTATAGTCCCTTTCACATGCAACATATAAGGTGTACAAAAACATTGTAATTTTTCAAAGACCCAGTTTTCTTATCTAGGCCAGCTTTTACAAGGATCAAATGTCTCAGTGCCAGAACAGTGCTTTGAGAAGCACTATCATAGCTGTCAAGAATCTCTGTC
>NW_022196913.1:31642300-31645673 GCF_008632895.1 Mastomys coucha
GAATCTATGACCAGAATATTAACACACTTGGTTAGATGTGCTATTTCTAATAAGCACTGCATGTAAACCGTAGTTTAAAAATTAAGGATGTGACCATTTTACCTTTTTCTTGTTCCATTTGCAATCATATTTTGTTTTATCTGACTTTTTCACCAATCCCCTTCTTTACTAAGCTCTTTGCCCATCCAACATTTTGCTGTTTGAAAGAAAAGCTAAACACTTAATTTTAGCATCAGCTTTCACTGAGTCTAATATCATAGTATATACATATCTGCTTTTATTAATCTCTTACTTTCTGTTGATCCAAACTTGCATGTATCTTATGGCTTATGATACAATTCTGTCTTCTTTTCTCAATTGTCACTTTATATTTGTACCATCTGGGCTTAAGTTCATCACAATTATAGGAAGAATTTGGACTAAATAACACCAAATTTATCACAATGAAACTGAATATTTTATCACAAACATGAACTCACAAGGGTGTGGTAACCCACTAAGTCAGACAAAATATCAATGTAAAGAGGGTAGGTGATCTTTAGATCACAGCACACCTTAAGGTATTTTTGACAATTGAGACTAACTGGATAAGATGCAATTATTCTTTTTGAGCTTATGGCCACTGATGCATTTTCCATGCTGTTGTGGATGGCACCACACATATGTGTACATGTGGAAAGCAATTATGGGACCTGATGGGTTACTGAAAATCAAACAAACAGGAAATTGAAAATCACACATGTTAGAAGATATACAGAGAATTTGAAAAATGATATGGGTTTAGGAGATGCACTCACAATCCACTGTATTTCTGTGTAAAACATAAATCAAGAGTAAAAATATTTTAAAGTTGTGAAGTGTTAAAGCTTTCATTTTTTTACAAATATAAGATAACACATCATTACCCATTTTAAAAACAAAAGTGATTGTCTGTGGATATATGAAAATAAGTCACTTTCATTTTTAAAAAACCTTGAGAAATTGGAGAAATGCCTTAATGAGTATAGGGACTAGGTTGACCCTAAAGCTATGGGTCCATTTAGGCTCATAATACTGAATATTATTTTGCAATTCTATTTATAATTCTAGTTTCAGTACCCTCTTCTGGCCTCTAACAATACTTTATGGACATGGTTTACCTATATACATGTAGAGAAAATATAAACATTAAAATGGTTTTAAGCCCTGTGTGTGTGTATTTGTGTGTTTGTGTGTGTGTGTGTGTGTGTGTGTGTGTATGTGTGTGTGTGTGAAAGTTTGCGAAAGTATGCATGTGGCTAAAATGGAAGTATCATATGATATGAAGATAACAGCAATACAAAGCACAAAATATTGAAAAAATTCAATACTGTGTGTGGATTACCATTTTTGGAATTTTTGGCAAATGAATTTCCAGAGTAACAAAAAATATTACAAACTATTAATAATGATATTGTTACTCTCTAGAACTTAATTTTAAGTTATCATTATGGAAGAAACCATGCAAGACAGCATGAACCTGGTACTGACTTACTGGCTAGATTTTATAGTGCTGGCAGGTGTTGTGCATTCTACCAGAGTATAAAAGGAATCATCAGTCTTATCCAGCTGTGAACATTGCAAGCTACAATAATGCCTAGCCTAGCCAGATATTCCCACTGATGCAACAGTGGCACAAACATCATGTTGGTCAACAACCACTATTTGATAAGATTCAAGTATAACTCCACGTGATGAATCCCATATCTTGTAAAATTTGGGGGCCAAAATCTGGAAGGTAGAAAGGTCAAAGACCCTAGGGGAAAACCTGCTAATTTTATTCTGTTAAAGGGCCATAATTTAATACCAAATCCTACTGATCTATATTTCTACCAATAAATAATGGTATCTCTGAATTCCCATCAAGAATACTTCTATTTGCAAGATGTTGTAATTAACAAAGACATACATCTGACCAAGATAAAAAATAAGAAATTGCAGAATTTTCAGAACTAAATATTACTAAAACTAATTTTTAAATAAACCTAACCTATTGAATAAACTCTGTCTAATGTAGTTGTGATATTACTTCTTTAAGAATATCAGTGTATTTAAGGTAGTCCCAAAGCTCAGTATAAGGAGAATGTGCTCTCATTACTTGAAAAAAAGCAAAATTGTCCTAGAATTACCAATAATTGAATCCACTGGATGCTTGATATTATCTGCTTCCTCTGTTCTATAAAACACTCATCTTTAAGATCTTTAATAATGATCAGTGTTGGTCTTATCCTCAAATTTATATTTTAACAAATGGATGAATGCTGACTACTAACATGTCACACTCAATAATATAAATGCACATGATGCACATGAATGTATGAAATTTAAAATTGCTTTTTATTTAATGATAAAACTACTAAAAAATACTGAAATTAAAAAAAAGTGTATCTGATTAAACTAAGAAATGAGTCTTCTCCTAAATGATTTTGGAGATTGTAGTATGAACCTAAAGTAAGGCTAGGAGCTTATCCCTGGAAAAACGCCTACACTAAAATACTCAAACTAACGTATTCCAAAGATCATAGAATATATTATATAAGCAAACAAGAATTTAGATTAAGGAAATATAATTTATATAGGTTTTTTTACACTGCTTTGGTTCCCTGCAGATTTCATGCACATACCAACCCAGGAGCTATATTTGGATCTGCAAATGAAACATGCACACAAACACACACACACAGGTTGGGCACTCCTAAACTTTCTCTGCTACCCCAGGCCCAATTGGGAAAGTGGTCGTTGGCCACTTACCTGAAATCTCACAAGCTAGTGGGCTTTATATCTGCCCCTTCTTTTCACTCCTTCTACCCAAAGTCATATTAATTTTGCTTCATTCCTCTCTGCTTCCTAATTGGGAAACACGAAGTATACCACCCAATGCCCAGCCATTTAGCCCCTGGAATCTTATTTGATTGATCAAAAAGCAATTGAAGTCAAAGAACTTCAGTGTCTACACACAGATTCCTGATTGAATCAAAGCATTAGACCGAATCTCCAACACCTCAATTTTTTTGTCCATATTTAAAAAAACAAAACAAAAAAACCTCATCTTTTAGACATAAATTGAGTACAACCACAATAATTGCATAAATAAATAATAATTGCATAAAATAACCATAACCAGATCTCAAAACCCAAAATTAGGCAGATGACTCTGTAGATTCTTCCTGCTGAATATGGATGATGAGAAATAGTGATTGGGAGAGCTCAGAAAACTACAAGATTGTTTAGACTTAAGAAATCCAGCTTTAACATCTGCTAACCAGTCTCTGTATGCTTAGAAGGCTCAGGTCATCTTGACTTAAGTTCTGACTGGATTCCTCTGAACGTTTGGATGAGGTAAGATCATGTGGAA
>NW_022196913.1:31647014-31647541 GCF_008632895.1 Mastomys coucha
AGCTTAGTGGTTAAGAGCACTGACTGCTCTTCCAGAGGTCCTGAGTTCAATTCCCAGCAACCACATTGGGGTTCACAACCATCTGTAATGAGATCTAATACACTCTTCTGGTATTTCTGAAGACAGCTGCAGTGTATTCATATACATAAAATAAATACATTATTTAAAAATATTTTTTTTTAAATTAGTTCTTTGTATCATTTTTAAACCATGGGAAGAAATCCCCAAGTGTCTCAGGGAAAATCTCTATATTCCCTTCTATCACTAAAGTAATTAAATCTAGTATAAATAAGGTTGCTATGAACATAGTGGAGCATGTGTCTTTGGTACATGTTAAACCAATACTGGGTATAAGCCCAGGATTGGTATAGCTGTGTCCTCAAATAGAACTATTTGAATTTTCTGAAAAACTGCCAGACTGATTTCCAGAGTGGTTGTACTAGCTTACAATCACACCAGCAATGAAGGATTGTTCCTCTTTCTTCACATCCTCGCAGGCATCTGCTTTCACCTGAGTTCTTGATCTT
>NW_022196913.1:31647868-31653087 GCF_008632895.1 Mastomys coucha
GTCTCACTCCATTCTGCCTCAAATTTGACTCTAAGAAGGCACTTCCCTACCCATCAACCCACTCATGGATCACGCATACAGCAGTGCCTTTTGCTTGGGCATTATGTCTCCACAGGACCAAGGGCCTACTCTCCCATTTATGCCAGATAAGGAAGTCCTCTGCTATATATATAGCAGGAACCATATTCTCATCAATATATATTTTTTGATTGTGGCTTACTCTGTTAGTTATGGGGTGCCCAGCTAGTTGATATTATCGTTCATTCTATGGAGTTGCAATTCACTTCAGCTCATATAGTCTTTTCCCTCACTCTTCCATCCCCCTGGCTCATTCAATAGTTGACAGTGAGTATCTGTTTCTGTCTTAGGCATGTGGTGCCATAACCTCTTAGAGGACTACCATACCAGGCTCCTGTTTGTAAGCACGTCTTGGCATCAGGAATATTGTCAGTGTTTGGTGTCTGTGAATGGGATGGATCCCAGCATGGGTTGGTCTCTACATAGCCTTTCCTTCAGTCTCTGCTCCATTTTTGTCCCTGCATTCCCTTTAGACAGGAACAATTCTGAGTTATAATTTTTGAGAAGGGTAGGCAGCCTTATACCTCCACTTGGGGTCATATGTATCTGCTGGAGGTAGTCTCTTAAGATTGTTATACCCTACTGTTAGATATTTCTGCTAATGTCAACCTCATTGGATTCTGCGAGCCCCTAACTTCCCTGAAATCTGTGACTTTGTAGTGGTTCCCTGTTTATTTCTGTTCATTGTCTTGGAACTCCCTCTTATCTCTTCCATATCTTCCTGTTTCCCACCCCCTTCTCCTCTGCTACACAAATCCGTCATTCCCTCTGCCTCCCATCATTATTTTGTTCCGCATCTAAGTGAGTTTGAAGCATCCATATTTTGGTCTTCCATCTTGTTAACCTTTTTATGGTATGAGAGCTATACCATGGGTATTTTGAGCATTTGGGTTAATATCTACTAACCAGTTAGGACACACCATAGATGTTTATTTATGTCTCAGTTACTTCACTCAGTATGAAATTATCTAGTTCTATTCATTTACCTAGCTAATTCCTGAGGTCATTGTTTTAATAGCTTAATAGAATTGCATTGTGTAAATCTACCACATTTTCTGTATCCACACTTTTGTTCAGAGACATCTGGGTTCTTTCCAGATTCAGGCTATTACAAATAAACCTTCTATGAGCATAGTGGAGCACGTGTCCTTGTCATATGTTGGAGCATCTTTTGGTATATGCCCAGGAGTGGTATAGTTGGGTCTTTCGAACTATTCCAATTGTCTGAGTAATTACAAAACTGATTTGTAAAGTGGTTGAACCAGCTTGCAATCCCACTAGCAATGGAGTGGTACTCTTCTTTCTCTACATCTTCACCAGCATCTTCTGTGTCCTGAGATTGGATCTTGGGCATTCTGGTTAGTGGGAGGTGGAATCTCAGGGTTGTCTTGATTTGCATTTCTCTGATGGCTAAGGATGTCGAAATTTTTTTAGGAGCTTCTCAGCCATTCAAGATTCCGGAGTAACTTACAGTTTTTATCTGCAAACCAGAGATACCCTTTGCAAAGGCTCTCAGCATGCAAATCCTGACCTGATAGAGCTGGTCTCCAAGGAATGTTGGCACAAACAAGGTCACAGGTGAGACCACCATTATTGTTCTGATAGCTGGCAGAGGAGGGACTCTCTAAGCATCCACAGGGCACAGGAACCATGGAGCAGCTGGGGACAGGGTCCTTCTAGGTTCCATCAGCACATTGTAATACAGATCTCCAAACCAAAATTCTGCTGAGAGAAAGCTAGTCTCCAGAAGTACTAACAGACCTTAGATTACAGCTCTCCACAACCCATTACTTCCCAAGAGAGCTGGCCTCCCATGAATCATGACACACTTAAGATCACACGCTCAGAGTCTTAGCAGATGGACAAGTTTCAGTCAAAGACACCCAGACTAGATAATATCAGAAATAACTAGACGGTGAGAGGCAAGCACAAGAAATTTAGCAACAGAAACCTTGGTGAATTGGAATTATCAAAACGCAGTTCTTCTACCACAGCAAGTCCTGGATAACCCAAGACATGGGAAAAACAAGATTCTGACTTAAAATCACATCTGATGATGATGATAAAGGATTTAAGAAAGACTAGAATAACTCCTTCAAGAAATACAGGAGAACACAGGTAAAGAGATAGAAGCCCTTAAAGAGAAACTACATAAATCCTTTAAAGAAATACAGAAAAACACAAGAAAACAGGTAAAGGAATTGAAAAAAAAACATCCAGGATCTAAAAATGGATATAGAAACAATAAATAAATAACAAAGTAAGAAAACCCTGGAGATAGAAAACCTAGGAAAGAGATCAAGAGTCATAGATACAAGCATCACCACACGAGTACAAGATATAGAAGAGAGAATCTCTGCTGCAAAAGACCAGAAATACCATAGAAAACATTTACACAACAATCCAAAAAATGAAAAATGCAAAAAGCTACTAACCCAAAGCATCCAGGAAATCCAAGACACAATGAGAAGACAAAACAAAAGGATAATAGGTATAGAAGAGAGCAAAGATTCAAATATCAAAGGGCCAGTAAATATCATCAACAAAATGATAGAAGAAAACTTCCCTAACCTAAAAATGAGATGCAGATAAACATATAAGAAGCCTAAAGAACTCCAAATATATTAGACCAAAATAGAAATTCCTCCTGTCACATCATAATAAAAACACCAAATGTACAGAAAAAAAAAGAAAGAATATTAAGAGTAATAATGGGAAATGGTCAAGTAACTTATAAAGTCAGACTTATCAGAATTACACCAGATTTCTCACCAGAGTCTATGAAAGCTATTAGATCCTGGGCAGATGTCATATAGATCTTAAGAGAACACAAATGCCAGCCCAGGCTACTATATCCAGCACAACTCTCAATTACCATAGATGGAGAAACCAAGATATTTCATAACAAAACCAAATTTACACAGTATCTTTCAACAAATTATGCCTTACAAAAGATAATTGATGTAAACTCCAACACAAGGAGAGAAAACACACCCTAAAAAAGGAAGAAACTAATCTTCTCTCAACAAACCCAAACAAAGATAGCCACACAAACATAATCCCACCTCTAACAACAAAAATAACAGGAAGCAACAACCACTGAACCTTAATATATCTTGACATCAATTGATTCAATTCCTCAATAAAAAGACATATACTAACAGAGTAGATATGGAAACAGGATCCAGCATTTTGCTGCATACAGGAAACACAGTTCTATTACAAAGACAGACCCTACCTCAGGGTGAAAGGCTGGAACACCTTTTTCCAAGCAAATAATCCCAAGATACAAGCTGTAGTACCCATTCTAATATTGAATACAATCCACTTTCAACCAAAAATTATCAAAAAATATAAGGAAGTACATTTTGTCCTCATCAAAGGAAAATCTACCAAGATGAACTCTCAGTTCTGAGTTTCTATGCTCCAAATTCAAGGGCACCCACATTCTTTAAAGAAACTTTAGTAAAGCTCAAAGCACACATTTCACCTCACACAATACTGGGAGACTTCAACATAACACTCTCATCAATGGACAGATCATAGAAACGAACTAAACAGAGATAGAGTTAAACTAATAAAAGTGAAACAAATTAATTTAACAGATATCTATAGAACATTTCATCCTAAAACAAAAGTATATACCTTCTTCTCAGCATGCCTTTGTACCTTATCCAAAATTGACATTATCAAAAAGCAGGCCTTAAAAGATACTAGAAGACTGAAATAATCTGATGCATTCTATCATATCACAACGAAATAAGGCTGCTCTTCAATAACAAGACAAACAACGAGAGCCCACATAAACATGGAAGCTGAACAACACTCTACTCAGTGATAACTTGGTCAGGGCAGAAATAAAGATATAAATTAAAGACTTTATAGATTTAATAAAAATGTAGTGCAATATACTCCAACTTATGTGACACAAGGAGAACAATGCTAAGAAGAAAACTAATAGCTTTGAGTGCCTCTAAGAAGACACTGGAGAGATCATATGCTAGCAGCTTAACAGCACATCTAAAAGCTCTAGAAAATAAAGAAGCAAATATACCCAAGAAGAATAGATGGCAGGAAATAATCAATCTCATATCTGAAGTAAACCAAGTGGAAACAAACAGAACTATAAAAAGAATCAACAAAACAAGAAGCTGGTTATTTGAGAAAATCACAAAGATAGATAAGCCCTTACCCAGACTAATCAGGGGGCACGGAGGCAGTATCCAAATTAACAAAATCAGAAATTAAAAGGAAGACATAACAACCAAAACTGAAGGATTTCAAAAAAATCATCTGATCCTATGACAAAAGCCTATATTGTGCAATACTGGAAAATTTAGATGAAATGGACAATTTACTAGACAGATCCCAGGAACAAAGTTAAATCAATATAAGATAAATGATCTAAACAGTCCTTTAACCCCTAAAGAAATAGTAGCAGTCATTAATAGTCTCCCAATGAAAAATAGCCCGGGACCAAACGGTTTTACTACAGACTTCTATTAGACCTTCAAATAAGACCTAACACCAATACTCTTCAAACTATTCCACAAAATAGAAGCCGAAGAAACACTATCAAATTCATTCTATGAAACCTCAATTATACTTATACCTAAATCACACAAAGGCCCAACAAAGAAAAAGAACTTCAGACTAATTTCCCTTATTAAAATAGATGTTAAAAATACTCAATAAAATTCTTGCAAACCAAATCCAAGAACACATCAAAATGATGATTCAAGTTGATAAAGTAGTCTTCTTTCCAGGGACACAGGGATGGTTCAATATAAGTAAATCCATTAACATTATCTACTATATAAACAAACTTAAAGAAAAAAAAACATGATCATCACATTAGATGCTCTGAAAACACTTGACACAATCCAACACCCCTTCATGTTAAAAGTCTTGGAAAATTCAGGAATTTATGGCTAATACATTAACATAGTAAAAGCAATATACAACAAACCAGTAGCCAACATCAAACTAAATGGAGAGAAACTTGAAACAATCCCATTAAAAATCAATGACCAGAGAAGGCTGCCCACTCTCTCCACCCTATTCAATGTAGTGTTTAAAATCCTAATAATAACAATTACACAAAAAGGAGGTCAAAGGGATACAAACTGGAAAGGCAAAAG
>NW_022196913.1:31653317-31654406 GCF_008632895.1 Mastomys coucha
TTCAGCAAAGTGGCTGAATTTAAAATCACTCAGTAGCCTTCCTCTACTCAAAGGATAAACAGGATGGTAAGGAAATTAGGGAAATGTCACCCTTCAAAATAGTCACAAGTAGTATTACATACCTTGCTGTGACTCTAACCAAGTAAGTGAAAGAGCTATATGACAAGAACTTCAAGTTTCTGAAGAAAGAAATTGAAGAAGATATCAGAAGATCAAAAGATCTACCGTGGTCATGGATCAGCAGGAGTAATATAGTTAAAATGGCCATATTGCTGAAAACAATCTACACACTCAATGAATTCCCCATTAAAATTCCAACTCAATTTTTCATAGTTATAAAGATCAATTTGCAAATTCATTTCAAATAATAAAAAACAAAACAACAACAACAAAAGAACAAGGACAGCAAAAAATATTTTCAACACTAAAAGAACTTCTGGGGGAATCACCATCCCTGACCTCAAGCTGTATTACAGAGCAATAGTGTTTAAAATGCATGGTATTGGTACAGAGACAGGCATGTAGATCAGTGAAATAGAATTGACCAAGAAATTAGCCCACATACCTATGGTCACTTGACCTTTGACAAAGGAGCTAAAACCATCCAGTCGAAAAAAGACTGCATTTTAAACCAATAGTACTGGTTCAACTGGTGCTAAACATGTACAATATAATTCCATCCATTCATATCTCCCTGTACAAAGCTCAAGTCTAAGTGGATCAAGGACCTCCACACAAATACCAGATACACTGAATCTAATAGAAGAGAAAGTAGGGAAGAGCCTGGAACACACGAGCACAGGGAAAATTTTCCTGGACAGAACACCAATGGCTTATGCTTGAAGATCAACAATTGACAAATGGGACCTCATAAAATTGAAAAGCTTCTGTAAGGCAAAGAACTCTGTCAATAAGACAAAATGGGAACTAACAGATTGTGAAAAGATCTTTAAACATCCTACATCTGATAGAAGGCTAATATTTAATGTATACAGAGAACTCATGTAGTTAGACTCCAGGAATTCAAATAACCCTATGAAAAATGGAATACAGAGCTAAACAAAGAATTCTCATCTAAGGAATATCTAA
>NW_022196913.1:31655000-31656032 GCF_008632895.1 Mastomys coucha
TTAACCCAGAATTGATCTTGTCTATAGGAAATATGCACACAAACTTTGGAGCAGAGACTGAAGGAAAGGCCACCCAGAAATTTCCCCACCTGAGGATCCATCAGATATATTGTGACCAAACCCAGACACTAGTGTGGATGCCAAGAAATGCTTGATGGAAGGAGCCTGATATAGCTGTCTTTAAGATGCTCTTCTAGAGCATGACAAACACAGATGCAGATGATGTCAGCCAAGTTTGGACTGAGCATGGACCCCAGTGGAAGAGTTAGGGAAAGGACTGAGGATCTGATGGGGTTGGCATGGCTTCAGGTACATATGTAGTAGAGGTTTGCCTTATCTGACATCGATGGAAGGAGAGAACCTTGGTCCTGTGAAGGCTCTGTGCCCCACTGTACAGGAATGCCAGAGGGGACAGATGGGAATGGGTGGGAGAGAGGGGGACCATTCTCACTGAAGCATGGGGAGGGGGAATGAGATAGGGGTTTACAGAGGGGAAACAGGGAAATGAGATACATAACATTTGAACTATAAATAAATAAAATATCCAATAAAAATAAATAAATGAAAAAGATTCCTCTGTTGAGAATTCTTTGTTTAACTCTGTACCCAATTTTTAATTGGTTTATCAGGTTTGGTGGAGTCAAACTTCTTGAATTCTTTGAATATTTTGGATATTAGCCCTCTATCAGTTTTAAGGATGGTAGAGATTTTTCCCAATCTGTTGGTTGCCATTTTGTCCTATTAACAGTGTCATTTGATTTACACAAGCTTTTCAGTTTCTTTAGTTCCCATTTATCAATTGTTCATTCATCTTAGAGCCTGAGCCATTGATGTGTTCAGAAAATTTTCCCCTGTGCCAACCTGTTTGGGATTCTTTCCCACTTTTTCTTCTCGATTCAGCATTTCTGGTTTTATGTGGAAGTCCTTGATCCATTTGGACATGAGCTATTTACAAGGAGATAAAAAAGAATCATTATGTATTCTTCTACTTACAGACTGCTAGTTAGGACAGGACCATTTGTTGAAAATGCT
>NW_022196913.1:31656042-31658906 GCF_008632895.1 Mastomys coucha
ATACCATATTTTGTTTTTCTTTTTATCACGTTTGCACTGTTGTACAGCTTGAAGTCAGGGATGGTGATTCCCCAATATGTTCTTTTATTTTGGATAATTATTTCAGCTATTGGGGTATTTTTGCTATTTCAGATAAAGTTGAGAATTGCTCTTTCTAGTTCTTTGAAGAATTAAATTGGAATTTTGATGAAGATTGCATTGAATCTCTAGATTGCTTTTGGTACGATGGCCATTTTACTATGTTAATCCTACTGATCCCTGATAATCTTTTGAGCTTCTGAGATCTTTGATTTCTTTCTTCTGACTTGAAGGTTTTATAATAACGATATTTCACTTGCTTGGTTAGAGTTACAACAAGATATTTTATATTATTTGAGACTAGTGTGAAAGGTTATGTTTCCCTAATTTCTTTCTCAACTTGTTTTATTTTTTGTTTATAAAAAGGCTACTGATTTATTTTGGTTAATTTTATATCCATCCATGTTGCTGAAGTTGTTTATCAGATATAGTTCTCTTGTAAAATTTATGGGGTTGTATATGTATACTGACATATCATTTGAAAATAGTAATGGCTTGATTTTTTTGTCAATATGTATCCCTTTGACTTCCTTTAATTGTCTAATTTCTCTATCTTTGAACACTATATTGAATATACAAGGAGAAAGCAGGCAGCCTTGTCTTGTCCGTGATTTTAGTGTAGTTGCTTCAAGTATCTCTCCATTTAATTTGATGTTGGCTGTTTGTTTGTTGTATACTGCTTTTATTATGTTTTGGTGTGTACCTTGATGTCCTGATCTTTCCAAGACTTTTAACATGAAGGGGTCCTGTATTTCGTAAAAGACTTCTTCACCATCTAAAAAGATGATTAAGGGATTTTTTCTTCGATTTTATTTATATACTGGATTAAGTTCATGGATTTCTCTATATTGAACCTCTCCTCCATACCTGGGATGAAGCCTACTTGAATATGGTGAATGATGGTTTTGATGAGTTTTTTTATTTGATTTGAGAGAATTTTACTGAGTATTTTTGCTAGATATTCATAAGGGAAATTGGTCTGAAGTTCTCTTTTATAAGTCCTTGTGTGTTTTAGATATCAGCACAATTCTGGCTTCATAAAATGAATTAGATAGTATTGCTTCTCTTTCTGTTTTGTAGAATAGTTTGAGAAATATTGGTATTAGGTCTTCTTTGAAGGTCAGAGACAATTCTGCACTAAAACCATCTGGCCCGGGGCATTTGTTTTGGTTGGGAGATTTTTAATGATTTATTCTATTTCCTTAGGTGTTATGGGATTGTTTAAATAGTTTTCCTGGTCCTGATTTAACTTTGGCACATGGTATCTGTTTAGAAAATCACTCATTTCACCTAGGTTTTCCAGATATGTTGAGTATAGGCTTTTCTAGCAGGATCTGATTTTTTTTTTAATTTCCTCAGTTTTTATTGTTATGTCTACCTCTTCATTTCTGATTTTGTGAATTTGGATACTGTCTCTGTGCCCTTTATGTAGTTTGGCTAGAAGTTTATCTGTCCTTTTATTTTCTCAAAGAACCAGCTCTTAGTTTTGTTGATTCTTTGTATACGTCTCTTTGTTTCTAATTGGTTGATTGTAGGCCTGCATTTGATTATTTCCTCCAAATTATCCCTCTTGTGTGTCTTGTCTTCTTTTTCTTCTTTAGAATTTGGATGTGCTTTTAACTTGATACTCTAGGATATCTCCAATTTCTTTACAAAGGTACTCACTGCTATGAACTTTCCCGTTAGCACTGCTTTCATTGTGTCCCATATGTTTGCATATGCTGTGCCTTCATTTTTGTTAAGTTCTGGGAAAAAATGTTTCATTTCTTTCTTTATTTCTTCCATTACCAAGTTACCGTTTAGTAGAGAGTTATTCAGTTTCAATGAGGATGTGCAGTTTCTGTTACTTTGTGTTACTGAAGACCAGCCTTAGTCTATGGTGATTTGATAAAAATGCATGGGATTATTTTGATTTTCTTGAATTTTATTTGACTTTGTGTTATATTTTAGTTTTACAGAACTCTGTTATAATTCCCTAAGCTTTTCACAAACCTCACTACAGGCATACTTCTGATGATTTTTCCTCTATAGGAAGAAGAAATTTTGTGAAGAAAATGTTAGTAGCTTAGAGTTCCAGGAGGCAACATGGCTATACTTGCACTTGGAAACCTACTGTCCATGGATTAAGCCTGAGAACTATGTAAATCATTAAGCTATGCTCTTTGCATATGGAGGTTGCAAAAAATCCTTTAGACTGAGTCTTTTGTGCTGAATTTTTTCATACATGATGATGTCAAGCCAGCTGAAATGTAGGCTGTAGCAAGTTGTTTTACAAAACATATTTCACAATTTAGTTTTTGTTTTGTTTAAATGTGTCCCACTTGTAATAAGCAATGGTTTTCGCATTGTTTTCTTGACTCAGATGTTCTAATGCATATAGTAAAGACTACTGTTATAAAACTAACAACTTAAATGCTTCTGCCTGTGTTCAGACTTCTATGTTAAAGACCACTGCAAAAGCTTTGCACTCTTCTATACTCTGCTTTGCAGACCACTTAACTTAACATAGAAAATACTTGATATGTCCATGTTGAAAGGATTGGTCCATGGGTAATTTTTGTCACTTTAAAAATGAAGTACATTTTGAAAGAATTAGTTTTAAAGTAATGAGGTTAAATAGTTCCAGTATTAAAAGATCCATTTTAAAATTTGTAAATCAATAATTTTTTGGTTGTTAAACATAAAAAAATAAAAAGCTTCTTTCTTCAAAGAGGCTTATTTTATGTTTGTTTATATGGTTAGTTTTGGAGAAGGTACCATGAGGTGCTGAGAAGAAGGCATATTCT
>NW_022196913.1:31658916-31665421 GCF_008632895.1 Mastomys coucha
TTTTTAGGATAAAATTGTATGTAGATATCAGTTAAATACATTTGATTCTTAACTTCTGTTAGTTTCAGTTAGTGTCTCTGTTTACTTTCTGTTTCCATAATCTGTCCTTTGATGAGAGTGAGGTGTTGAAGTCTCCCACTATTATTTTGTGAGGTTGAATATTGAGACAGTAACATTTCTATTATAAATATTAATGCCATTGCATTTAGGGAATTAATGTTCGGAATTGAGAGTTCATCTTGGTGTATTTTTCCTTTGATGAGTATGAAGTATCCTTCCCCATCTCTTATTTCTGATAACTTTTGATTGAAATTCTATTTCATTAGATATTTGAATAGCTACTCCAGTTTACTTCTTGGGACCATTTGTGTGGAAATTTTTTTCCAGTCTTTTATTCTGAGGTAGTGTCTGTCTTTGAAACTGAGGTGTGTTTGTTGTATGCAGCAAAATGTTGGTTCCTTTTCATATCCTGTCTGTTGGCCTGTAACTTTTCATTAAGGAATTGAGTATCTTGATGTTGAGAGATACTGAAGATACTAAAGACCAGTGATTGTTGCCTCTTGTTATTTTTGCTGTTAGAATTCTCTTCTCTTGATGTGCCATAAGGCAATTAATTTCTTAGTTTTTCTTAGTGTAGTTTTCCTCCTTCTGTGGGAGTTTTCCCTATAATTCTCTAAATACAGCTAGTTCAATGGAAATATATTGTTGACAAGTTTGGTTATGTCATAGTATATCTTGGTTTCTCCATTTATACTGATTGAGAATTTTACTGGCTATTGTAGCCTGGCCTGTTATTTGTGTTCTTTCAGGGTCTGCATATCATCTGTCCAAAATCTTTTGTTTTAGAGTATCTATTGAGATGGGTGGTGTAATTCTGATAGGTCTGGCTTTATATGTTACTTGACCTTTTTCCCTTACTGCTTTTAATATGTGTTTTTGTTTTGTGTTTTTAGTGTTTTGAATATTATATTATTGGATAAATTTCTTTTTTATTGAAAAATTTGCTGTTCTGCAGGTTTTTTTGTATGCTTATTAAAGGAACATCTCTTCCTTTAAGTTAAGGGAGTTTTCTTCTATGATTTTGTCGAAGATGTTTTCTGAACATCTGAATTGGGAATCCCCACTCTTCTATTCCTATTATTCTTAGGTTTGATCTTTTTTTATGGCCCTTAATTTCATTGAATGTTTTGGTTTACAAGGTTTTTGCACATTGTATTTTCTTTGACTATTTTCAGACTATCTTCTATGGTATACTATATGCCAAAGATTCTCTCCTCTATCTAGTCTATTCTGTTGGTAATGTTTGCATCTATGACTCTTGATCTCTTTCCTAGATTTTCTATCTCCAAGTTTGTCTCACTTTGTTATTTCTTTATTGTTACTATTTCCATTTTTAGATCCTGGACAGTATTGTTCAGTTCCTTCAACTGTTTGTGTTTTCCCATATTACTTTAAGGAATTTATGTTTTTCCTCTCTAAATGCTCCTACCTGTTTACCTGCGCGCTCCTGTATCTCTTTAAGGGAGTTATTTAATTCTTCATTAAGGTCCTCTATCATCTTCATGAGATAAGATTTTTGTTCCGGGCCTTGCTTTTCAGGTGTGTTAGGCTAGGCAGGGCTTACTGCTGTGGGAGAAATAGGTTCTGACAGTGACAAGTGGCATTGGATTCTATTGGTATGCTTGCCTCTCACCTTCTGATTATCTCTGGTGTTGACTGCCCTTGCTATCTCTGAGTGGAGCATGTCACTCCTGTGAACCTGGTTATAATGGACCTCCTTCAGTCGTGTTGTCTCTGCAAGCCTGTTTATTATGGACCCCCTGGTAGTAAGGCTATCTCTTAGTTTGGCCATATGTGTGGGGGGGGTGGAGGATGGTGAGGGCTAAAGCACCTGATTTGTCCATAAACACAGTTGTGCATAGGAAGGAAGATGTGTCTTAGGCAGGGCAAATGGGTTCCACCTGTTCTGGGCCCCATGGGGGTCCCAATTAAGCCAAGTATTAGAGCTGGGGGAATGGAAGCTATCTAACCTGTGAGACTGATTTTGATGAGCCTCCAGGGAGCCAAGCTGTCTCTGGGTGTGGGAAGGGGTCTGGAGCACTGGCACTGCCCAGGGCAGTATTGGGGTTGGAAGGGTAATATGCTTTTAATATTATTTTTAAATATTTATTAGTGTTTTGCATGTACACATTCCTCTGTGTGTGTGTGTGTGTGTGTGTGTGTGTGTGTGTGTGTGTGTCAGATTCCCTGAAGATGAAGATGGGGTTATGTAAAATTGTGAGATGTCATGTGGATACTGGGAATTCAATCAATGTTCTACCAGGTATATCCTCCTCTAAGGGATCTGTTTCCTGTACGGTGGGGAGTGTAATAGGAATTACCAACTCATCTTCTACCTTGTACAGGACTATTAGAAAATATTTACAGCCTTTCATATGTTCATATCAATATATAATATCATTATTGTCAGCATTTCCACATAAAGTGTGGTTTGAATATACACAGAACATACACTATATTTGCTTCCCAATGAACCCTGTTCTCAATTTTTACATTTTTTTGCTTGACTGCATAACACTTTTGCAAACCATATTTTTTTCTTTTTTTAAATTTATTTTTATTAGTTATTTACAATGTCATATGGTTTCTCCTTTCCCAGTTTCCCCTCCAAGAAACAAACAAACAAAAACAACAAGAGCGAACACCTGTTGCTTCTCCCCTCCCCATGCTTGCCACCCCACCCTCTCCCACTTATTGGCACTGGCATTCCCCTACACTGGGGCACAGAATCTTCACAGGGCCAAGGGCTTCTCTCCCATTGATGATCGACTTTGCAATCCTCTACTATATAAAGGCTACCAGAACAATCAGTCCCACCATGTATAGTCCTTGGTTGGTGGTTGAGTCCCTGGGAGCTCTGAGGGTGCTAGTTAGTTCATATTGTTGTTTGTCCTAAGGGGCTGCAAACCTTTCAGCTCCTTTGGTCCTTTCTCTAACTCCATCATTTGGGGACCCTGTACTCACTTCAATGGATGGTAATTCCTATTGTACTCCCCACCATACAGGAAACAGATCCCCCTAAGGGATCCCTCTAAGGGATCTGTTCCCTGTATGGTGGGTAGTGAAATAGGAATTACCAACTAATCTTCTACCTTGTACAGGACTATTAGAAAATATTTACAGCCTTTCAGATGTTCATACCAAAATCACTATTGTCAGCATTTCCATATAAAGTGTGGTTTGAACATACACAGATTTTACTATATTTGCTTCCCAATGAACCCTGTTCTCAAATTTTACATTTTTTGTCTTGACTGTATAGCACTTTGAAAACCATATTTTTATTCACACCCCAGTCACTAAGATCCTTAAGAGTCACTTATGCTTATGCTGAACCATAGCTAGAGAGAAGATAACACAGGCAAATTCTTTGTCAAAGTCCTGGACAATTAGAATATCTCTCTTCTCACAATTTTAATGTGATTTTTGTAAATGGAAGAAGAGATAGCTATGTCTAACACTTCAATGCAAAGTGCTTTATTCTTGCCATGCCAGAATACTTGCCTCTAAAATCTTTATATAGTCAGGTAGAAAATAAATATTTTCTGTCATATTCACATGACTATTTTGTACGGTGGACAATTTTTCCCTCTTTTCACATTTTTTTTATTTTTACTTTCTTCTCAAGCTTTGGAATTTTTTGTCTCCTACATTTTCTATCCCAAGATTATGAGTCCTGAATAGCCTAGAATGAAAGCTATGATATGGTTTCCTACCCTGGAGCAGAGCAAGGAAGAGAGGTGCCCCCAGGAGTGTTGATGGTTGTTATGAACATAAGGCTTGTTTGTAAAATAATGTATATGATATACTTCATGTTCCTTATTTGAGATATACTTTCTCCACAAAGATTATTGGTGAATGTCCTATCTGCCATTTTTAATAACTCCATGATAATTAGAAGCAGCATGAATTCATAACTATGGGTATGACTAAGCTATATGGTAAATATTGTGTCCTTCAAGACAACCCAACTATGCAAAACATAATGCTGTAATATGAATTTCTGGAACAGATCTTAAACAACAATGTCAACTGAAATATGATCTTGTTTGTGGCAAAGATATTAAAGTAAGAGATAAAGAGATTTAGAGAGTGCTGATCACAAAGCAAAATCACACCCAGCTAAATTTATTGTTTGTTCTTTCAAGGGTAGCCAGATTCCTGAGTTCAAGGTCACCCTGGGACAGAGCTAGTTTAGGTCCCAGGCATGGCAGAAATGGTGACCTGAGGGTGGGATCTCATCTGGCTAGCTTGTTATTTGTGCTCCCAAAGGCAGGCAGGTCTCTGTATTCATTGACTATGTTTTAAAAAATAAAGGCCGCTTGCTGTTTTCTTTGCTGTCTTCTAAGATGAAGTGGCTAAGGTCATAAAATGATGATCCATGGAATAATCAAAAAGAATATATAAATAAAAAACTGGGCTTTGATTTGCAAGGGAGATGCTCTCTGAGAGAATTGCTTGATGAGTCAACTCAGCTCCTTTAGAATTTTCTAGCAAGAGCTGAGCTGTCTACAGATTTCTCAAGATCTGTCTCCAACAGAACACAGGATGTCAGCTTTTACCTCACAATTGACATGGAAGTATTCTTTCTGCCTCTCCCATACATTCCTTTTCTGTGTTGAGGCCTTCCCCTATTAATGTTACTGTCACCATTTTATATTCAGTCTCCATTTTATTCATAAGAGGAGATTAAGTCCAGATTCTCAGACTCAGTTTCCCAAAAGTAAAGATCTATAGGTAACCCCAAAAAATGTTAAAAAAAAAAGCCAAAATTTATGGTTGAATCCCTTGTAACCTGTTATTAAATTCCCCTATTCAGAACCTGTATATCAGCCTTCGTACCACATTTGGGCTAATCAGCTTAAAGCCTAGCTTATAATATTTTGTCTAGTAAGCTAAAAATGTTGTACTATTTCACTGTTTGCCTTTGAGCCTTTGTACCTTGCTGCTCACATAAAAATCCTGCCCTGAGGAGTTTCTGTTACCACAATTAGCTTTGTCATTCTTGTGGTCCTATATGTCTAGGATTATTGTTTGTGTGTTTAATAACCTATATTTTTCCTAACTGAGATAAGTGTACATATGATTTGTATAGCAATTCCCAGACCCCTACTCTCAGAAAACCTCTACAGGCTGAAACTGATCCTTAGCATCTAGATTTTGTAAGTTTAACAATTAAATGTAACTATCAAAAGCACCTCTGCATATGTCATATACACATATAGAAAATAGATATCTGATGATAATAATAAATTTTAGATAGTTGATAGAGATAGAGGCCAGATAAGTGATATATGATAGACATGGGTGATAAGTATGATAGATGATGGATACGACTGAGAGACAAATAATAGATTAATAAATGATAGAGAGATAGATGGATCAACATATTATAGAAAATATGTAGATAGATAGATAGATAGATAGATAGATAGATAGATAGATAGATGGATGGATAAATAGAGACAGACAGATAGAAAATAAATAAATGATACCTAAATTGAGAGACAGTTAATACATCAATAGGTAAAATTGGATTTATAGATAAATAGATAATAGATTGGTATATGAACTATGAAAGATAGAAGAATAATTTGTAGTTAGATAGAAATGAGATAGATGGGCAGATAAATTGATAGTGTCATAATAAGGGTTTCATTCCTATGATGAAACAACATGACCAAGGTAAATCTTATAAAGGACTACACTTTGTTGTGGCTCATTTACAGGTTCAGAGGTTCAGTTTTTTAACAACATGGCAAGAAGCAAGGCAATGTACTGTCAGGCATAGCAAAGGAGGAGCTGAAAATTCTGCATCTTGTTCTAAAGGCAAACTGGAAAAGACTTGCATCCTCTGGAAGATAGAAGGAAGCACTCTAAGCTCACCCCCATAGTGACACACTTCTGCCACCAAGGCCACACCCACTCCAATGACATCATGCCTCCCAGCAGTCCCATTTCCTTGGACAAACATACTCAAACTACTGTATTCCATTCACTTTCCCCCATAGGCTTTTTTAACACATGAGCCTGTAGGGACCATACCTAGCCATAGCATTATTCTAAATCATTTACTTCACCTTCAAAAGTTTCAACAGTCTAGGAGAATGATAAAAGTACTATCCTCAAAATCTCTTCTGATGTTCAACTTAAATGTAATAACCTATAAAATAAAAATAAAAAAGCAGATCACATATCTCCAAAATCACAGGATATAATTACCATTTCAAAATGACAAAGTGAGGAAATACTGGACCAAACAAAGACCAAAAGTCAGCTGGCCAAACTCTAAATTCTACATCTCCATGTTTATTGCCAAAGCACTCTTCAGATTTCCTATTATTTTTTGGTTTGTTAACTGAAGAACAGTTTGGTTTTTTTGCTGGTTCCACTCCTAGTTAGCTGCTTTCCTCAGCACTCAGATGGTATTCCATAGCACTACCAT
>NW_022196913.1:31667228-31672515 GCF_008632895.1 Mastomys coucha
GAAAACAAAGCTCTAATTTTACATGAGCACAGCTCATATGAACTTATAGCAGTATGTACATGTCTGGACCAGGTCTTCTCTGAATATATTACATCTTCCATTTTACTATTTTAATGTGATTCCTGAGTGTAAAAGGACTTCTCTGATTCTTGTGATTTCTCCTCGGCATTTTTTTTCTTTTGCTTGTCCAAATTCTATGATCATTTTTGTTTTATATTATCTTATTTTATTATATTGTACTTTATTATTATCTCTTAGAAGCTTGCTTTTTATTATTTAGAAACAAATCAAATAGTGGATCTGGAGAGGTAAAAGAAAAAATACTGATATCTACTTTAAATGTTTATTTTTTTTAATTAAATCTGATTTAAAAAAGACTTGGATTTGATATGTCTCAAATTTCAATAAATACATTGATTTATATTTTAGAAAAGTATATTTCAAAGTTTACTTTTACATAATAAATGGACTAATTATATCATTTAATATTAAAGTTATTCATATATATGTGATATATGTGTATTAATATACACACATATATACATACATATACACACATACACATGTATATATATATATATATACACACACATATACACACACACATATAATTATGTACATATATATGTACATGATGTGGAACTGTCCCCAATGTTTCCTTCCTGAGATCTAGCTTTCATGGTATGAGAACATGATCTTGAGGATCATTACAAAGGATGGAAAAAACCAAAAGTCTTGCCCAGGTAAGATAGATATGAATACCAAAAATAAAAGGCCTGTATAGTATATAGGTATTTATTGGTACTCATAACTTGTTGGTAAACAAAAGTTCATGAATTCAACTTAAAAACTACTCTACAAGAAGAAATTATACACTGCCCTGGAAATCTATACAAATTATCTAGGGCTAAGAAAATGATAGATCTTATAGGAGGAACAACATCTTCCATTTTAATACACAAGGATAATCCTTAATTACATTCCAAATATTTGTTGTTACACCTACAGCTAAATGAACAACTCATTCTTAATGAATGAATTTTTTATGCAAAAGATTGAATTC
The DNA here is from genome assembly GCF_008632895.1 of Mastomys coucha. Taxonomy (NCBI): domain Eukaryota; kingdom Metazoa; phylum Chordata; class Mammalia; order Rodentia; family Muridae; genus Mastomys; species Mastomys coucha. The sequence continues at coordinate 31,668,292 of NW_022196913.1, forward strand.
ACTATAGAAAACTACAACCAGTCAAAAGGCAGAAATGTACATCCCAATCCAATCCCAGTGGATACATACACATACTGAGCAAATCCCATCCATAAGGCTCTGAGACATTTGTAGAAAGAGAAATATAAAAATTCTAAGAGCCAGAGCACGAATAGGGGAGTTTGCTGTGAGATTATATCTTTTAGTAGTACCAGAAGCTATATGCATAAGATCTTACCAACAAGTCTACCTTATATGAGATGAACAAGGGCTACAGTAGATATACCAACAGGATGGAGAAATAACCAGGAGTTGGCAGCTTTTCATAAAGATCTACAGACAATAAGAAATGCAGAACATGGAAGAAAGTCTTCCACAGTGAAGAATACAGCAATTACTTATCTAATAACAAATATAAAACATTGAAAACTTGCATACAAGGAACATTATATAGATTTAGGATGTTTTATGTTTTTGTATATGGGGTGTGTTTGTTATAATAAATAGTTTTCTTTATATATATGTGCAATAATAAATGAAAATATATAAATTTGAAAAAGAGCAGTGAGTGATACATGAAGGTCTTCAGAGGGAGAAAATATAGAGGACAAATGATATAATTATAACCTCACAATTAAATGAAAAATATTGGGGAAAATGTTTGGTAGTTGAAAACCTGTCTGCCATGTTTCTATGTCTGCCTCTACTATCCAAAGAACAGTGACCATGACATGATTTTTCAAAAAGAAGAGGCTCCTTACTGAGCACTTTTGAAAACTAGGAAAGAGAATATTGCCACTGAACTTTCCATTTCAAGATATTAGACCAGATGACTGAAGTAAGCAGTCATTTAGGGTAAATACAGTTTTAGAAATATACATCTAAAGCAATGTAGTGTTCATTGACCTTTTCATGATTGTAACATATGAAAGAACAATGCAATCAGTGGTGACTTTTGAAAACACTTATTTGTTTAGGTTTGCATTGTTCTGACACAATATCTGAGAATGTTGTCATAAAAGGAGAAAGGTTTATTTTAGCTCAGAATTTCCAAGGGATTATTCAATTGTCACTTAGGTCTATGGGCCTGTACCATATTATGTTAATGACAAATATGGTAAAGTTAGCCTATTCACATATTTCCTATCAGAAAGAAATGACAGGGAGAGAGGGGAAGAGAAAACTTTGATATCCATTTGAAGTCACACATTCAGTGATATAACCCATCTCATTGCAGTGCTACAGGCTGAAGACTACAAGCTTCAATACAGAGTTCCTAGAGGTTGCTGAAGACACAGACTGTAACCCAATGAATCAAAAATTCATAGAGAGCTAGACACAATTGCTCTGTGGTACAACTAGAGGGTTTGAGGTCAGGGATGGTGATTTCCCCCAGAAGTTCTTTTATTGTTGAGAATAGTTTTCTTCATTATCTTGAGTTTCTTCTTATTCCAAATGAATTGGAGAATTGCTCTTTCTAACTCTATGAGGAACTGAGTTGGAATTTTGATGGGGATTCAATTGAATCTGTAGATTGCTTTCAGCAAGATGGCCATTTTTACTATATCAATCCTGCCAGTTCACTAGCATGGGATATCTTACAATCTTCTGAGGTCTTCTTCAGTTTCTTCAGAAACTTAAAGTTCTTGTCATACAGATTTTTCACTTGTTTAGTTAGAGTCACATCAAGGTATTTTATATTATTTATGACTGTTGTGAATGGTGTCATTTCCTTAATTTCTTTCCCAGTTTGTTTATCCTTGGAGTATATAGTAAGCCTACTGATTTGTGTGAGTTAAATTTATATCCAGCCACTTTCCTGAAGTTGTTTATCAAGTTTAGGTGTTCTCCTGGAATTTCTGGGGTGATGTAAATACACTATCACATCATCTGCCAATAGTGATATTTTGACTTCTTCCTTTCCAATTTGTATCCCTTTGACGACCTTGTGTTGTCTAATTGCTTTAACTATGACTTCAATTGCCATATTGGATAGAGAGCTAGTAGGCATTCTTGTCTAGTCCCTGATTTTAGTGGGATTCCTTTAAGTTTCTCACCATTTAACTTTGATATTGGCTACCGGTTTGCTGTATATTGCTTTTACTATGTGAAGGTATAGGCCTTGAGCTACTGACCTTTTCAAGACTTTTAACATGAAGGGATGTTGAATTTTGTAAAATGCTTTTTCAAACTAGGACACTATTTTGGATGCCAGGAAGTGCTTGCTGATGGTAGCCTGATATGTCTGTCTCTTAAAAGACACTCGGGAAGAGCCTTGTGAAGAAAGAGGAGGATACTTGCAGCCAATTATTGGACTGAGTATGGGTCTCCAATGGAGGAGTTGGAGAAGGGACTTAAAGAGCTGAAAGGTTTTGTGCCCCTATGGGGGAGCAACAGTGTCAACCTACCAGATCCACAGAGCTCCTGGGGACTGGTTCTTCAACTAAAGAGTACACCTAAAGGGACCCATGGCTCCAGGCACATATGTGCCAAACAATGGCCTTGTTGGACATCAGTGGGAGAAGTCCTTGGTCCTATGGGGGGTTTGATGCCCCAGTGTAGGGAAATGCCAGGGTGGGTGAGTAGGGGAGCACGATCATAGAGGCAGAGGAAAGAGGGATAGGATTGGAGGTTTCTGGAGAAGAGACCCAGAGAGGGTATAACTTTGAAATGTAAATAAAGAAAATATCCAATAAAAGAAAAAAGATGGAAGAAAGCTGAACACAAAAAAGTACAAAGGGAATAGACTGTTCTTATGTCTAATTCTAATTCAATAATGAAGAGGAGTAACTTCTTTATTGAGAACACTGAGTTATTATTTTCTATGTTTCATCTGGGCTACTCTCACCTCAGGGCTATGTTTTCATGTCTTACCAAAACTATTGTGCTTCTCCTTCCTCTACCTGTACCTTCTTTTCTCCCTCCATGGTTCTCCTTTGACCCACAGGCTTAGGAACCCTAAACTCTGTCTATGTCTATTCTACCAAGCTATTGGCTATTGTCATCTTTATTTGCCAAACAGAAATAACTTGGGAGCAAGGTCACATAGCTTCTACTTATGGACTCTCTCATCTCTGAGGTAACAAGGTCTTGAGGAATGGCTATTAGCATTAGAATACAAGCAGCATCAGGCCAACACACTATAGGACTTGATGCCTTCTAGCACAGTACATACATTTTAGTACCATTTGAGTCTACTAAATTTAGGGATGTTTTATCTTTACAATTTTGATCAATTTTCTTTCAAAGTCAGTGGTAAACAGGAAATAAAGTTTATGAACATTGGTCATAAAATTAACTGGCTTCAGTATTTCATCTCTTTGATTTTCCCCTTGTAATATTTCACCTACTCTCAGTCACTCAAATTCTTTCTCATTTCTATGTGCTAGATTCTTCTGTCAAACCATAGGCTACTGATGTCTGCTTTCAGCCTTCCTGATTGTAGTCTGAATGTAATAAGTAGTCTTTTTACATTTTATCTTATTATTTATTTTCTAATGATAGACAAAGGAAGAAATAATCATATGGAAGGAGAAGTACAAGTTGGGAGAAGGACAGGTAGAGGAATCTTTAATCATGATATATTGTATGAATTTTAAAAAGATCTATTTTTTATTAAAGAAGATTAACTATTTCAGAGCTGCAGAGAAATCCTAGTAATTAAGAGTACTTGTTGTTCATACAGAGGGTCTAGGTTCAATATTAGTACCCACATAGTAGCTCAAAAACACACATGCATCTGAATCCACAGTATCTGGATACTGCTTTATGGCTTGTTGCATAATACTCTTTGCATAATACCTTTGACCACAAGCCCTAATATCATATCACCAGCCATTAATCAAGAAAAATTTCTATAGACTTACCTATAACCCAATATTAAAGAGGCATTTTCTCGGGCTAGGCTTTTCTTACCAGCTTACTCTGGCTTGTGGAAAGTTAACCTTAAATCTAACCAGAGCAGTGTATTTCAGACTATGTCATTTCCCTGGTTTTATCCCTTTAGTTTGAGAGACCAAATTTTTGGGTTCAGACTCCATCTTATAGAACCAGACCTAAGTCTGAACTCAAGGCCAGTACCTAACATTAGTTTTCAAGTTACTCCCTACCAGCAACAAAACCCAAGCCTAGCTCCAATTTCTAGGCTAACCACAAGACCTGCATATCCAAGTTAATCTCCCCCAAACAAACCTGAGTCTAGTGCCAGTCTCCAGGATATTTCCCCACTACAAATCTCTACCTCCA
>NW_022196913.1:31672869-31676620 GCF_008632895.1 Mastomys coucha
CTGGGAGCTCTGGGTGGTCTGGTTGGTTGATATTGTTGTTCTTCCTATAAAACCTTGCCCTCTGAATTATTGGGGATCTTCTCCACAAAAACTGATCCCAGTATTGATAGTGAGCTAAGCCTATGTTCAAGTTTGTCTTTTTCTTTTCTTTTCCTTTTTTTTTCTTTTTTTTGGGGGGGGTGTTGTTTGTTTGTTTGTGTTTGTTTTTTCAAGACAGGATTTCTCTGTTTAGGTCTGGCTGTCCAGGAACTCACTATGTAGACCAAGCTGGCCTCAAACTCAGAAATCCACCTGCCTCTGCCTCTCAAGTGCTGGGATTAAAGGCACCATCACTGCCCAGCTCATTTTCAAAACCTAAATTTGGCCAACTGTACCAAATTCTTTATGCGGTGATTTGGCAAGACCTCCTAGAGGACACCTCTTGGTTTAAATCTCTTTTCCTGTAGGGCATTAGTCTGTTCAGGCAACTTAGGTCCAGTGGAGTAATAGGCCTAGAACCCTGAAGCACCCAGTGGGCAATTTTTTTCACAAGGGATGGTAGGAGTTTGGCTGTAACTCCTGGGACCTTGGCTCAGGTTTCAGGCACATCCTCTTGCAGCTGTCCCCGCAGGAGATGTATTCTCTATCAAGTAGACAATGCCCCAAGCTCCGAACATCCTATCTGGACCCTACTTCCAGACATCTCACCACAGACAGAGATGGCCGACCCCACAGATTGCCATGCCTCACACAATATAAGGGGCAGTTCTCCTCTACCTCTCTCTTGCTCTTTGTCCCTTCTCTTGACCTCTTTCCTCTCTTGCTCTTTGTCTCTTCTCTTGTCTTCTTCCTCTCTCTCTTGCTCTTTGTTCTCTTCTATTTCCTTCTTCCTCTCTGTCTTGTTTTTTGTCCCTTCTCTTACCTTCTTCCTCTCTCTCCTGCTCTTCATTCTCTTCTCTTGCCTTCTTCTCTCTCTATCTTACTCTCTTGCTTCCTTTCTTTCCTTTCTCTCTCTCTCCTTCTCTTCTCCTGTCCTTCTTCTCCTTTCCTTCTCTCTAGATGACCAGCCTATTTTCTCTTTCCTATTATAAAATATCTCACTTGTGCTTTGCCTTCTTTTAATTAACTAACCTGTCATGCAGCCACAGGCGACATCAGCAGAGAACCCAGGTATGAGCAGCAGAGATCCCCAGGCCACAGGAGAGAGAGACACAGGCCCCACATTCTCCCTACACCAGTGGCAGAAATTCTTTTCTTGGCTAGCAAAAAGACAAAGGATACAAAGGACGAGATACCAACTAGATCATCAACCTACTTCTGCACTACTCCTCTAACAGGTTCACCAAGGAGGAACAGGGGAGGATGCTATCTTTACACCCCTGACTTATTTAACCACTCAGGTGGAACCACAGTTGCCACATGCTTTTCTGCAGGAGGCAGCCATATCACAGGTATGGAAAAATGGACCTGTAGAACTGTAGAAACTGTAGAAAAGATGCTATTAGACATTTCCGTAGAGGAAGTCCACATTATTTTGTAACATGTCAAATAGAGGACCCAAAAACTCACACTTAAATACAGACTTGTGTTTGAAAAGGACAGAAAAGAATTGAGGAAAATAACACCCTTTAGAGCAGTCAGAAATAATAAAAATATCTTGATGTAACTCTAACAAAATAAGTGAAAGGCTTGTATAACAAGTGGTACAAGTCTATGAAGAAAGAAATTAAGGAAGCTATCATATGATGGAAACATCTCCCATGTTCATGGATTGGTAGGATTAGCAAAGTAAAAAATGACCATCTTACCAAAAGCAATCTGCAGATTCAGTGAAATTCCTATCAAAATTCCTAGACAATTCTTGAACCTGAAAAGCAATTCTCAATTTCATATGGAAAACAAAAAACCCAGGATACCTAATAATAAAAATAAATGGCTTCTAATATTAATAATAATAACTGTATAGTAAATGAACTTCTAGAGGTATCACCATCCCTGACTGCAAGAGCAACAATATTTCAATCCACACGGAACTGGCATAAAATCAGACATGATGATCAATGAAATAGAATTAAACCTAATGAATTAAACTCACACATGATTAAAATCACACAGTTGATTTTCCAAAAACATGTACTATAAAAATAAAAATAGAAAACATCTTCAGCAAATACTGCTAGTCTAACAAGATTTCTGTAGGTAAGAATATTCAAGAACTCATGTCTAACATCCTGCACAAAAATCAAGTCCATGTGAATCAAAGATGTCACCATAAAACTAGATCTAATATAAGAGAAAGTGGGGAATAGCTTTGCACACAGTTTTACAATAGACAACATTTTGTACTGAATGCCAATGACTTAGGCACTGGAGATCATTAATAAATGATACTCATGGAACTAAAATCAGAACAGGAAAAGATCTTCACCAGCAGTCCCTCTGACTGAGGACTAATGTGAAAAATATATAAAAACTCATGGAATTGAAAATTGACAAATCAAATAATCCAATTTAAAAATGAGATACAAAGCTAAATAGAGAATTCTAAACAGAGGAATCTCTAATAAACAAATAGCACTTAAAGAAATGTTCAACATTTTTATACACAGAAATGCAAATCAATGTGAATCTGAGACTCTATCTTACTTCAAAACAGGTAAGGTCAAAAACTCAAGGGACCGACAGCACATGCTGGTGAGGATATAAAGCAAAGGGAATACATTTCCATTGATGGTGAGAGTACAAACTTGTATGACCACTTTAGAAATCAATTTGGAAGTTCTTGGGAAAATTGAGAATATATTTAACTCAAGACCCAGCTACACAACTCCTTGGCACATACCCAAAATACTCCCCACAATACAACAGGGACACTTGCTCAATATATATTCATACCAGCAACTAGACAAAACCTAGATGTTTGAAAATGGATAAAGAAGATAAAGTACAATTACACAATGGAGTAATATTCTAATATTAAAAATAGAGACATTCTGAATTTTACAGGCAAATAGATGGTTGAGAATTTCCACCTGAGACAGTTAGTGCAAACATCAAAATAAATGTATTGTATGCAAACACTTTTAATTGGACATTAGCCATAAAGTGCAGGATAAACATGATACAATCTACAGATCCAAAGAAACTGGGTGATAAGGAAAAAACCAATGAGGATGTTTGAATCTCAATAAGAGGGGAAACAAAATATTCTTCAAAGGTGGATGAAGAGAGGGAATTATTTGAGAAAAGTGGTGAGAAGTGGTATGGAAATGGCCATCAGGTACAGGGTTGGAGGAGCCAAGAAAGGGCTAGGAGTGAGAAAAGTAATCGGTGGGGAGCATCTCTCCTTGCCAGCAGCAAGTCTGGAACAGGGAGGCTCTTGGGAGTCTATGGGAGTCACCTTAACCAAGACTTCTAGAAGTTCAGGTTATGGAGATTGAATAGCCATCTCCTGTAGCCAGATGGGACTTCCAGTGGAGGGAAGGGAACATCAACCTACCCCCAAACTTTTGACCCAACAAATATACTGTATATAAGATGCATAGAGATAATTAATGATGGAATAGAAGTTGAGGGAATGCCCAACCAATGATTTGCCCAACTTGAGACCCATCCTATTGGAAAAGAGCCAACACCTGATACTATTAATGATATTCTGCTATGCTTTCAGACAGGAGCCTGCCATAACTGTCTCCTGAGAGACTTCATCAAACAGCTGATGGAAATAGAGGCAGAGACCCACAGCCAAACATCAGGCAGAGCTTGGGGAGTC
>NW_022196913.1:31677072-31681592 GCF_008632895.1 Mastomys coucha
GTTAGATAACAATTGTATTGGATTGACTATGTTTTCCCTGTTAACATGGTTTCCTAAGGACAGCCTGAGTGTTGTGAAGTATTAAAAGTGTTATAATTCTGACTAGGATACATGGATCAATTAGTGAGTTTTACACTTTGACCTTAATAACTTGACTTTCATAACTTTTCTGCACAATAAATATGACTACATTAATAAACTTTAACATTATTTGCTAGATTAACATATATTGTTGGTGATATATTTGATTTGGGCAACATAACTTTATTGATATATATTATATTCAATGAACAAAAAAGATGAGTAGACTTTTTAGATGTGGACATTTCTAAAGAGAATGTTTTTATTTTTTTAAAAGAGAAACATTATACCCACATAAGCATTTGAAATACATACAAATAAAAACAATTGCTCAGCAATTTACTGTTGAGAAGCATCTCCAAAGTAGACATGGTAAATATTCACTTAACAATCTTTCCCAGTTATGAGACACTTCAATAATCTGAGCTGAAGTATAATGTAATTTGTATCATGATCTATGCAGTAGGAAAGGTTAAACATTGCCAAAAATTTATCTTTTTTGCTACTTGATTTTAAGAATGAAAGATGTTCCCAGTGGGGAAATTCTTCCTTCATCTCTTCTGTAGGAGAGACCTAAAAAACCAAAATGATAATCAGTTACATATTAATTACATTTTTAGTGTTCCTTTTTCCTTATTTCTTCTGTGTCAAATTAGAGAAATACATTCAGAAATGTGCTGCTTCCATCAAAGTTATGAGTTTTTATTTATCTAAGCCAAGAAAGTCTTAAGCAGTTAGACTTTTAGAATATGTGGTAAGGACTCGTGTGCATCTCTTCAAAGGCTTAGATAATTGCAGAGGAAGTATGCCATTTCAAAGCACAGGAAATGTAGAAATTTTCTCTTGATTCTGGACCAATGAAATTTTTCATATCAGTTACTCATTCAGGAAATTCTTACATGTCCTTTTATATGTATTTCTTGGAAGCTGATATTCACAAGTTTTCTACTAAATCCAACCTCCATGAGGTATATGTATAATAATCTCCCAAGTGATTTGGATCAGATGGTGATTTAATATGTAGACCCAAGGGGTGACTGATATTGAAAGGCCAGAGCTCTTTTCATCCAACCAAGCAAGGAGTCCTTTAACTGACTACAAGGAACATCTATGTTTCATTCTGATCTCTAAAGTGAAAAGAGATGAGAAGTATCTGAAAAGATTATGGAGAGCTATTAGATCAGAGGTTCTAAAACTTTAATGCTGTGACCCTATAATATAGTTCCTCATCCTGTGGTGAACCCCAACCATAAAATTATATTCTTTCCCACTTAATAACTCTAATTAATTAATTTTGCTAATTTAAGTAATTTTAATTTAAATATCTGATATGCAGAATATCAGGTATATAACCATTGTGAAGGGATAATTTGAACCTCAAAGGAATCATGACCCACAGGTTTAAAAACACTGTCTTATGAAAAGATTGTGAATAAGATCAGATATCTTTTTCACTCTAAGAAGATGAGGTATTTCAGCATTGTTTTTCTTGTTGTTAATTTTCACAAACACCTGTTTTATAAGTGAAAATAACTCGTGGGAAGTGCTTACCTTGGTAAGTATCCACCTAAGGTCATCCAGGACTTGTCTGGTGGTTTCTTCGATCTCCTTGGCTTTTGAGAGGATCTTTTCAGGGACATCTTGCATGGCACTCAGTTCAGTCATGAGATGGAATAGAGGGCTGGTCCAGGAACCCACAAAATTGATCAAAGTTTTTAAATATGCTGCAATCTGTTAGACACAATTGAACCATTGCATTACATAATTTAAGTATAGCAGGATTTGTATCTGTAATGTTCATGTAGAGAAGTTGAACTGAAACATGAATGTGCTATGTGTATATGACACATGTATAGATATTATAAAGTTTGGAAGTATAATACTTAAACAACAGGTATATTTTCTAAAAAATAAAATGAATTATGGGGCTTGTTAATTAGCATTTTTCTGAGGTTAGGCTATCATATTTTGTTCTCCCTATGCAATTCTCACAATTTCCTTTCCAGTGAGTTGTTTATTATTTGGTTATTTGTTCATCAATTTGTAAAATGGTTTTTGCTAGTACTCAATAGGGACCAATAAGGTTTGTCTCATGATAGATAGAGGCAGGGGTAAGTGGTTATAATCATTTTCAATAAGAGATTCATGTACACCATGTATAGGGGAAGAACTATATCATATCCTAATGTAGAACTGCTATTATATAGAGACCTTCTCATCATGTGTTTGGGCATTTTTCATCCTAAGGAACATAAACTATTATTTTACAGGACTACTCTGTTCATTTGGTTTTCAGTTAAGGCATAGAGAATAATAGAAGGATGAAGAGATAGCTTAAAAATGAAATAGAACCAGGACAGATTTGAAAACCAAGAATAAAAATAGTATTCAATCACATAGAATGTTATCACACAGAACCCTTTAGCAACATATAATGAATACAGCCACACTGTTATCACTGATGGATAGAAAAATTAACTCAAAGAATCCACAAAAACATACTAAGTAAAATTTGAGTGGTTGGTCATTCCTAGAATACCATTCTCTAAATGGTGGATTTAAGCATTTGCAACACTATTTTAGGTATTTGATTTTATGTATAATTTATTAGTGCTATAATAGGATTATTGTCTATACTTTATCTTCATTTTTTGCATTCATGATTACCGTATCTATCATAATACCTGAAATAACTGACAATACTACAAACCCAATGTATTGCTTATGGAGTTCTATGGAAAATCCTTGAAGGAAACTCACTTCAATATTTATCTGTACAGTTCCTCTATTTGCAGGTAGCGTGAGACTTGAATGACAGTAAGTTCCGGCTCTGACAACAGTCTCGTCCTGCCTAATCATTTGAGAACTCTGCAAATAAAACAAAAGAAAGAGTTCAGAAACCATAAATAACTTCAAGACCATAATATTAATGCATTTTAGTGGATTTTAAAAATCTAACAAATAATTCATAAAATACAGATATTAAGGAATTAAAAAACTGTTCTGTAATTTTGTGTATAAACATTGTACCTGAAATTTTATTGTGTTTTTCTTAACTTTTGAATATTTAACTCCTTCCTCATTTACTTGCTTTCCTTCTTCACTTTTAAAAGTTAAGCTAAGAAAGGCAGACACTGAAAGGATAAAACTGTCCAAGAACTAAGTCATTTATTTATCACCACTGTTTAGCATTTTAGCACAAGGCCATAGCACATATTTCTTAATCTTTTGACTTTTCTTGTCAGTAAGAACAGACATTTCCTTACCTAGACAATAGAATTATAAATTCTTAATTTAACACTAAAGAATATAGCTAGACCTGTTTATAATAGGTTTAGAATGAAATTGTATCAAAAATAAAATATTTTACAGACAATTCTGTGTAAATTCAAAGTACATGAATTATAAAGAATATAAATTAATGTCATGTATTTAATCATTGTATAAATAATAAATTACTTAATTTAATTATATATATACTTTAGAATACCTTTTTACTTAAAAAATCAGCTAATTTGTGAATGGTTAATGAATAATTGTGAAGGTAAAGAAGTCAATTAAGAACAGGAAATATAAATACTGTATAATACTTTCTCTTCTAAAGTACAATCATTGACATGAGGCTCATATTGGGAAGCAGCTGGAAGAAAGTAAGGTACTTACAAGAGCAAAAAATTCTCCAGATGAGAATTGGTTGTAATGCTGAGTCATGTTAAGGGGAGAAAAATAACATCTAGTCAACAAAAAATATGATGACATATTTATTCCAAACAGAGACACATTCTTTTGATGCCCATCATATTGAAGGTTTTCCTGTTTCTATAGTTTCTTCTTTTCTGTCCTTGAGATATGACAATCACGCAAAGGGGAAATGGATCCATTGTACACTTTTATTCCTGCCCTAATATTGGACAACTTGTTATTACTGAAAATCTTTAAACCACGAGTCCTAGTATTTAAGGGATTCTTGAAAAGGGAGATTCTCTGTCTCTCTCTGTCTCTCTGTCTCTCTGTCTCTCTGTCTCTCTCTCTCTCTGTCTCTCTCTCTCTCTTACTCTCTCACTCACTCTCTCTCTTTCTATTACTCTCTCTCACTCTCTCTCATTCTCCCTCACTCTCTGTCTTCCTTCCTTTCTTTTGTTCCATCTACCTTGCCTCCTCACATGTTTTATTTTATCTCTGTTACAAATATATGGTTCACTGTAATGCACATCTTTTACAGTATGTACCTGCAGTGGCCAATAGAATTTTATGATCCTGAATGTATAAACAGGAAATGAAAGTTATTCCCCAAGCACATTTTAGAAGTTTCTACCATAGTTACTTTTTTAATAAAGTAGAGAAAATATATTAATATCATTAGACGCTATGAAATTTCATGACACTGCTCAATTGGCCCTGTTCTTGTTTCAGTAGTTGAGTTCATAAGCATCTTTTAC
>NW_022196913.1:31683163-31687362 GCF_008632895.1 Mastomys coucha
TACTAAGAGAGGCACAGGGGCCAGGTGATTTACTTACAGAAGTGAGGTTGACTCATTGGTAGCTCCATCATGAGGAGTTCCTAAGCAAGATGAGTTCAATGTCTGGAGATCGACTTCACAGGAGTTCTACATTCGGTTAGTTTCCTGATCCTATATATTCTAGCAGATAACCCCAAGGGCATGTACAGCTATGCAACAGCATGAAGTCACATACAGAAACACTTATTCACAAACTGTCTGCTTTTCTATCTTCAGGGAATGTTAACTGTTATATTACAACATACTTAGATGTGTCTGGATGATTTCTTTTTACATGCTCCTACATTTTGATTCTTGTGCAAATTATTTTGAAATCTTTGAAGCCATTCTCAACTGCCTGATTAAGGATATTCATGTCAGAACTTTAGAAAATTATTATTCTTGATTAATATCACTTATTTAGAATCTTACATTGTTTCTTTTATCTCTTTCCTAAATTTTATGGACCGAGAAAGATTCATTATTGAATAATTCACTACCATAGCAGAGCATTAGTAAATTATCCATTGGAATATGAATCTCTGCCAGTAGTCACTGGCTTCTCTGAAGAATGTTTCTCTGTGAACTAAGCTGACAAATATACTAATCTGCATGCTTAAATTAGATATTTAAAAGTCAGTCTAATAAAGGACCAATAACCAATATATATAAAGAACTCAAGAAGTTAGACTACAAAGAACCATGTTTATTCCATATTAGGAGTGAGGTACAGAGCTAAAAGGAGATAATATTTGAAATGTAAATAAAGAAAATATCTAATAAGAAAAAAAAAGAATTCTCAACTGAGGAGTACTAAATGGCTGAGAAGCACCTAAAGAAATGTTCAACATCCTTATTCATCAAGGAAATTCAAATCAAAACACCCCTGAGATTCCATCAGTCAGAATGGCTAAGATCAAAAACTTACATGATGGCTAATGCTGGTGAGAATGTGGAGGAAAGAAGAATACTCCTCCAATGCTCGTGGGATTGCAAACTGGTATAACCTTTCTGGAAATCTGTCTGGTATTTCTTAAGAAAATTGGACATAGTACTACCTATGGAGCCAGCTATACCATATAATCAGAAGATGCTCCAACATGTAATAAGGACACATGCTTCACTATGTTCACAGCAGCTGTATTTGTAATTGCCAGAGAATGGAAGAAACCTAGATGTCCCTCAACAGAGGAATAAATACAGAAACTGTTGTACATTTACACAATGGCATACTATTCAGCTATTAAAAACAATGATTTCATGAAATTCTTAGGCAAATGGATGGAACTAGAAAATATCAGCCTGAGTGAGGTAACCCAATCACAAAACAACACAAATGGTGGACACTCACTGATAAGTGGATATTAGCCAAAAGATCAGAATTCTCAGACATCATGAAGCTCAAGTAAAAGGAAGACCAAAGTGTGAATACTTCAGTCCATCTTAGAAGGGGGAACAAAATACCCATGAGAGGAGATACAGAGACAAAGTGTGGAGGAGGGGCTGCATGAAAGGCCATCCAGAGTCTGCCCCACCTGGGAATTCATCCCATACACAGTTACCAAACATGGACACTATTGTGGATGCCAACAAGTGCTTACTGACAGGATCCTGATATAGCTGTCTCCTGATAGGCTGTGCCAGTGCCTGAAAAATAGAAGAGGTGAATGCTGTCAGTCAACCATTGGACTGAGCACAGGGTCCCCAATGGAGAACCTACAGAAAGGACCCAAGGAGCTAGAGATTTGCAGCCCCATAGGAGGGACAACAAAATGAACCAACAAGTATCCCCAGAGCTCCCAGGGACTAAACCACCAAACAAAGTATACAAATGGAGGGACCCATAGCTCCAGCTGCAAATGTAGCAGAGGATGGCCTTGTCAGACATCAATGGTAGGAGAGGCCCTTGGTCCTATGAAAGCTTTATCCCCAAGTGTAGGGGAAAGCCAGGACTTGGAAGCAGGAGTGGGTGTGTTGATGAGCAGTGAGAAGGGGCAAAGGATAGAGGGTTTTTGTAGAGGAAATGAGGAAAGAGATAACAATTGAATTATAAATAGAGAAAAAACTCTATTAGGAGCCAGTGTAAAATAAATTAGATATATTAAACACAAAACTCCTTTAACTTCTCTCTAGGTAATACAGCCTCTCAAAAGTTACTGGGCATTCTTTTAAAATAACAAATATAGGTTTTCTTGCAATTGCTGATAATCATGCCAGAAGTTTTTTAACTGCACCAGTAACAATTGCAGCGTGATTGTCCTAATAGGTATAGTTTCATATAGTTACTGCTAGTATTAGCACTTTTGCTATAGTACTACTACCAGTGAAAATTCTTCAAAAGCAAGGGCCATAGTGGCTTCCAGACTCTGGCATCATTTCAGCATTGAAGGATCTTCTAAGACAACGCCAACAACAAATCCTCATATCATTGAGAGTACTTGCTGCTTGAAAATTGTAGGTAAATCAGTTAGGTCTAATATTCTTACAAAAGCAAAGACATCTATAAGAATGCCATGTGGGATATCAGAAGTGAAGATGTACAATATCTCTTGGGAAGGCAACTCTGATCTGTGGGTCACCCACATCTCAGAGATTTAATTCAATAAACATATGGTTTTGGGATTCACCTTTACTAGTATACTCTAACAGATTCTTTTTCATCTCTTTTTTAAATTATTTGTATTTATTTACATTCCAAAGGGTACCCCCATTCTGATTCATCCACCCAGAGTTCATCATTTAATCCCTCTTCCCCTTTGCTTCTGAGGTGTTTCTCTCACACACCCACCACACCTACCTCATCTCAACCATCATCACACTACTCTGGAGCATCAAGTTTCTAAAGGTTTAGGCACATCCTCTCCCACTAATTCCAAACAAGGCCTTCCTCTGCTACATATGTGTCAGGGGCCATGGACTACCCCATGAATGTTCTTCCATTGGTGACAAAGACTCCGGGACATCAGAAGGGTCTGAGTTGGATGATACTTTTCTTCTTCTGTTGCAGTGGCCATCCACTTTAGATACTACAATCCTATCCCTAACTCTTCCATAGGTGTCCAGAACCTCAGTCCAATAGTTGGCTGTAAGTATCTTTGTCTATCTCACTCAGATGATGGTAGAACCTCTCAGAGGACAGCCTTGTGCTCCTATCTGTAAGCATAACCTGGCATCAGTAATAGTGTAATGGTTTGGTGCATGTGCATGGGATTGAACCTAATTTGAGTCAATCAATGAATGGCCTTTCTTTTAGTCTCTGGTTCATTTTTGTCTCTGCAATTCCTTTAGATAAGACCAATTCTGTATCAAACATTTTGAAGATCAGTGTGTGACTAAATGACTCAACTGTGTGTCATGTCTATCTACTGGAGGTGGTCTCTTTAGGTTCCATCTCTCCATAGATGGGCATTTCATCTAAGGTAACTTCCATTGACCTAGAAGTGTCTTACATCCCAGCTCTCCAGGGTATGCTAGAGGTTCTCCCTACCCCCACTTCTTACTGCTGCATGTTTCCATTCATTATCAGAAACCTCTGGGCTATTCTTGTGTCCCACCCTCCCCCATATTAGATTTTACATCCTTTCTACCTACCCTTCTTCCCTCTCTTATCCAGTTGCATCCTTCCTCTGCTTTCTGAGATTATTTTTTTCCTATTTCTATGCAGTATTGAAATATCTACACTTGGGTCCCACTTTTTGTTAAGTTTCATATCATCTGTGAGTTGTATCATGTATAGTCTGATCTTTTGGCTAATATACACTTATTGGTGAGTATATAATTGGCATGTCTTTTTTGGTCTAGGTTACCTCTCAGATGTTAAGAGCACTGGCTGCTCTTCCAGAAGTCCTGAGTTTAATTCCCAGAAAGCACATGGTCTCTTACAACCATCATTAATGGGATCTAATTCCTTCTACTAGTACATCTGAAGCCAGAGAAAATAGAATTACATATATAGTCTCGACTCTCACAGATTCTTTAAGAGGTGAATTTAGTATCCTTTCAATTTTTTTGACAAATTAGTAAATGTGTAGAGGTTGGATTTATGAAATGTTAGCTTAATAGAAGTTCAGCAATTTGTAGACCTACTGTCACCTACTTCAAGACACCATAAATTGACTTGATGATTCTGCATCCACATGGACATTAGTCACAGATTAGCAAAGGTGTTAGACAGCATAAAC
>NW_022196913.1:31688342-31689988 GCF_008632895.1 Mastomys coucha
CTGTTGTAGATGCTAGATTGGTCACAGTATAAATATTGCAACATTTGTCTTCCCATGAATCCAGTTCTTATATGTTTTCTCTTTTGTGTTCAGTTTTTATTATATAAAAATATTACAATTGATATTTAAGTTATGTTACATTCACTCATTTTATACAGAGCCTCTTCTACTTCAAGTGTAATTTTGTGGCAAATCATGACTTGGGAGAAGATGATATACAAACTGTGTCATCACAGTTTGGGAAATCAAACTGTCATCTCTTCTAACAAAGTAAATGTGTTTTATAGAAATGAAGGAGCTGAGATCTAAATCTACCTGATAAAAGTAAAAGGACTTATTCTTGACATGTTTAAATGGGTGTCTTCTGCTTAACTTAGTCAAATGAAGACACTTTCATCAAAGTGGAAAGGTGGGTTCCCTTCTCACCATTATACCTTCGTAAAACCTCCTGTGTGTTTGGATTCTTACTTCTTTTCCTAGATTTATTACTTTTCTGCTATGAAATTTCATTCTAGATTTTATAAACTTTACAATGTACCTATTACAGACATATTTACTTATGTCTGTACTCTTTCTCTGTGGCTGCCTCTGCCTCATACACAGAGTTGTAAAATTTACCCTAACATTAAATAACACAAAGTATTTTTTACATGTGATCTTTTCTCAAAGAGGCTGGAACTAGTTATAAATTATTGCTTACTGAGGCTGTCTAACTCATTTTTATGGATGACATACATTTTAAAATGGAAAATCTAAAGGAATAGTTTGCTAAGATTAAAAGAACATTGTATAAAAAACTGATTTTTGTAAAAAGAGGTCCAGTTGATCACACTATGTTTACCTTCTAAATTCTGTCACCTGCCTTCCATGTGATGTCTTTTATCATAGATTGTTTGCTTTTTTTTCACAGGAATCAAGTTTACTGGCTCTCAGTAGGTACTCAGGGAGCCTGACTTACTTAAACAGCATGATACTATTGACAGTTGTAAATGACCCAAATCATTTTCATTGAATGATACATACATACAAACAGGTCAAGTTACCCACTAGTATATTTGCTTTGATATTTAGATTATTTTTGAATATTTTTATAAATAGAATGGAAACAAAAAGCATTTATGAAATAATTTCCTAAATTCCACAAGAACTTTTGTCCCTAGGCTCTAGCAAGCAATCCATTCCTTGGCATGTACATCTGAAGAACAGTGACACAATGTTGCCTTTACTAACAATATCAATGGAACTTACTATGGAGTTTTGATTCTCCATTATATGCTTGCTAAGAGAATCATATATGAATCCCATTTCTAATTTAATATAATTAAGAAGTTGGTGACTGTTATTTAGTGATATTTAGGAAAATAGAGGAGGATCTGAATAAGCCTTACAAAGGAAAATGTATAAAGGACATTGAGAGGAGGAACTCGTCAAAGGGTGATAACTTTTATAGATTTTTGAGAACTTGAGACACATGATTAAAAGTAAGCCTACATTTCCTTTCACATGCAACATATAAGGAGCAAAAAACATTATAACGTATCAAAGACCCAGTTTTCTTATCTAGGCCAGCTTTTATAGGGATCAAATGTCTCAGTGCCAGAACAGTGCTTTGAGAAGCACTATCATAGCTGTCAAGAATCTCTGTC
>NW_022196913.1:31690857-31695388 GCF_008632895.1 Mastomys coucha
GAATCTATGACCAGAATATTAACACACTTGGTTAGATGTGCTATTTCTAATAAGCACTGCATGTAAACTGTAGTTTAAAAAATTAGGATGTGAGCATTTTACCTTTTTCTTGATCCATTTACAATCATATTTTATGTTTTACCTGACTTTTTCACCAATCCCCTTCTTTACTAAGCTCTTTGCCCATCCTAAATTTTGCTGTTTAAAAGAAAAGCTAACCAATTAATTTTAGCATCAGCTTTCACTGAGTCTAATACCATAGTATATACATATCTGCTTTTATTAATTTCTTAGTTTCTGTTGATCCAAACTTACAAGTATCTTATGACTTATGATATAATTCTGTCTTCTTTTCTCAATTGTCACTTTATATTTGTACCATCTGGGCTTAAGTTCATCATAATTATAAGAAGAAGTTGGACCAAATAATATCGAATTTATCACAATGAAACTGGATATTTTATCACAAACATGAACTCACAGGGGTTGTGGTAACCCACTAAGATATACAACATCAAGTCAGACAAAATATCAGTGTGAAGAGGGTAGGTGATCTCTAGATCGCAGCACACCTTAAGGTATTTTTGACAACTGAGACTAACTGGATAAGATGCAATTATTCTTTTTGAGCTTATGGCCCCTGATGCATTTTTCATGCTCTTGTGGATGGCACCACACATACGTGTACATGTGGAAAGCAATTATGGGACCTGATGGGTTACTGAAAATCAAACAAACAGGAAATTGGAAAGCACACGTGTTAGAAGATATACAGAGAATTTGAAAAAGGATATGGGTTTAGGAGATGCACTCACAATCCACCTGTATAAGAAATCCTGTATAAAAAAATATATAAAGAGTAAAAATATTTTGAAGTTGTAAAGTGTTAAAGCTTTCATTTTTCTACAAATATAAGAAAACAAATTATCATATGTTTTAAAACCAAAAGTGATTATCTGTGGATATAGGACAATAAATCAGTTTCATAAAAAAAAAAACTTGAGATATTGGAGAAATGCCTTAATGATTATAGGGATTAAGTGGACCCTAAAGCTAAGGGTCCCTTTATGCTCATGATCGTGAATATTAGTTTGCAATTCTAGTTACAAGATATTCAGTACCCTCTTCTGGCCTTTAACAATACTTTATGGACATGGTATACCTGCATACAAGTAGAGAAAATATAAACATTAAAATTTTTTAAGCCCCGTGTGTGTGTGTGCGTGTGTGTGTGTGTGTGTGTGTGTGTGTGTGTTGTGTGTGTGTATGTGTGTGTGTATGTGTGTGTGTTTGAGAAAGTATGCATGTGGTTAAAAAAGGAAGTATCTTATGACATGAAGATAACAGTAATACAAAGCAAAAAACTATTGAAAAATTCAATACTGTGTGTGGATTACCATTTTTGGAATTTTTGGCAAATGAATTACCAGAGTAACAAAAAATATTACAAACTATTAATAATGATATTGTTACTCTCTAGAACTTAATTTTAAGTTATCATTATGAAAGAAACCATGCAAGACAGCATGAACCTGGTACTGACTTACTGGCTAGATTTTATAGTGCTGGCAGGTGTTGTGCATTCTACCAGAGTATAAAAGGAATCATCAGTCTTATCCAGCTGTGAACATTGCAAGCTACAATAATGCCTAGCCTAGCCAGATATTCCCACTGATGCAACAGTGGCACAAACATCATGTTGGTCAACAACCACTATTTGAAAAGATTCAAGTATAACTCCACATGATGAATCCCATATCTTGTACAATTTGGGGGCCAAAACCTGGAAGGTAGAAAGGTCAAAGACCCTAGGGGAGAACCTGCTAGTTTTATTCTGTTAAAGGGCCATAATTTAACTCCAAATCCTACTGATCTATATTTCTACCAATAAATACTGGCATCTCAGAACTCCCATCAAGAATACTTCTATTTGCAAGATGTTATAATTAACAAAGACATACATCTGACCAAGATAAAAAAAAATTAGAAATTGCAGAATTTTCAGGACTGAATATTACTAAAACTAATCTCTAAATAAACCTAACCTACTATTGAATAAACTCTATCTAATATAGTTGTGACATTTCTTCTTTGAGAATGTCAGTGTATGTAAGGTAGTCCCAAAGCTCAGTATAAGGAGAGTGTGCTGTCATTACTTGTAAAGAGTAAAATTTTACTAGAATTAACAATAATTGAAGACCCTGGAAGCTTGATATTATCCACATCTTCTGTTCTGTAAAATACTCATCTTTAAGATTTTTTAACAATGATCAGTATTGGTATTATCCTCAATTTTATATTTTAGCAACTGGATGAATGCTGACTACTAACATGTCACACTTAATGATGTAAAAGCACATGTATGTATGAAATTTAAAATTACTTTTTATTTAATGATAAAACTACTAAAAAGTTCTGAAATTAAAAACAAAATTGTGTATCTGATCAAAGTAAGTAATGAGTCTTTACCTGAATGATTTTGGAAGACTGTGGTATTAACCTAAAGTAAGGCTAGGAGTTTATGCTTGGAAAAACACCTACACTAAAATACTCAAACTAATATACTCCAAGATCATAGAGTATATTGTATAAGCAAACAAGAATTTAGATTAAGGAAATATAATTTATATAGGTTTTTCTACACTGCTTTGGTTCCCTGCAGATTTCATGCACATACCAACCCAGGAGCTATATTTGGATCTGCAATTGAAACACACACACACAAACACACACACAGGTTGGGCACTCCTAAACCTTCTCTTGCCACCCCAGGCCCAATTGGGGAACTGGCCATTGGCCACTTACCTGAAATCTCACAGGCTAGTGGGCTTTATCTCTGCCCCTTGTTTCCACTCCTTCTACCCAAAGTCATATTAATTTTGCTTCATTCCTCTCTGCTTCCTACCTGGGAAACACTAAGTATCACACCCAATGCCCAGCCATTTAGCCCCTGGCATCTTACTTGATTGATCAAAAAGCATCTGGGGACAAAGAACTTCAGTGTCTAAAGACAGATTCCTGATTGAATCAAAGCATTAGAACCAACCTCCAACACCTCAATTTTTCTGTCCAAATTTAAAAAAAACAAAAAAACTCATCTCTCAGACATAAACTGAGTACAACTACAATAATTGCATAAATCATTGAGTATGATATACAAGTAACATCCAGTCCATCATTTTTGTCAATAAGATAAAGTACTCTTCCATCATTCCTAATAAAGAGCTTATGGTTCTATACCTGGATTATGTTTTGATTTTAGTCTGTAACACCATCTAAAAACCATCTTTTTATCTCTGCATCATGTCTTTTCATGTTAAACAAATTTAGTTTGTGGGACTTTAATTAGTTTTCAAACCTATCAAAAATCTAAGAATGAATTAAATATTACCTCTATATATGGAAAGCATATATGGAAAGCATATGCAACATTGCTTTTAAAACTTAAACAAATGTAGAGACAGCTGACTACCTGGACAGTCTCATGATTTCATATAAAGTTAGAGGATCTGCCTTCAGCCTTTTGGCCCAGAGCCATCAGCAGATCCATCAATGAAGTATGAATATATAGGACTAGTTTACCCTTTCTTGGCAGAGTTTAGTAGTCAACTATCTTACATCGGTTTGTCCTTTTGGATAGTATTTTGTCTGTAAATTAAATAGAAAATTTCTGGCCTGTACTTACCTTGCCATGATAATCAATCTTGCCTGGAGGTAAATATTCTCAATATCTGCTTTGAGCTGTGAAGAAGGTACTGTCAGGAGCATACATGTCTCTAGTCAAGATTTCTAATAATAATGAAATGATTATATGTTAGCTACTCTTAGCTATTTTTATTTGAGCAAATTGAAAACACTTTATTACAATTAAATTAGAATCTAATCTAATATTGAGTTTACTATCTGGCCTTTAAAGTGTTAATCATTCAAAAAATTTGTAATAGAAGCTATCATAACACTAGGTCAAAGCCTTGTGTTCTTAAATAAGTTGCATAGGCAAAAGTCCTATCTAAGTGTAACAATATTTATTTCAAATTTTGTATCAATATACAGATTGATACCAATGATACCTTAATTCTATTACAATATTAACATTTTGTACCAATGTAAGAATTTATAACTTCAATTTTAAACCAATTGAAAAGATTTCTTCCAATTAAGATTATGGCTACACAATGCTTTGTTCGAGAATAAATTTAATAGTCAATCCCATTAATTGCATCACTGTTCAAAATTATGATCACTCTGAAATTATCCCTTGAAATGCAAATGATATATGATTTGTAAAATAACCATAACCAGACCTCAATACCCAAAATTAGGCAGATGACTCTGTTATTCTTCCTGCTGAATAGGGATGATGAGAAATAGTGATTGGGAGAGCTCAGAAAACTACAAATTGTTTACACTTAAGAAGTCCAGCTTTAGCATCTGCTAACCAGTCTCTGTATGCTTAGAAGGCACAGGTCATCTTGACTTAAGTTCTGACTGGATTCCTCTGAACGTTTGGATGAGGTAAGATCATGTGGAA
>NW_022196913.1:31696725-31697227 GCF_008632895.1 Mastomys coucha
CTTCCAGAGGTCCTGAGTTCAATTCCCAGCAACCACATTGTGGCTCACAACCATCTGTAATGAGATCTAATAAACTCTTCTGGTATGTCTGAAGACAGCTACAATGTACTCATATACATAAAATAAATATGTTAATTAAAAATATTTTTTAAAAATTAATTCTTTGTATCAGTTTTAAACCATGGGAAGAAATCCACAAGTGTCTCAGGCAAAATCTGTATATTCCCTTCTATCACTAAAATAATTACATCTAGTATAAATAAGTTTGCTATGAACATACTGGAGCATGTATGTGTCTTTGGTACATGTTAAACCAATACTGGGTATAAGCCCAGGATTGGTATAGCTGTGTTCTCAAATAGAATTATTTGAATTTTCTGAAAAACTGCCAGACTGATTTCCAGAGTGGTTGTACTAGCTTGCAATCACACCAACAATGAAGGATTGTTCCTCTTTCTTCACATCCTCGCAGGCATCTGCTTTCACCTGAGTTCTTGATCTT
>NW_022196913.1:31697859-31704112 GCF_008632895.1 Mastomys coucha
GTCTCACTCCATTCTGCCTCAAATTTGACTCTAAGAAGGCACTTCCCTACCCATCAACCCACTCATGGCTCACCCATACAGCATTGCCTTTTGCTTGGGCATTATGTTTCCACAGGACCAAGGGTCTACTCTCCCATTTAGGCCAAATAAGGAAGTCCTCTGCTGCATATATAGCAGGAACCATATTCTCATCAATATATATTTTTTGATTGTGGCTTACTCTCTGTTAGTTATGGGGTGCCCAGCTAGTTGATATTATTGTTCCTTCTATGGGGCTGCAATTCACTTCAGCTCATATGGTCTTTTCCCTCACTCTTCCATCCCCCTGGCTCATTCAATATTTTACAGTGAGTATCTGCATCAGTTTTAGGCATGTGGTGCCATAAACTCTTAGAGGACTACCATACCAGGCTCCTGTTTGTAAGCACTTCTTGGCATCAGGAATATTGTCAGACTTTGTTGTCTGTGAATGGGATGGGTCCCAACGTGGGTTGGTCTCTAGATGGCCTTTCCTTCAGTCTCTGCTCAATTTTTTTGTCCCTGCACTCCCTTTAGACAGGAACGATTCTGGGTTATAATTTTTGAGAAGTATAGGCAGCCTTATACCTCCACTTGGGGTCATATCTATCTACTGGAGGTAGTCCCTTGAGGTTATTATACCCTTCCCCTCTCCTACACAAGTCCGTCATTCCCTCTGCCTCTCATCGTCATTATTTTGTTCATCTTCTTAGTGAATTTGAAGCATCCATACTTTGGTATTCCTTTTTGTTAAGCTTCATATGGTATGAGTTTTACCAAAGGTATTTTGACCTTTGGGTTAATATCTACTAATAGTTAGGACATACCATGGATTTTTATTTATATCTCAGTTACCTCATTCAAGATGATATTTTCTAGTTCTATTCATTTACCTACCAAATTCCTGAAGTCATTGTTTTAATAGCTTAGTAGAATTGCATTGTGTAAATCTACCACATTTTCTGTATCCACACTTCTGTTGAGAGACATCTGGCTTCTTTCCAGATACAGGCTATTATAAATAAACCTTCTATGAACATAGTGGAGCACGTATCCTTGTCATATGTTGGACCATCTTTTGGTATATGGCCAGGAGTGGTATAGTTGGGTCTTTAGAACTATTTCCAATTGTCTGAGTAATCACAAAACTGATTTGTAAAGTTTTTGAACCAGCTTGCAATCCCACCAGCAATGGAGGAGTATTCTTCTTTCTCTACAACTTTATCAGCATCTGCTGTGTCCTGAGATTTGGGTCTTGGGCATTCTGGTTAGTGGGAGGTGGAATCTCAGGGTTGTATTGATTTGCATTACTCTGGTGGCTAAGGATGCTGAAATTTTTTTAGGTGCTTCTCAGCCATTCAAAATTCCTGAGTTACTTCCAGTTTCCATCTGCAAACCAGAGAAAACACTTTGCAAAGGCTCTCAGCATGCAAATCCTGACCAGATAGAGCTGGTCTCCAAGGAATGCTGGCACAAACAAGGTCACAGGTGAGACCGCCATTCTTGCTCTAATAGCTGGCCCAGGAGGGACCCTCTAAGCATCCACAGGGCACAGGAACCATGGAGCAGCTGGGGACAGGGTCCTTCCAGGTTCCATCAGCACATTGTAATACAGATCTCCATACCAAAATCCTGCTGAGAGAAAGCTACTCTCCAGAGAGTACTGACAGACCTTAGATCACAGCTCTCCACAACCCATTACTTCCCAAGAAAGCTGGCCTCCTATGAGTGCTGACACACTCAAGATCACAAGCTCAGAGGCTCAGCAGATGGACAAGTTCCAGTCAGAGACATCCAGACTAGATAATATCAGAAATAACAAGACAGTGAGAGGCAAGCACAAGAAATGTAGCAACAGAAACCAAGGTGACTTGGAATTATCAAAACGCAGTTTTTCTACCACAGCAAGCCCTGGATAACCCAAGACACTGGAAAAGCAACATTCTGACTTAAAATCACATCTGATGATGATGATAAAGGATTTAAGAAGGACTAGAATAACTCCTTCAAGAAATACAGGAGAACACAGGTAAAGAGATAGAAGCCCTTAAAGAGAAAATATATAAATCCTTTAAAGAAATACAAGAAAATATAAGAAAACAGGTAAAGGAATTGAAAGAAAACAATCCATGATCTAGAAATGGAAATAAAAACAATAAAGAAATAACAAAGTAAGAAAATCCTAGAGATAAAAAGCCTAGGAAAGAGATTAAGTGTCTACATATTCACCACCTGAATGAAAGATATAGAAGAGAGAATCTCTGGTGCAGAAGACCACAAATACCATAGAAAACATTTACACAACAGTCCAGAAAGTGCAAAATGCAAAAGGTACTATTCCAAAGCATCCAGGAAATCCAAGACACAATAAAAAGGTAAAACATAAGGATAATAGATATAGAAGAGAGCAAAGATTCACAAATCAAAGGGCCAGTAAATATCATCAACAAAATGATAGAAGAAAACTTCCCTAACCTAAAGAAAGAGATGCCAATAACACATAAGAAGCCTAAAGAACTCCAAATAGACTAGACCAAAAATGAAATTCCTCCCAACACATAATAATAAAAACACCAAATGCACAAAAAAGAAAGACTATTAAAAGCAATAATGTGAAAAGGTCAAGTAACATATAAAGGCAGACCTATCAGAATTACACCAGATTTCTCACCAGAGACTATGAAAGCTATTAGATCCTGGGCAGATGTCATATAGATCTTAAGAGAACACAAATGCCAGTTCAGGCTACTATATCCAGCAAAACTCTCAATTACCATAGATGGAGAAACCAAGGTATTCCATAACTAAACCAAATTTACACAATATCTTTCAACATATTTTGCCTTACAAAGCATAATTGATGTAAACTCAAACACAAGGAGGGAAAATACACCCTAGAAAAAGGAAGAAACTAATCTTCTCTCAGCAAGCCCAAAAGAAGATAGCCACACAAATATAATTCCACCTCTAACAACAAAAATAACAGGAAGCAACAATCACTGGACCTTAATATGTATTGACCTCAATTGATTCAATTCCCCAATAAAAAGACTTAAACTAACAGACTAGATATGGAAACAGGACCCAGCATTTTGTTGCATACAGGAAACACAGTTCCATGAAAAAGACAGACTCTACCTCAGGGGAAAAGGCTGGAAAACCATTTTCCATGCAAATGATCCCAAGATACAAGCTGGAGTACCCATTCTAATATTGAATAAAATCCACTTTCAACCAAAAGTTACCAAAAAATATAAGGTAAGACATTTCATACTCATCAAAGAAAAATCTACCAAGGTGAACTCTCAGTTCTGAGCTTCTATGCTCCAAATGCAAGGGCACCCACATTCTTTAAAAAAACTTTAGTAAAGCTCAAAGCACACATTTCACCTCACACAATAATACTGGGAGACTTTACTACAGCACTCTCATCAATGGACAGATCATAGAAATGAACTAAACAGAGACACAGTGAAATTAATTAAAGTTATGAAACAAATTAATTTAACATATATCTATAGAACATTTCATCCTAAAACAAAAAAATATATATATATATACCTTCTTCTCAGCATGTCTTGGTACCTTAATCAAAATTGACAATATCAAAAAGCAGGCCTTAACAGATACGACTGAAATAATCTGATGCATCCTATCATATCACTACAAACTAAGGCTGGCCTTCAATAACAATAGAAACAACAAGAGCCCACATAAATATGGAAGCTGAACAACTCTCTACTCAGTGATAACTTGGTCAGGGCAGAAATAAAGATATAAATTAAAGACTTTAAAGATTTAATGAGAATGAAGATACAACATAATCCAACTTATGTGACATAAGGAGAACAGTGCTAAGAAGAAAACTAATAGACTAATAGCGCTGAGTGCCTCTAAAAAGAAACTAGAGATATCGTACACTAGTAGCTTAACAGCACATCTAAAAGCTCTAGAAAATAAAGAAGCAAATATACCAAAGAGGAATAGATGGCAGGAAATAATCAATATCATATCTGAAGTCAACAAAGTAGAAACAAACAGAACTATACAAAGAATCAACAAAACAAGGAGCTGCTTCTTTGAGAAAATCACAAAGATAGATAAGCCCTTACCCAGACTAATCAGGGGACACAGAGGCAGTTTCCAAATTAACAAAGTCAGAAATTAAAAGTGAGACATAACAACAGAAACTGAAGGATTTCAAAAAATCATCAGATTCTACAACAAAAGCCTATATTCAGCAATACTGGAAAACCTAGATGAAATGGACAATTTACTAGACAAATCCTAGATAAAAAGTTAAATCAGCATCAGATAAATGATCTAAACAGTCCTTTAACCCCTAAAGAAATAGAAGCAGTCACTAATAGTCTCCCAATAAAAAATAGCCTAGGACCAGATGGTTTTACCACATAATTCTATTAGACTTTCAAATAAGACCTAATACCAATACTCTTCAAACTATTCCACAAAATAGAAACCGAAGAAACACTATCAAATTCATTCTATGAAGCCTCAATTACACTTATACCTAAATCACGCAAAGACCCAATAAAGAAGAACTTCAGACTAATTTTCCTTATTAAAATAGATGTAAGCAATACTCAATAAGATTCTTGCAAACCAAATCCAAGAATACATCAAAATGGTGATTCAAGTTGATCAAGTAGTCTTCTTTCGAGGGATGCAGGGATGGTTCAATATAAGTAAATCTATTAACATAATCCACTATATGAACAAACTCAA
Organism: Mastomys coucha; assembly: GCF_008632895.1. Taxonomy (NCBI): domain Eukaryota; kingdom Metazoa; phylum Chordata; class Mammalia; order Rodentia; family Muridae; genus Mastomys; species Mastomys coucha. The sequence goes on from NW_022196913.1 coordinate 31,702,624, forward strand.
AGAAAAAAAAACACATGATCATCACATTAGATACTCAGAAAATATTTGACACAATTCAATACCCCTTCATGTTAAAAGTCTTGGAAAAATCAGAAATTTATGGGCCATATATTAACTTAGTAAAAGCAATATGCAACAAATCAGTAGCCAACATCAAACTAAATGGAAACTTGAAACAATCCCATTAAAATCAATGACTAGAGAAGGCTGCCCACTCTCTCCACCATATTCAATGTAGTATTTAAAATCCTAATAATAACAATTACACAAAAAGGAGGTCAAAGGGATACAAACTGGAAAGGCAAAAGTCAAAATATCACTATTTGCAGATGATATGATATTACACTTAAGTGATCCCAAAAGTTCCATCAGAGAACTCATAAACCTGATAAATAACTTCAGCAAAGTGGCTGAATTTAAAATCACTCAGTAGCCTTCCTCTACTCAAAGGATAAACAGGATGGTCAAGAAATTAGGGAAATGTCACCCTTCAAAATAGTCACAAGTAATATTACATACCTTGCTGTGACTCTAACCAAGCAAGTGAAAGATCTATATGACAAGAACTTCAAGTTTCTGAAGAAAGAAATTGAAGAAGATCTCAGAAGATCGAAAGATCGAACATGGTCATGGATCAGCAGGATTAATATAATTAAAATGGCCATATTGCTGAAAGCAATCTACACACTCAGTGAATTCCCCATTAAAATTCCAACTCAATTCTTCATAGAGTTAGAAAGAGCAATTTGCAAATTCATTTCAAATAACAAAACAAACAAACAAACAAACAAAAAACCAAGGACAGCAAAAACTATTTTTAACACTAAAAGAACTTCTGGGGGAATCACCATCCCTGACCTCAAGTTGTATTACAGAGCAATAGTGTTTAAAAATGCATGGTATTGGTACAGAGACAGGCATGTAGATCAGTGAAATAGAATTGGCCAAGAAATTAGCCCACATACCTATGGTCACTTGACCTTTGACAAAGGAGTTAAAATCATCCAGTGGAAAAAAAGTCTGCATTTTAAACAAATAGTGCTAGTTCAACTGATGCTCAACATGTACAATGTAATTTGATCCATTCATACCTCCCTGTACAAAGTTCAAGTCCAAGTGGATCAAGGACCTCCACATAAAACCAGATACACTGAATTTAATAGAAGAGAAAGTCATGAAGAGCCTGGACCATATGGACACAGGGAAAATTTTCCTGAACAGAACACCAATGGCTTATGCTTGAAGATCAACAATCAACAAATGGGACCTCATAAAATTGAAAAGCTTCTATAAGGCAAAGAACTCTGTCAATAAGACAAAATGGCAACTAACAGATTGTGTAAAGATCTTTAAACATCTTACATCTGATAGAGGGCTAATATTTAATATATACACAGAACTCAAGAAGTTAGACTCCAGGGATTCAAATAACCCTATGAAAAATGGAATACAGAGCTAAACAAAGAATTCTCATCTAAGGAATATCTAA
>NW_022196913.1:31705034-31711869 GCF_008632895.1 Mastomys coucha
TTAACCCAGAATTGATCTTGTCTATAGGAAATATGCACACAAACTTTGGAGCAGAGACTGAAGGAAAGACCACCCAGAGATTTCCCCACCTGAGGATCCATCAGCTATATTGTGACCAAACCCAGACACTAGTGTAGATGCCAAGAAATGCTTGATGGAAGGAGCCTGATATAGTTGTCTTTGAAGAGGCTCTTCTAGAGCATGACAAACACAGATGCAGATGATGTCAGCCAAGTTTGGATTGAGCATGGGACCCCAGTGGAGGAGTTAGGGAAAGGACTGAGGATCTGTTCCAACCTGCTTGGGGCTCTTTCCCACTTTTTCTTCTTCTCGATTCAGCATTTCTTGTTTCATGTGGACGTCCTTGATCCATTTGGACATGAGCTATTTACAAGGAGATAAAAACGAATCATTATGCATTCTTCTACTTACAGACTGCTAGTTAGAACAGGACCATTTGTTGAAAATGCTTTCTTTTTTTCTACTATATGGTTTTGGCTACTTTGTCTGTCTTGGTACCAATACCATATTTTGTTTTTTTCTTTTTATCACGTTTGCTCTGTTGTACAGCTTGAAGTCAGGGATCATGATTCCCCCATATATTCCTTTATTGTGGATAATTATTTCAGCTATTTGGGGCATTTTTGCTACTTCAGAAAAAGTTCAGAATTGCTCTTTCTAGTTCTTTGAAGAATTAAATTGGAATTTTGATGGAGATTGCATTGAATGTCTAGATTGCTTTGGTAAGATGGCCATTTTTACTATGATAATTTTACTCATCCCTGACAATCTTTTGATCTTCTGAGATCTTTGGTTTCTTTATTCTGACATGAAGGTTTTATAAGAATGATATTTCACTTGCTTGGTTAGAGTTACAAGATATTTTATATTATTTGAGACTCGTGTGAAAGGTTATGTTTCCCTAATTTCTTTCTCAACTTGTTTTGTTCTTTGTTTAGAAAAGGACTACTGATTTATTTTGGTTAATTTTATATCCACCCATGTTGCTGAAGTTGTTTATCAGATATAGTTCTCTTGTAAAATTTATGGGGTTGTATATGTATACTGACATATCATTTGCAAATAGTAATGGCTTGATTTCTTTGTGAATATGTATCCCTTTGACTTCCTTTTATTGTCTAATTGCTCTAACTAGAACTTTGAGTACTATACTGAATATACAGGGAGAAAGCGGGCAGCCTTGTCTTGTCCCTGATTTTAGTGTGGTTGCTTCAAGTATCTCTCCATTTAATTTGATGTTGGCTATTGGTTTGTTGTATACTGCTTTTATTATGTTTTGGTATGTGCCTTGATGTCCTGATCTGTCCAAGACTTTTAACATGAAGGGGTGCTGTATTTTGTCAGAGGCTTACTCACCATCTAAAAAGATGATTATGGGATTTTTTTGATTGTATTTATATACTGGATTAAGTTGATGGATTTCTCTATATTGAACCTCTCCTCCATCCCTGGGATGAAGCCTACTTGAATATGGTGAATGATAGTTTTGATGAGTTTTTTTATTTGATTTGAAAGAATTTTACTGAGTATTTTTGCTAGATATTCATAAGGGAAATTGGTCTGAAGTTCTCTTTTTTGTTAAGTATTTGTGTGTTTTAGATATCAGCACAATTCTGGCTTCATAAAATAAATTAGATAGTTTTGCTTCTCTTTCTGTTTTGTAGAATAGTTTGAGAAATATTGGTATTAGGTCTTCTTTGAAGGTCAGAAACAATTTTGCACTAAAACCATCTGGCCCTGGCTTTCATTATGGTTGGGAGACTTTTAATCACTCCTTTTATTTCCTTAGGTGTTATCGGATTGGTTTTTTCCAGTCTTTTAGTCTGAGGTAGCGTGTCTTTGAAACTGAGGTGTATTTGTTGTAAACAGCAAAATGTTGGGTCCTTTTCATATCCTGTCTGTTGGCCTGTGTTTTTATTAGGGAACTGAGTATCTTGATGTTGAGAGATACTAAAGACCAGTAATTGTTGCCTCTTGTTATATTTGTTGTTAGAGTTGGTAATATATTTGTGTGATTCTCTTCTCAATGTTTCATAAGACGATTAATTTCTTAGTTTTTCTTAGGTTTAGTTTCCCTCCTTCTATGGGAGTTTTCCCTATAATTCTCTAAATACAGCTAGTTCAATGGAAATATATTGTTGACAAGTTTGGTTATGTCATGGTATATCTTGGTTTCTCCATTTATACTGATTGAGAATTTTACTGGCTATGAAAGCCTGGGCTCTTATTTCTGTTCTTTCAGGGTCTGCATATCGTCTGCCCACAATCTTTTGTTTTAGAGTATCTATTGAGATGGGTGGTGTAATTCTGATAGGTCTGGCTTTATAGGTTACTTGGACTTTTTCTCTTACTACATTTAATTTGTTTTTTTTGTGTGTGTGTTTTTAGTGTTTTGAATATTATGTTACTGGATGAATTTCTTTTCTTGTTGAAAATATTTGCTGTTCAGTAGGTTTTTTATATGTTTCTGGACATCTCTTCCTATAAGTTATGGAAGTTTTCTTCTATGATTTTGTTGAAGATGTTTTCTGGACATCTGAATTGGGAATCTCCACTCTTCTATTCCTATTATTCTTAGGTTTGGTCTTTTTATATGGCCCTGAATTTCACTGAATGTTTTGGGTTACAAGCTTTTTGCACATTGTATTTTCTTTGACTATTGTCAGACTATCTTCTATGATATACTATATGCCAAAGATTCTCTCCTCTATCTAGTCTATTCTGTTGGTGATGCTTGCATCTATGACTCTTGATCTCTTTCTTAGGTTTTCTATCTCCAGGGTTGTTTCACTTTGTTATTTCTTTATTGTTACTATTTCCATTTTTAGATCCTGGACAGTGTTATTCAATTCTTTCCCATATTACTTTAAGGAATTTATGTTTTTCCTCTCTAAGTGCTCCTACCTGTTTACCTGTGTGCTCCTATATCTCTTTAAGGGAGTTATTCAATTCTTCATTAAGGTCCTCTATGATCTTCATGAAATGGGATTTTAGTTCGGGGCCTTGCTTTTCAGGTGTGTTAGGCTAGGCAGGGCTGGCTCTTGTGAGAGAACTAGGTTCTGATAGTGACAAGTGACATTGGATTCTATTGCTTATATTTTTGTTCTTGCCTCTTACCTTCTGGCTATCTCTGGTGTTAACTGCCCTTGCTGTCTCTGAATGGAGCATATCACTCCTGTGAGCCTGGTTATGATGAACCTCCTTCAGTCATATTGTCTCAGCAAGCCTGTTTATTATGGATCTCCTGATAGTCAGGCTGTCTCTTAGTTTGGCCATATGTGGGGCGTGGGGGACGGTGAGGGCTGATATGTCCGTAGGCACATAGGAAGGAAGATGTGTCTCAGGCAGGGCAAATGGGCCCCACCTGTTCTGGGCCCCATGGGGGTCCCAATTAGGCCAAGTATTAGGACTGGGAGAATGGGAGTTATCTAACCTATGAGACTGATTTTGATGAGCCTCCAGGAAGCCAAGTTGTGTCTGGGTGTGGGAAGAGGTCTAGAGCACTGGCACTGCCCAGGGCAGTATTCGGGTGGGAAGGGTAATGTGTTTTTAATATTATTTTTAAATATTTATTAGTGTTTTGCATGTACATATTCCTGTGTGAGTGTGTCAGATTCCCTGAAAATGGGGTTACATAAAATTGTGAGATGTCATGCGGATGCTGGGAATTCAAACAATGTTCTACCAGGTATATCCTCCTCTAAGGGATATGTTTCCTGTATGGTGGGGAGTGAAATAGGAATAACCAACTCATCTTCTACCTTGTACAGGACTATTAGAAAATATTTACAGCCTTTCAGATATTCATACCAAAAGATAATAACACTATTGTTAGCATTTCCATATAAAGGGTGGTTGGAACATACACAAATCTTACTATTGTACTGGCTGGTTTTGTGTGTCAACTTGACACAGGCTGGAGTTATCACAGAGAAGGTAGATTAGTTGGGGAAGTGTCTCCATGAGATCCAGCTGTGGGGCATTTTCTCAATTAGTAATCAAGGGGGTAGGGCCCCTTGTGGGTGGTGCCATCTCTGGGCTGGAAGTCTTGGGTTCTATAAGAGAGCAGGCTGAGTAAGCCAGAAGAAGCAAGCCAGCAAGGAACATCTCTTCATGGCCTCTGTGTCAGCTCCTGCTTCCTGACCTGCTTGAGTTCCAGTCCTGACTTCCTCTGGTGATCAACAGCCATGTGGAAGTAAGCTGAATAAACCCTTTCCTCCCTCCAACTTGCTTCATGGTCATGATGTTTGTGCAGGAATAGAAACCCTGACTAAGACAAATTGGTACCAGGAGTGGGGTATTCATGTGACAATCTGACCATGTTTTGGGGGAGGATTGTGGAAGGACTTTGGAACTTTGAGCTAGAGGAGCCACTGGTTGTTAAGAAGTCTGTGGGATATTCTGTAGGAGCTTGGAAGTTCATGTTGAGAAAAGTGCAGAGATGGAGTCCTGGCTTGTGAAATTTCAGAGGGACTTTGTAGGAAAAAATGGGGAGTGCTGATCACAAAGCAAGTTCACACCCAGCTAAATATATTGTTTGTGCTTGCAAGGGTAGCCAGATTCCTAAGTTCAAGGTGAGCCTGGGACAGAGCTAGTTTAGGGCCCAGACATGGCAGAAATGGTGACCTCAGAGCAGGATCTCATCCAGCTACTTTTTATCTGTGCTTCCAAAGGCAGTCAGGTCTCTGTATTCATTGGCTATGTTTTAAAAAATAAAGTGTACTTGCTGTCTTCTTCTAAGATGAAGTGGCTAAGGTCATAAAATGGTGATACATGGAATAATCAAAAAGAATATATAAATAAAAAACTGGGTTTTGGTTTACAGGGAGAGCCTCTCTGAGAGAACTGCTTGATGAGTCAACTCAGCTCCTTTAGAATTTTCTAGCAAGAGCTGAGCTGTCTACAGATTTCTCAAGATCTGTCTCCAACAGAACACAGGATGTCAGCTTTTACCCCACAATTGACATGGAAGTATTCTTTCTGCCTCTCCCATACATCCCTTTCTTTTTGTTGAGGCCTTCCCCTTTTAATGTAACTGTCACCATTTTATATTCAGTCTCCATTTTTTTCATAAGGGAGTTTAAGTCCAGATTCTCAGACTCAGTTTCCCAAAAGTAAATATCTATAGGTAACACTAAAAAATGTTACAAATAAGCCAAATTTTATGGTTGAATCACTTGTAACCTGTTATGAAATTCCCCTATTCAGAACCTGTCTATCAACCTTCTTACCACATTTGGGCTAATCAGCTGAAAGCCTAGCTTATAATATTTTGTCTAGTAAGCTAAAAATGTCATACTATTTCACTGTTTGCATTTGAGCCTTTGTACCTTGCTGCTCACATAAAAATCCTGCCCTGAGGAGTTACTGGTACCACAATTATCTTTCTCCTTCTTGTGGTCCTGTATGTCTAGAATTATTGTTTGTGTGTTTAATAACCTATATTTTTCTTAACTGAGATAAGTGTATATATGATTTGCATAGCAGTTCTTAGACCCCTACTCTCAGAAAGCCTCTACAAGCTAAGGCTGGTCCTTAGCATCTAGATTTTGTAAGTTTAACAATTAAATGTAACTATGAAAAGCACCTCTGCATATGCCACATACATATATAGAAAATAGATATCTGATGATGATATTAGATAAATTTTAGGTAGATGATAGAGATAGAGGCCAGATAGGTGGTATATGATAGATATGTATGATAAGTATGATGATGATGGATATGACTGAGATACAAATAATAGATTAATAAATGATAGGGAGATAGATGATCAATATATAATAATATAATAGAAGATAGATAGATAGATAGATAGATAGATAGATACAAACAGACAGATAGAAAATAAGTAAATAATGCCTAAATTGAGAGACAGATCATATATGAATAGGTAAAGTTAGATTTATAGATACATAGATAATAGATTAGTATATGAACTATGAAAGATAGAAAAATAATTTGTAGTTAGATAGAAATGAGATAAATAGGTAGATAAATTGATAAAGTCTTAATAAGGGTTCCCATTCTTATGATGAAACAACAGGGCCAAGGAAAATCTTATAAAGGACTACACTTTGTTGTGGCTCATTTACAGGTTCAGAGGTTCAGATTTTTAACAACATGGCAAGAAGCAAGGCAATGTACTGTCAGGCATGGCAAAGGAGAAGCTGAGAATTCTACATCGTGTTCTAAAGGCAAACTGGAAAAGACTTGCATCCTCTGGCAGCTAGAAGGAAGCACTCTAAGCTCACCCCCATAGTGACACACTTCTGCCACCAAGGCCACACCCACTCCAATGACATCATGCCTCCCAACAGTACTACTTTCTTGGTCAAACATACTCAAACTACCACATTCCATTCACTTTCCCCCATAGGCTTCTTTAACATAAGAACCTGTAGGGACCATACCTAGCCATAGCATGATTCTAAATCATTTAGTCCACCATCAAAAGTTTCCATAGTCTAGGAGAATGTTAAAAGTACTATCCTCAAAATCTCTTCTGATGTTCAACTTAAATGTAATAACCTCTAAAATAAAAATAAAAAAGCAGATCACATTCCTCCAAAATCACAGGATATAATTACCATTTCAAAATGACAAGGTGAGGAAATACTGGACCAAACAAAGAACAAAAGTCAGCTGACAAAACTCTAAATTCTGCATCTCCATGCCTGTTGCCAAAGCACTCTTCAGATCTCCAATTATTTTTTGGATTGTTAACTGCAGAACAGTTTGTTTTCTTTTGCTGGTTCCACTCCTAGTTAGCTGCTTTCCTCAGCACTCAGATGGTATTCCATAGCACTACCAT
>NW_022196913.1:31714408-31729410 GCF_008632895.1 Mastomys coucha
GAAAACAAAGCTCTAATTTTACATGAGCACAGCTCATATGAACTTATAGCAGTATGTACATGTCTGGAACAGGTCTTCTGTGAATATATTAAATCTTCCATTTTGCTATTTTAATGTGATTCCTGAGTGTAAGAAGGACTTCTTCTCTGATTCTTGTGATTTCTCCTTGGCATTTTTTTTCTTTTGCTTGTCCAAATTCTATGATCATTTTTGTTTTATATTATTTTATTTTATTATGTTGTACTTTATTATTATCTCTTAGAAGCTTGCTTTTTATTATTGAGAAACAAATCAAATAGTGGATCTGGAGGGGTAAAAGAAAAAATAAAGATATCTACTTTAAATGCTTATTTTTTAAATTAACTCTAATAAAAAATCTTGGATTTGGTATGTTTAAATTTCAATAAATACATTGATTTATATTTTAGAAAAGTATATTTCAAAGTTTACTTTTACATAATAAATGGACTAATTATATTATTTAATATTAAAGTTATTTCATGTATATGTGATATATGTGTTTTATATACATACATATATACATACATATATACACACACACATATATATACACACATGCACGCACACACATATATACATATATATGTGTGTGTGTACATATATATGTACATGATATGGAACTGTCCCCAATATTTCCTTCCTGAGAGCTAGCTTTCATGGTATGAGAACATGACGTTGAGGATCATTACAAAGGATGGAAAAAAACAAATTCTAGCCTAGGTAAGATAGATACGAATACCAAAAGAAAAAAAAAAAAGGCCTGTACGGTATGTAGGTATTTATTGGTACGTATACATTGATGGTAAACAAAAGTTCATGAATGAACTTAAAATCTACTCTACAAGAATTTATACCCTGCCCTGGAAATCTATCCAAATTATCTAGGGCTAAGGAAATGATGGATCTTATAGGAAGAATAACTTCTTCCATTTTAATAAACAAGGATAATCCTTAATTACATTCCAAATATTTGTTGTTACACCTACAATTAAAAGTACAACTCACTCTTAATAAATGAATTTTTTATGCAAAAGATTGAATTCACTACTGAAAACTACAGCAAGCCAAAAAGCAGAAATGTGTATCCCAATCCCAATTCCAATAGATACATACATCTACTGAGCAAATCCCATCCATAAGGCTCTGAGACATTTGTAGAAGGAGAAATATGAGAATTCTAAGAGCCAGAGGATGAACTGGGGAGTTTGCTGTGAGATAATATCTTTTAGTAGTATCAAAAGCTACATGCATAAGATTTTACCAACAAGTTTACCTCATATGAGATGAACAAGGCTACAGTAGATATACCAACAGGATGGAGAAATAACCAAGAGTTGGCAACTTTTCACAAAGATCTACAGACAATAAGAAATGCAGAACATGGAAGAAAGTCTTCCACAGTGAAGAATACAGCAATTACTTATCTAATAACAAATATAAAACATTGAAAACTTTCATACAAGGAACATTATATAGATTTAGAATGTTTTATGTATTTTTGTATATGGGGTGTGTTTGTTATAATAAATAGTTTTCTTTATATATATGTGCAATAATAAATGAAAAATATATAAATTTGAAAAAGAGCAGTGAGTGATACATGAAGGTCTTCAGAGGGAGAAAATATAGAGGAGAAATGATATAATTATAACCTCAAAAATATATGAAAAAATATTGGGGAAAATGTTTGGGAGTTGAATCTGTCTGTCATGTTTCTATGTCTGCCTCTACTATCCAAAGAACAGTGACCATGACATGATTTTTCAACAAAGAAGAGGCTCCTTACTGAGCATTTTGAAAATTAGGAAAGACAATATTGCCACTGAACTTTCCATTTCAAGAGATTAGACTAGATGACTGAAGTAAGCAGTCATTTAGGGTAAATACAGTTTTAGAAATATACATCTAAAGCAATGTAGTGTTCATTGACCTTTTCATGATTATAACATATGAAAGAACAATGCAATCAGTGGTGACTTTTAAAAACACTTAGTTGGTTAGGTTTGCATTGTTGTGACACAATATCTGAAAATGTTGTCATAAAAGGAGTAAAGGTTTATTTTAGCTCAGAATTTCCAAGGGATTATTCAATTGTCACTTAGGCCTATAGCCCTGTACCATATCATATTAATGAAAAATATGGTAGAGTTAGCCTAGTCACATATTTCCTATCAGAAAGAAAACACAGGGATGGTAGAGAAGAGAAAATTTTGATATCCATTTGAAGTCACACGTTCAGTGATATAACTTAATCTACAGGGTTCTCTCTCCTAACTTTTTCCCACCTCATTGGAGTGCTATAGGCTGAAGACTACAAGCTTCAATACAGATTTCCTAGAGGTTGCTGAAGACACGGGCTGTAACCCAATGAATCACAAATTCATAGAGAGCGAGACACAATTGCTCTGTGGTACAGCTAGAGGGTTTGAGGTCAGGAATGTTGATTTTCCCCAGAAGTTTTTTTATTGTTGAGAATAGTTTTCTTCACTGTCTTGGGTTTCTTGTTATTCCAAATGAATTGGAGAATTGCTCTTTCTAACTCTATGAAGAACTGAGTTGGAATAGGGATTCAATTGAATCTCTAGATTGCTTTCAGCAAGATGGCCATTTTTACTATATCAATCCTGCCAGTTCACGAACATGGGAGATCTTACAATCTTCTGAGGTCTTCTTCAGTTTCTTCAGAGACTTGAAGTTCTTGTCATACAGATATTTCACTTGTTTAGTTAGAGTCACATGAATGTTTTTTATATTGTTTGTGACTGTTGTGAAGGGTGTCATTTCCCTAACTTCTTTCTCAGTTTGTTTATCCTTGGAGTATATAGTAAGGCTACTGATTTGTTTAAGTTAAATTTATATCCAGCCGCTTTCCTGAAGTTGTTTATCAGGTTAAGGTGTTCTCTGGTGGAATTTCTGGGATGATATAAGTACACTCTCATATCATCTGCCAATAGTGATATTTTGACTTCTCCCTTTCCAATTTGCATCCCTTTGACCTCCTTCTGTTGTCTAATTGCTTTAACTATGACTTCAAGTACTATATTGGATAGAGAGCTAGTAGGCATTCTTGTCTAGTCCCTGATTTTAGTGGGATTGCTTCAAGTTTCTCTCCACTTAACTTTGATATTGGCTACTGGTTAGCTGTATATTGCTTTTACTATATTAAGGTATAGGCCTTGAGTTACTGACCTTTTCAAGACTTTTAACATGAAGCGATGTTGAATTTTGTGAAATGCTTTTTCAAACTAGGACACTATTGAGGATGCCAGGAAGTGCTTGCTGATGGGAGCCTGATACGCCAGTCTCCTAAAAGATCCTCTGCAAGAGCCTGGTGAACAAAGAGGAGAATGCTTGCAGCCAACCATTGGACTAAGTGTGAGTCTCAAATGGAGGAGTTGGAGAAGGGAATGAAGGAGCTGAGAGGTTTTGGGTCCCTATGGGGGAGCAACAGTGTCAACCTACCAAATCCACAGAGCTCCTGGGAACTGGTTATTCAACTAAAGAGTACACCTAAAGGGACCTATGGCTCCAGGCACATATGTGACAAACAATGGCCTTGTTGGACATCAGTGGGAGGAGAAGTCCTTGGTCCTATGGGGGGTTCGATGCCCCAGTGTAGGGAAATTCCAGGGTGGGTGAGTAGGGGAGCATGGTCATAGAGACAGGGGAAGGAGGGATAGGATAGGAGCTTTCTGGAGAAGAGACCCAGAGAGGGTATAACTTTGAAATGTATTTAAAGAAAATATCCAATAAAAGAAAAAAGAAGAAAGAAAGCTGAACACAAACAAGTACAAAGGAAATGACTGTTCTTATGTCTAATTCTAATTCAATAATGAACAACAAGGGCTCTATATTAGTACCCACATAGTAGCTCAAAAAGCTATATGCATCTGAATCCAGAGTATCTGGATATTGCTTACTGGATTGTTGCACTATACTCTTTGCATAATACCCTTGACCACATGCCCTAATATCACATCACCAGCCATTAATCTACATAAAGTTCTATAGACTTACCTATAATCCAATATTAAAGAGGCATTTTCTCAGGCTAGGATTTTCTTACCAGATTACTCTGGCTTGTGGAAAGTTAACTTCAAATCTAACCTGAACAGTGTATTTCATACTATGTCACTTCCCTGGTTTTATTCCTTTAGTTTGAGAGACCAAATTTTTGGGTTCAGACTCCATCTTATAGAACCAGACCTAAGTCTGAACTCAAGGCCAGTACCTAACATTAGTTTTCAAGTTACTCCCTACCAGCAATAAAACCCAAGCCTAGCTCCAATTTCTAGGCTAACCACAAGACCTGCATATCCAAGTTAATATCCCCCAAACAAACCTGAGTCTAGTGCCAGTCTCCAGGATATTTCCCCACTACAAATCTCTACCTCCAGGTTACAGATTGGTTATCTGCCTAAGAATCACAAATTATGAAGTAATCCAAAGTTAGGTTTATGGTTAGGCTCCCAGCATCAGCTGATTATGCTAAAGGCCACAGTAGCACTCCCATTAAATGCTTTCCAGGCTAGAAACACTCACCCCTCACTTGCTGCTTTTTTTTTATTGAATATTTTCTTTATTCACATTTCAAATATTTTCCCATTTCCTGGTTTCCCCCACTCCCTGGAAACCCCCTATCTAATCCCCCTTACCCTGTTTCTATGAAGGTGTTCTTCCACCCACCCACCAATTCCTGACCACTGCCCTGGTATTCCTCTACACTTGAGCATCAAACATTTACAGGACCAAGGGCCTCTCCTCTATGATTTGTGGTTTAGTTCCTGGGAGCTCTGGGTGGTCTGGTTGGTTGATATTGTTGTTCTTCCTATAAAACCTTGCCCTCTGAATTTTTGGGGCTCTTCTCCACAAAAACTGATCCCTGTATTGATAGTGAGCTAAGCCCATGTTAAGGTTTGTTTTTTCTTTTCTTTTCCTTTTTTTTTAGTAGGGGTGTTTGTTTGTTTGTTTTTGTTTTTTTCAAGACAAGATTTCTCTGTTTAGGTCTGGCTGTCCTGGAACTCACTATGTAGACCAGGCTGGCCTCGAACTCAGAAATCCACCTGCATCTGTCTCTCAAGTGCTGGGATTAAAGGCACCATCACTGCCCAGCTCATTTTCAAAACCTAGATTTGGCCAACTGTACCAAATTCTTTATGTGGTGATTTGACAAGACCTCCTAGAGGACACACCCTCTTGGTTTAAACCTCTTTTCCTGTAAGTCAGTAGTCTGTTCAGGCTACTTAGGCCCAGTGGAGTAATAGGCCTAGAACCCTGAAGCACCCAGTGGGCAATTTCTTTTCACAAGAGATGGTAGGTGTTTGGCTGTAACTCCTGGGGCCTTGGCTCAGGTTTCAGTCACAACCTCTTGCAGCTGCCCCCACAGGAGCTGTATTCTCTATCAGGTAGACAATGCCTCAATGTGGGGGTCTGGCCAGCGGAGCCCACAATCGTAGATTGTCTTGGACTGGAGATTATTGAGGACCTGTGGAAATAAGGGGTGGGAGAGACAAAGAGATGACACCAAGAAAACTTTATCAATGTGTACTTTACTTTGGGTGCAGAGTGTTTTTATAGTAAGGCAAAAATGAAACCAACAACAATCAAGCTTTTAACATAAACAAGAGACCAGAGGAAGGGACTTCAAAGGCATTTCTGACAGAGGTGAGCTGGTTGTCAGCAGTCTTTGATCTCAGGGGCTGCAGTTAGCATTTTTGCACCACAGGTGTGCCGTTCCTGCCCAGGGCTCTGGCATTCTTTCGCTTTGAAAATTGTCTGGGCTGAGGGGAGGGAGATCATATTTCACCCTCTCTCGTTTAAAAAACAAATGCAGGATAAAGGTCGTGGGCTCGACACATTTGTATGGGAATCATCACGGTGCTTTAAGCTAATCTTTCTCTGGCTCCGTAATTCCAGGCTTATTTTGCACAGTAAGAATCGGGCTTATGATGTGTCTTTATCATAGACACAACCACTGGTCATGTGCTTTTTCCTGGGCTGACCTCACCACCAGAGAGAGCACTTTCTTTCTGCACCATCCATCCACACAAAATGCCAAGATGCGCCTTTTAACACCTGCAGAGTCTGGTAGCTGCCACGATTCTCTGAAAGCGGTTGACAAAATTTTGGCTAGGCTGCTCTCACAGACGCTGAAGTCAGGAGGCAGGGTGGGGAACAGGTCTCTGCTGAGTTGCAAGTCTTCCGCTTGGGCTCTGGAGTCGGTTGCCTAGGGAAAAGGTCTCAAGATAATGCTAATTAGTCCTTTGCCGACTCCATTGCTTGAATTAACCTTTGAAATGCTGGAATCTCAGTGGTGTGCCAGCGACTTTGGGATGTCTCTTGCTCTCAGAATATAAACATTGAAACGATACGTGTGAGCCACCATTTGTTTTTAGGAGGAAACAGTTTGGAATTACCAGGATAAACACATTCAAAGACTGGCAGGAAAAAGCCTGTCGGCTTTAGAACAAAAGAAAACGAAAGAAAAAAAGGAAAAAAAAATCTACAGCAATCTAAGCTTTCCTGCTAAGACAGCAGCTGCTCTGAATCAATTTGGCGTACCAATCTCTCTGGGAGCCACCGAGTCTCCTCCTCTTTTTGGGAAAAAAATGCAGACCGAGCCTTTGCCCCAAACCAACACTGTGTCTGGGCCATGCCATGCATTGGTGAGCGAGTCTCTCCAACACACCATAGCATAAGAATTAATAGTTTTTGGATGCCAGTGCCTATCTGCAGAGTACTGACCCTTTACGTTGGTTTGCAGAAAATTCAAAATAAACAGAACAAAGGCAAGATGTGCCTTTGGAGACCTCGGGGGTGGGGGGAGGTTCCCCCACATCTTGAAAAGCCAGCTTTTAATCGTGCGATGGGCTCATTCGATGATACCCTGTCCCATAGGGTTATATGGGATGCCAGTTTTATGAAGAATGCCAAAATCTTTGCAAAAAGAAATAAAATTGTTACCAGTGTAAGAAGGACCATTGTCTGTTTTGAGTGTTTTGGGCAAACCCATAACACTGAATGTTTGTAAACAACGGTCAATGACATTTCTAGAGGCTTCTCCTGATTGCAGGAGATAAATAAATAAATCCTGAACAGATATTTATGCAGACATGTATATATTTAAGCTTTCCAAATTCTGCATAATGTGTTATATCCACTTGCCAGATACTATTAGGCATGAGCCCTCTTGGGTTTACTCCCAAATGGAGAACTGGGGATAAAGTAACACACTTAGGGCACTGTTTAACAATCATCCTCACTTGTTCTCTGGAAATTTTATGTTTGAGCCTCAGAGTCTGGCTGGATAAATGGAAATTATCATGATCCCATTTTGCTAAGGCCACAGGATCTGAAACTAAATTTTCTCCTATCAGGGCTCTGTCAATGAGGTCATTACCTCTGGCTAGTGGCCCTGGCTGGCCAGAATGAGCCCGAATATTACCAATATAGAATTGATTTTTACGTGCAAGGATGATCTTATGTAACTGAGCAAAAAGTATTCCTGCTTGAGTGTCCAGCTTAATATTTTCCACAGTTGCAAGCAGTGGTAAACAGTCAAAAATGTAGAAGCTGTCAGTATAGAGGTTAAATGCATCAGGCACAGCTTCAAAGACTTTCAAGACTGCAGTTAATTCAGCCAATTGAACAGAGAGACCAGGAGTTCTTATAACTACCTGTTGATTATTAATGAGATACCCAGCTCTTTCTTTAGATGTGCCATCAGGAAATACCACAAGGGCATTGTCTATTGGCTTCCAAGCTGTTACCTTTGGAAAAATCACTTCATGCACATTTAAAACTTTATTAATTTGTCCTGGGGATAATGATTATCTATAGTTCCCTGAAATCCAATTTGAGCAAGCAGCCAATCTGTACTATGTTGTTTAAGCCAGGAGTCTTGCTCCAGAGTAAAAGGTTGAATGATAACATCTGACTCCTAGCCAAAATAAGTTAATGCTTGTTTCCTACCAAGCATAATTATCTGGACAACAGCTTCATAATATGACATGATATTATGTTTAGGAGACACCCTAGAATGAATCCACATAATAGGTGCCTTTTGCCACAATAATGCTGTAGGGACATGACTAGTATTGAAAACTAATAAATGCAAAGGTAAAGAATAATCTATGTAAGTAATAAATTGATTCTAAATAGCCTTTTCTATCTGCTGTAAAGCAGATATCCCTTCTTCAGTTAAGGATCTAGGAGAATTTGTGTCTGACCTTCCTCTGAGGATATCAAATAAGTGCTTCAAGTCTCCTGTGGTAAGTTTTAGATAGGGATGAAGCCAGTTAATATCACCTAATAATTTTTGAAAATCATTTAAAGTTTTTAGTTTGTCTCTACATATAAAACCTTTTGAGGAATAACAACTCGATCCATAAGGTTAAACCTAAATAATTATATGGATCTTGAGTCTGCACCTTTTCTGAGGCAATTTGTAACCCCCTCTCATTAAAAGCAATTTGCAAATCTTTATAACATGAAAATACATCTTGAGGTATTTTCCCAGCAATAAAGACATCATCTGTGTAATGGATAATGTAAATCAGTGTCCATTTCTTCCTTACAGATTCTATTACTTGTGCCACAAATTTCTGACATAACATAGGACTGTTTGCCATCCCTTGAGGAAGAACAATCCATTCATATCTTTTCCAAGGTTCCTTAAAATTTACAGATGGAACACTGAAAGCAAATCTCTCACAATCTTCAGGGTGCAAAGGAATTGCAGAAAAGTAATCTTTTAAATCCATAACTATTTTGTAAAATCCTTTTGGAATTGCCACAGGAGATGGCATTCCAGTCTGTAATGCTCCCATTACAACCATAGATTCATTAACCTTTCTTAAATCTTGCAACAATCTCCATTTACCTGATTTCTTCTTAATCACAAATATAGGTGTATTCCATGGGGAATTTTATTCCCTCAGGTGGCCTGCTTCCAATTGCTCCTGCACGAGCAATGAAGCTGCTTCTAGTTTCTCTTGAGACAAACACCACTGATCAATCCACACAGTAGTATTATTAATCCACTTGATTTTATCTGCATGGGGCACAGGAAAGACAGTGGCTGCTATGGAAAATGTGTCAAACCTTTATCATCATTATAAGGCTATGGCCTCTGTATGTTCTAATATCCCATTTGGACTCTTGCCTATTAGCTAGCTCATACAAGCCCCATCTGTGATAACAGATCTCTCTCCCACAGAGTGACAGGGAGGTTAGGCATAACATATGGTTGAAATTGTCCTGAGTTTCTCATCCCTCCAGGTTAGCAGCTTAGAGCTTTGTTTTGGATTGTTATCATATCCAGTCCCTTGGAGGTAAGTAACAGACTCAATCAGAGGCCAGGTTGGAGGCCAGTTCTGAGCTCTAATAACACTCACATCTGTTCCTGTGTCAATAAGCCCTGGAAAACATTTTCCTTCAATATTTAATTTAAGATTAGGCCTTTTAGTTATAAAAGACTGTATCCAATAAACTTCAGGAGCACCAGAACAACTCTATCCTGTCTCATTAGTAATAGCCTTAGGAGACAAAGAATACGTAGGAACTAAAATAAGTTGAGCAATCTTTTCATAGGCAGGTACAAAGATGATTCCACGTGTTGAAGACGCCACAATCTTTATTTCTCCTAGATAATTGCAATCAATAGCACCTGGGTAAATTTGCAAACCATCTACAGCAACACTACCTTTGCCAATCACAAAACCCCAAGTCTCTGGAGGCAGTGGTCCATAAACTCCAGTAGACAGAATCTTAATTCCCATTTCTGGGGTTAATACTGTGTGCCATGTGGAGAATAATTCCACTCCTGCATGTCCTGGCATTGCTCTGAGGAGCTCAGGTAAAGATCTTCCTGACTTGGCAGTCCCTGGGCCCCATGTACTACCTTTTGGTTCCAGTGAGGGGCCTGGGGCTGGCTCCTGAATTTGTTTTTTGAACGAGTATTGCCTTGAGAATCCTTCTTAAATCTTTTCTCTTTGGTCCAATGTTTCCCTTTCTTGCTCTGATCACCCAGTCTCTGTCCAGTGCCTGCTTGCTGCCTCTCCATACTTCCTGCCTTTTCTGGGCATTAGAGTTTAAAATGGTTAAAGCTGCAGCATTTGTAGCATTACTTGCTATCCTGCCAATATGCCAAGCCTTTTGGGACAGGTGCCTCTTGCACCATGGCTGCAACTGCTGAGCTTTGATTAAATGTAGGTCCCTTGTGGACACAGAGGCGAATATAACCAGAGATATCCGTCTGACCTTTGTGCGGCAGTAAAATTGCCCTTCACGTTGCATTAGCGTTTTCAAAGGCCAATTGTGTAATCAGTGGCCCCTCTGCATAGGAGCTTCCCAGTTTCCTGCTAGCTACCTCTTGTAGCCTAGCCACGAAATTCTGGAAAGGTTCTTCTGGACCCTATCAGATACTAGTCAAACTCATGCTATCTTCTCCTTTAGCCGGCAGCTTAATCCAAGCCCTGAGAGCTGCAGTAGCAATCTGATTAAGTGCTCCAGTGGGGTAATCTATCTGCCGAGTAGAGTACTCCCCTCAAATGGGCCTTCCCCAACAAGCATTTCAAGAGTCCAATCTGGATAATCCGTCTGGACATTCTGCATGACAATTTTTCTGCTATGTTCCCACCATTCAGAATTCCATAACAAGTAATCGCCAGATGACAGCACTGCTTTGCAAAGCGTTTTCCACTCCTGAGGTGTTAAACCATAGTCTAGGACATTACCAATCAAGACTTGGGTGAACAGAGAGCTGGGACCATATTTTTCCACAGCCCCCTTTAATTCTTTTATGAACTTAACATCAAAAGCTTGGTAATATCTATGCATATCTTCATTCTGACCTTTGCGCTCCACAGCCGGATAAGCCAGTGATCCTGTATTGTCCTGCCCAAAGCCTCGGGCTTTGGGAAACACTTCCTCTTCTGCCCTCAGTTAGCTGTCTTTCTCTCTGCCTGCCTGAAATTTAATTCCCCTAATTTCATCAATTAACTCTCCTATCTTGGTCTCGAGTTCAGGTCTACCTGGACAAGACCCAATTTGAGAGTACTCCCTAGTCTGGGAAGGTGCAATCTTATTGTAAACACGCTGCCTTGTGTTACAAAATGCAGCAGGTTTGGTTCTTGCGGAAGGTTGGGTCTCCTCGGCCACCGTACTAAATGAATCAGTAGAGCTTTGACTACTGGAGTCAGAGAAAGTTTGACACTCTTCGCTATCCGTAGAGCTGGAATCGGAAGATTCTTGGCTTTCCTCGGTTGCTGTAGAGTAAGACTCAGCCTGTAAATCGTAACCTGTCAGTTCTGATACCGTAAGGCTGATGTAATTGCCTGAAAAATCTCCCTTCTGCTCAGTTTTCTCATTTTCATTCATAATGTCCATAACCATCCCCCAAAGGCAGAGGGGAAATCCATCTACTTTATTTTTTACAAGTGCCTTTCCTATTTTCTCCCAGGATTTCTTATCTATCCGGCTCATGCCCTCTAACCAAGGGCAGAAAACTTTAACCAGTTCTGGTAGTTCTCTTAACGCATATAATTTCACCCTTACCCCTTTAGTCTCAAGTAGCCTGCCCATGTTCCGGGAAGCCATCTTTGAAATATCCACACCCATGCTTCTTATACCACCGATAAATCCCCTTGGTCCCTTAAGGTATTGGGCAAATATCTATTTTCCTGCCTAGAATTCCTGTACCCTTACACGGATTCCTGGTCAGCGCTAACCAAAACTTCTTACCGTGTGGAAACGACTACAATCATTTGGATCCTTTCTTCCTTAATTAACCAGAGCTCTGCATCCAGCAGTGGGGTCCCTCAATTAATTTCTCCCAGGTCCAAGCCCCACGGTGGGCACCATATGTGGGGGTCCAGCCAGCGGAGCCCACATGATTGTAGGTTATTTCGGACTAGAGATTATTGAGGACCTGTGGAAATAAGCCGGTGGGAGAGACAAAGAGATGACACCAAGAAAACTTTATCAAGGTGTACTTTACTTTGGTTGCAGAGTGTTTTTATAGTAAGGCAAAAAATGAAACCAACAACAATCAAGCTTTTAACATAAACATGAGACCAGAGGAAGGGACTTCAAAGGCAATTACGACAGAGGTGAGCTGGTTGTCAGCAGTCTTTGATCTCAGGGGCTGCAGTCAGCTTTTCCCACTACAGATGTGCCGCTCCTGCCCTGGGCCATGGCATTCTTTCGCTTTCAAAACAGTCCAGGCTGAGGGTAGGGAGACCATACCCCAACCTCCCAACATTCTATCTGGACCCTACTCCCAGTCATCTCATCACAGCCAGAGATAGCCCACCCCACAGATTGTCGAGCCTCACACAATAAAAGGGACAGCTCTCCTCTACTTCTCTCTTGCTCTTTGTCCCTTATCTTGACCTCTTTCTTCTCTTGCTCTTTGTCTCTTCTCTTGCCTTCTTCCTCTCTCTCTTGCTCATTGTTCTCATCTCTTTCCTTCTTCCTCTCTGTCTTGTTCTTTGTCCCTTCTCTTGCCTTCTTCCTCTCTCTCCTGCTCTTTGTTCTCTTTTCTTGCCTTCTTCTCTCTCTCTTGTTCTTTGATCTCTCTCTTGCCTTCTTATTCTTTTGCTTCCTTTCTTTCCTTTCTCTCTCTCCTTCTCTTCTCCTCTCCTTCTTCTCCTTTCCTTCTCTCTATATGACCAGCCTATCGTCTCTTTCCTATTATAAAATATCTCACTTGTGCTTTGCCTTCTTTTAATTAACTAGCCTGTCATGCAGCCACAGGCGACATCAGCAGAGAACCCAGGTATGAGCAGCAGAGATCCCCAGGCCAGAGGAGAGAGAGACACAGACTCCATATTCTCCCTACACAAGTGGCAGAAATTCTTTCCTTGGCTACCAAAAAGACAAAGGATACAAAGGACGAGATACTAACCAGATCATCAACCTACTTCTGTACCACTCCTCTAACAGGTTCACCAAGGAGGAACAGGGGAGGATGCTATCTTTACACCCCTGACTTATTTAATCAGTCAGGTGGAACCACAGTTGCCACATGCTTTTCTGCAGGAGGCAGCCATATCACAGGTAGGGAAAAATGGACCTGTTCAAGGGACACCAGGCTGAAGGAGGCTGCCTTTGAAGTCAGAGTCCATTGTCCTGCCCTTTCATGGAGCTAGCCAGTCAATGACCAAGGGAATCAACCTTATGACTATTGGCCCTTTTTCACTAGTGATCTTGCAGATTCCCTTCACCACAGAAGATAGGGGGAAAATCCAGGCAGAAAACAGAAAATTGTTTCCTGACCCTACAGGGGAGCCCTCCAATAAGCAAGTAGCTAATGATGGTTGCTTTCCCTTGACTCACCCAGACTGGGACTTTAACTCTATCGAAGGTAAGAGGAGTCTCTTGGTTTACTGTAGGCTCTGCTGGGAGTTATTAAGGCAGCTGAAAAATAGCCCACCAACCTGGCCATAGTGTATGATATTAGGCAAGGAGAGAGGTTAGGAGAAAAGAGTCTGAGGGACTTAGTGGTAGTGATAGTGACAGAAGACAAATAGATAGTGGAAACAGACTCATGACCTGGCAGCCACAGCCAAGCCAAAAGACCATAAGAAACCCCTAAACCAGGTGGCTTCTGAAGAAAGGGATAAAGAGAGACATAAAGATAAAAAAATGCCCCCAAATAAGAAAGACACAATGTGCTTATTGTAAAAGAGAGGACAACTGGGTCAGAGGATGTCCCAAAACCTTCTCCTTAGAAGATAAAAAATTATGGTAGATGGTGTTCAGATCTCCTATCCAAGCCTGGGGTACCCCTAAATGTAGATGGGAACCAAGCAACTTATCGATAATTAGTGAAATGCAACATTCTGCCTTGATAGAACCTAAAGATAAATTCTCTTCAATAGTTTATAAGTGACTTACCAGTGGCAGCAGAATCTAAACAAAAACATCTTAAATAGACCCCAGACCTCTTGGAAGCCCTTAAGATTTGGACTATTGAGCCTCTGCTAAAAAAGGCCCTATGGTGTCAACCACAACTGAACCTCCTTGACCTAGCAGAAGTATACTCACACTTTTTGGCTGGTGTCAGTCATTTATACATCATTGTACTAATGACCTCCTGGTTAAGGATAATGTTAGAATGATCCAGTTTCTCCCCTTAAATGTCCCCAGCATAACTTTTCATCCTCCAGCTGCCCAAACCCCAAGTTCCCTGGTGACTGACTCAGACCTTGATGGGGGCTCTGAATGAGTGCTTAGACATTTTGGCTCATATCCATTGGACCAAACCAGATCTTCAGGATACTCCTTAATGTGTCTTAACAGCCTCATTCAAGATGGAAAAAGGTATGCTGGGGCAGTGGTGGCCTCAAAAACTGAGATCATATGTGCAAAGTCACTCCTGGCAGGAATGTTACTCCTGAAACATTAAGTGGCTGCTCTACCAAATGGGTTAGAGCAGAGAAAAGACAGAGAGAGGCTTTCTGACAGAAGACGGAAAGACTGTGAAAAAAAAGAGGAAATCCTCTCCCTACTAAGGGCTCTATGGGGGCCCACAAAAAAGCTGGATATCATGCACTGCTTGAGGCACCAGAGAGGGAAAGACCCAATTTCAAAAATTTGAACCTCTCTTGACCCTAACATCCTTGGATCCAGGAGACCCTACATTCCCTGACTACCCTATGTATGCAAAAGATGTGATCTGGCCCAGAAACAGTGTCACAAAGGATGGTGGAGGACAGCAAACTGCAAACTAATTGTACCAGAGAAAGCAGGTCTACACATACTGAAAAAGCTCTATTATACTTCACACATAGGAGCCTGGAGAATACAGGTCATAGTCCACCAGTACCACATAAGAATTAGAAATACCAATTAAAAAATAGCTGACTCTTGCTCTCTTGCCTCTCTCTTGCCTCTTGCCCGCTTGTGCCACCTCTCTTCACATTCCATTCCCCAACCCCCACCCCCACCCTCACAACATGGTCATGGCCATTCTCCAC
>NW_022196913.1:31729427-31735469 GCF_008632895.1 Mastomys coucha
AACAAAAACAAACAAACAAAAAAAAAAACAAAAAGAAAGCTGAAAAATTTAAAAATTATAAGGCAAATGACCAATGCAATTGCCAATGCTTGATACTGGTGCATCAAGCCAGGAGTGTATTGGGAAATGGACTTCATGGAGGTAAAACTAGAAAACCAGTACCTCCATAATAAAGCCTATGAGCTACAGGAAGCCCCATGATTGGGCCTGCAAGACAAAAGAGAAAGTGGGGGAATGAGAGACCAAATTTGGGGATTCTGACATCATCTTAGAGAACATGACCTAAGTTTGAACTCAAGGCCGGTACCTAACATTTGTTTTCAAGTTAACAACTCTCCCCGAACAAAGCCCAAGTCTATCTACAGTTTCTAGGCTAACCACAAAACCTGCAAATCCAGGTTAACCTCCCCCAACATATCCGAATCTAGCAACAATCTCCAGGATCTTTTCCCCAACAAATCTGCACCTCCAGGTTACAAGACTTCCCCTGCCTAACAACCATCAGTTATGCAAAAATCAGAAGTTAGGTTTATGGCTTGGCTCCCAGCACCAGCCAATTATGCTAAGGACCACAGTAGCACTCCAATTTGATGCTTGCCAGGCAAAAAACACTCATCCCTCACTTGCTGTTGCTATAAAATCTTGCCCAGAGGAGTTGTTGGAGCTCTTCTCTACCAAAACCATTCTACTGGTTGGCAGTGGGCTGAGCTGAAGATAGATCTTATAAATAAAGACCCTTGTGCAATTCCATCAAATTGGTTCATGACTGGTCTTTTGGAGTTCATAAACACTTTCTTGGAACAAGAAGTCTTTCCTTTCTTTTTTTCATGTTACATAATTCTATTCTTTTCATTTCAACTCATTGTTTTTGTCTTTCCCACCTATCAGGATACTACTGCAACTGACATTCTTTGTCTGGAAATCCTTGCAAATTAATGATATTGTTGGAAGTAGCCCTCTGTCACCCAGTTTTCTTAAAGAAAATATGACAGTGATATAAACTCATAACCTTAGATGCTTAAGATGGATTTGAAAAGCTGAGCTCTGATCAACCAAAGCACAATTCCACTGGAATGAAAAAAATAAAATATTTAATATATTTCCATTGTTTTTGGTATTATTAGGATTAGTGTCCTACTTGCAAATATCTGATTGAATGACTATAATGTTGATTTATATTAATATAATATCAACCATGTAAACTGCTGCCAGAGTAAACAAATTTTGTGTCCTCTAGCAAAGATAACATATCTCTTACTCACTTAAAAACTATAGAAAAAGCCAGGCAGTGGTCGTGCATGCCTTTAATCCCAGCACTTGGGAGGCAAAGGTAGGCGAATTTCTGAGTTCATGGCCAGCTTGATCTTCAGAGTAAGTTCCAGGACAGCCAGGACTACACAGAGAAATTCTGTCTTGAAATAAAAAAAAATAAAAATAAAAAAATATACTATAGAAAAGATACTCTTAGACATTTTCTTAGAGGAAGTCCAATCTGGATGAAGTGCATTATTTTTTAACATGTCAAATAGAGGACCCAAAAACTAATATTTAAATACAGACTTGTGTTTGAAAAGGACAGAAAAGAAATGAGGGAAATAACACCCTTTAGAGCACTCACAAATAATAAAAAATACCTTGATGTAACTTTAACAAAACAAGTGAAAGACCTGTATGACAAGTGGTACAAATCTAAGAAGAAAGAAATTGAGGAAGCTATCATAAGATGGAAACATCTCCCATGTTCATGGATTAGTAGGATTAGGATAGTAAAAAAATGACCATCTTACCAAAAGCAATCTGCAGATTCAGTGCAATTCCTATCAAAATTCTTAGACAATTCTTGAACTTGAAAAGCAATTCTCAATTTCACATGGAAAACAAAAAACCCAGGATGCCTAATAATGTAAATAAATGGCTTCTAATAATAATAGTAACTGTATAGTAAATGAACTTCTAGAGGTATCACCATCCCTGATTACAAGATATACTACAGAGCAACAATATTTCAATCCACAAGGTACTGGCATAAAATCAGATATGATGATCAATGAAATAGAATTAAACAAAATGAATTAAACCCACACATGTATGGACAGTTGTTTTTCTAAAAACATACACTATAAAAATAAAAATAGAAAACATCTTCAACAAATACTGCTGGTCTAACAAGATTTCTGTAAGTAAGAAAATTCAAGAACTCATATCTAACATCCTGCACAAAAGTTAAGTCCAAATAGATAAAAGACCTCAATGTAAAACTAAATCTAAGAGAAGAAAAAGTGGGGAACAGCTTTGGACATTATTTTACTGTAGACAACTTTCTGAATCCAACACCAATGACTAAGGCACTTAAGGTCATTAATAAATGGGACTCATGGAACTAAAAACATTTTACAAGTCTAAAGACTTGTAAGTCAATAGGGCAGAATGGCAGCCAAGAAGAAAAAAAAATGGGAAAAATATCTTTACCAACCCTACCTCTGACAGAGGACTAATAAGCAAAATATGTATAGAACTCAAGGGATTAGAAATTGACAAATCAAATAATCCACTTTCAAAATAGGATACAAAGATAAACAGAGAATTCTAAACAGAGGAATTTCTAATGGCCCAGAAGCAATTAAAGAAATGTTCAACATTTTTCGTCACCCCAGAAATGCAAACCAATACATATCTGAGATTCCATCTTACACATTTCAAAATGGGTTAGGTCAAAATCTCAAAGGACAGCATATACTGGTTTGGATGTAAAATGAGGGGAACTTATCTCCATTGATGTTTAGAGTATTTACTTGCACAACCACTTTAGAAATCAGTTTGGCAGTTTCTAGGAGAATTGGGAATAAGTTTAACTCAAGACCCAGCTATATCTCCTGGGCATGTACCCAAAATACTTCCCAAAATGCAACAGGAACACTTGCTTAATGTATGTTCATAGCAGCTTTATTCATGATAGCTAGCAACTAGAAACAACCTAGTTATTTCTTGACTGAAAAATTGATTGGGAATATATAGTACATTTACACAATGGATAATATTCTACTATTAAAAATGAAGACATCCTGAATTTTGCAGGCAAATGAATAGAACTTGAGACTATCAGAGTCAGTTAATGAAGACACCAAAATAAATGTATTGTATGCAAACATACATTGGACATTAGACATAAAGTGCAGGAGAAACATGATAGAATCTACAGATCCAAAGAAACTGGGTGATAAGGAAGAAACCAATGAGAATGTGTGGATCTCACTAAGAAGGGGAAACAAAATATTCTTCAAATGTGGATGGAAACAGGGAATTGGTTGAGAAAAGTGTTGATGTGGAATGGAAATGGCAATCAGGTATAGGGATGGAGGAGCCAAGAGAGGGCTAGGAGTGAGAAAAAAAAATCAGTGGGGAGCATTTTCCTTCTTCTCTGCTGTAGGATAGATCTAAAAATCAAAATGATAATAAGTTACTTGTTGATACATTGTTAGTGTTCCTTTTCCATGATTTCTTCTGCGTCCAATCAGAGAAATAAAGAAATCTGCTACTTTCATCATAGTTATGAAATTTCATTTATCTAATCCAAGAGACTCTCAAGCAGTTAGAAATTTAAAATCTGTGGCATAGATTCATGTACATTTCTTCAAATGATTATAGAGGAAGTGAGCCCAAGATTCTGCGGGACCCCCTAGAAGAGCTCTAATAACCGCTGGGCAGGATGCAAAGATACAAAAAAGTCTCTTTATTAATATAAGTCAAACTGAGATTGCAAACCTTCCCACTGTGCAGGACAGGAGTGTGACCAGGAGAATGCTTGGTGCTATATACAGCAGATTCAGGGATTCTTTGGATTTTAGGGTGACAGGGGAGGCAACAAGGCAAGTCATTCTTTAAACATGATATTGTTTGTTTAGGTAGAAAGGCAGAATGGTGGGACTGGGGGGGAACTCTTCTGACCTAAGGAGTAACATTATAGTGTTATCAGGAATTAGTGTGTTTTACAACTAGCTATAGTCACTTGTGATCCCTGATTATTTTTTTGTTCATGATCCAAATGTGGAGCCCTAATCTTCCTAAGGACTTTTGGTTGTTTTTTGTTTTTTTGTTTGTTTGTTTTTTTGTTGTTGTTGTTGTTGTTTTTTAGCTTCTTGCCCAAGGACATGTGCTAGATGCACCTGGGAAGTGCTTAGTCATTTATCAGTGAGAGTGCCAGCCTTGGCACCATGGAGGCAAGGGGGGTTGCCACTCCTCTATTCTTACAAGCCAGCATCTAAGGCTCCTCAGGGGGTTTTGTCAGGGGGCTGCCTCTATGGAAACGGGGAAAGCCATATTCTGGTGCCAAACCAAGTCCTCCCTGAATGGCAAGGGAGGGGAAGGAAGCCTCAAGCTAGCTTCAGGAAGAAGTGGGGAGGTGGAGAGGAGAACTTCTGAGAGAGAGCACAGAAGAAGGCTGCCTTTGTCACTTCATTCCCTCCTCTACTAGTTACTCTAGAGGCCAATCATGTACTCTCTATAGACCTAGATCATCTGAGCTGCCTGGTTGGTATTGGGATCTCATCACCATTAGTTGGATTGTCTCCAATCTCTGCTGTATATACTGAAAAAGATTATTAATTATGTACAGCCCAAAAGTGAGTAACAGTAAGAAAATAATCAGGGGTCCCATGATTGTGGAACAGTGTATGATAACAATTTTTGTAGTTTTCCCTTTCCCTTTGGCATCTATCTATGTTTTCCCTAACTTTAGTTAGTAACTCTAATAACCCCAGAATGGTTGACATAGAAACAGCATTCTTTACGCAGAGCAGCACATAATCTTCCATGTTGTAGGAACACTAAGTCTAACTCTCATTTGTTCTGCAGCACTGCCTCAGTTAAAGGGTCTACATTGTGTTCTAGGTGTGAGATGGATTTTTCCAGGCATTGGGTGTCTTCATTTCTGCCTGTTTTTAAGTTATTATAGTTCTTTTCCTGCAATGTCAATGTGGCTATTCTAGGACCCACCCCAGCCAGCCCTGTCCCCAAAATTATAGGGAAATAGGAAATAGGTTTCGTCTGCTGTCTCATGAGATCCCCCACAGCATGTCTTACTAGGCTTTTTAATACTGTTTCTTCTGAATATAGGTTATGCTTGGTACTAACTAGACTAGAATATAGAACTCTTTTGTGGTAGGGGAATTAAAGAAATCTCTTTGTACACACAGAGTCAGACCCATCGAGTAAGTCCACAATGCTTGTTCAGAGGGGATAACCCATTTGGAATGAACAGTGGAGATTGATTGTAGAGGTGTCGATGTGACAAGGGAACATTTTTTAGGCATGTGTCCTATCCTGATATGATCTGTAGGGTTAAGGCTTGGCCTTAGGACCATTTGCATGTAGTGTCTTTCTGGGACTCATCATATATGGATATGAATCTGACACCTTTATTAAAAGAGGGGGGGGTCTAGCATTGTAGAATACCCAGCAAGAAGTAGTCAGCTCTGGCTGGGAGCCATTCAGAATTAGGAAGGTTTTTAATATCACCAACTAGAGTGGGTCTACCAGCTCTGTGTGGCTTAGGAAAGTTTCTGGGGCTGGGGACCTCTGTTGTGGGGTGATAGGGGGATTGTAGCCACCAGTCTGAGGACTGGTGTTGGTGTAAGTTTGTCCCATGTAGGGCCTCCTCATACAGGTTTAGGGTTTGTCAAAATCTGGTTTGGCCCTAATAGCTATTGTAGGGGGGTTATAATTGTTTTCATCAAGAGTCTAACTGTAAAAAGGAGTCTGGGGTTGTTCCTCCTGATAATGTAAAGCTGGAGACCCCACAACTTCTCAGCCTCTTATCCTTTTGTTTGTCTCTCCCTATTAGTGAACTTAAGTCGAACTTTGGGGTTGTCCCCTTGTAGGGTGACATGTGATAAGGTTTTTCTTTGATATCTTTTATCCTCCATTTTTTGTGACTGATGTTTTATTGTCCCAAGAGTCACAATAGAATTGTTATGGTCTCCCACATGTGCCAGTTTTCTTTTCCCCGGGACATATATAAAAATGCCTCTTTTTTTTTTTTTTTAA
>NW_022196913.1:31747152-31747336 GCF_008632895.1 Mastomys coucha
GGAAGGGGCAGAGGAGGACGCTGAACCCCCTCTGTCACTCGGAAGCTGAGGGGATCATGTCCCTGCTGTCCTGCGGCTCATAAAAATGCCTCTTATCTGCACTTGGGGTATGATTGTTGTAAAGTCTCTTGGTTGTCAGGCCATGAGTTATCAGCCAGCTGGCACAGATCAAAGGTTAAATCTG
>NW_022196913.1:31747346-31770619 GCF_008632895.1 Mastomys coucha
TCTCAGGATTTTTGATTGTCTAAGTCAAGTCATAAGACTGGTGTGGGTTTCTGTTCTCTGAATGGAGGTTTGGGTAGGGGCAGCAGTACACACAGCTAGTAAAAACTGCAAGCTTAAGACCAGGTTAGTTTTAGATTGAAAGGGTTGGTGCCTCTTTGAACTTTTTATTGTAGTGGTGGCTGTGACATCAGGCAATCATTTTGTGGAGAGAGGGGATTAGCTGCTCTCACATGAGTGCAGTGTACCCAGGCTGGGATCACATCTACTTTGACAGCTGTTGGCATAGTCAGTAAAATGACGTAGGGTCCTTTCCATCGGGACTCCAATACATTCTGGCAAAATCTTCCCACATAGACCCAGTCTCTAGGTCAAAACTTGTGTGGTTCCAGAACTGGACCTGTTTTATAGAAGGCACACAATTTAGTCCAAACCTGTTCATGAGCCCATTGGGTTGCTCTGACCCTAGTTATTAATTTATCATCTTTTAATTCTGCAATAGCTGACGACCTAAGGTTAGGCACGATAGGAGCAGAGATACCATACATGATTTCAAAGGTGGTTAATCCCATCTGATAAGGAGAGTTCCTTACCTGATATAGGGCAAAGGAAAGAAGTGTCACCCAGTCCATGCCAGTTTTTCTGCCTAATTTGGTCAAGATCTCTTTTAATGTCTGATTCTTTCTTTCTACCTGACCTGAACTTTGGGGTCAATATGCACAATGTATTTTCTAATCTGTCCCAATAAATCTCATTACATCTTGGCTTACCTTGGACACAAATGTTCTCCCATTATCTGAGACTATCATGGGAGAGAATCCATACCTGGGTAGGATGCCTTCTAGCAACTTCTTAGCCACTAACTTTGTAGTTTTAGTCTTTTTTGGAAATGCTTTTGTCCATCTGGAGAAGGTATCCATGAACACCAGTAAGTACTGTAGCCATACATTTGGTTTTTGTAAAAGCAACTTCCCAGTAGGCCCCCAGTCTCTTATCTCATAGACAATAGTCTGGAAGTATGGCAGTGTTGTAGTTGTTGGTTAGTTGACAAGCTTTGCAGTTTGATATTATGTTCTCGACAGTATTTTGCATGTCTCTGAAAGTTACTTTAGATTCTCTCACGTGCATCATCTATCTGTGTTACTCCCAAGTGGGTGACTTTATGGATTTTTCTGAGGATAGATCTTGTCAGGGAGATGGGTAGTATTAGCTAACCTTCAGCCATCTGCCACCAGGCTTTTGAACACCAGATTATAGGCTGATTCTTGGCCCATTTGATCTTGTCTTCCATACAGACTAGGCATTTCGGCACGTTAGGGTTGGCCAGTTCTAGTAGGGTTGCAGCTAACAAGGAGGCAGCTGTTTCTTCCAGGGCCACCTCTTTGGAGGCTTTGCCAGCCAAGTTGTTACCTCTAGCCCGTCATTATTCCTTTATGATAGCCTGGGTAGTGTATGATCACTACTCTCTTTGGCAGAGGGCATCAAGTAATTGTAGGATTTTATCTTTGTTTTTGATAGTTTTTCCTTCTGCAGTTAGGAGTCCTCTCTCCTGATATATGGCTCCATGTGCATAAGTGGTTTTAAATGTATACCAGATATTCATATAGATATTGATGGCCAGCCCTTTCCCCATGATAAAGGCCTGGGATAGCACTATCAGTTTAGCCCTTTGAGCTGAGGTACCTGGTGGGGAGAGACTGTGCCCATATTACCTCCATTTCCATGGTTATTCCCACTCCTGTTTTCCTCTGCCCCTCTCAAATGAAACTACTTCTGTCTGTGAACCAACTTCTGATCTTGGCAGAGGTGAGTCTTTTATGTCAGGTCAAGCACTGTATACTTGTGCCAGGATTTCACTGTATTTGTGGAGAGGGTGGTCCAGATCAGGGTTAGGGAGAAGGAATACAGGATTTAAGGAAGCAGGGAGCTGGAAAGTAACTCGGCCAGGGTTGATTAGTAAGGTCTGAAAATGAGTCACACAGGTATCACTAAGCCACCTATTGTTTGAGGACTCCTTTGATTGCATGGAGGGTGTAGTCATGGCTAAATTCTGCCCCAAAGTCAATTTATCTGCATCCTTAACCAGTAACATCTTAGCTGAAATGATACGTAGGCAAGGTTGCCATCCTGCTGCCATTGGGTCTAACTTCTTTGACAGAGAAGCCACAGGCCATTTTCACAGTCCCAAAGTTTGAGTCAGGACTCCTTTGACTATTTCTTCCATTTATCGATATATCAGTGAAATGGTTTAGTGATGTTTGGTAGCCCCAAAGCAGGAGTTGACAGTAGTTGTTTTATTTTCTTTAAAGCCCATTGATGATCATGAGTCTAAACAAACTCTTTGGGCTCTCTGGTGGCCTCATATAAGGGTTTGGTTATTTCAGCAAAACCTGGAATTTATAGTCTGTAAAAACCTGTGGATCCCAAGAACTCTCTTACCTGTCTTGGGCTCTGGCGAGTTGGTATGTTGAGAACCATCTCTTTTTTTGTTATGGAAAGCCACTGCTGGCTCTCCTTTAGAATGTAGCCAAGATAGGTGACCTCAGTGTTACAGAGCTGTGCCTTCTTGGCAGATGCCCAATATCCCATGTTTCCCAGAGCCTGTAGGAGAATCTGGGTCCCTTTCTTGTATCTTTCTTTGGTTTCTGCTATAAATAAAAGGTCATCTATGTACTGCATAAAAGTTATATCTGGGTTATGGACTCTGTACTCACCCAGGTTCTCATGTAAAGCTTTATCAAAAATAGTGGGTGAATTCTTGTAGCCTTGAGGCAGGTGGGTCTAAGTGAGTTGTCAATTAATGTCTCTTTCAGGATCATGTCACTCAAAGGCAAAGTATATCTGGCTTTTGGGAGACAAGGGTAAGCTGAAGAAAACATCTTTGAGGTCCAGAACAGAATACCATTTCTGATCTGGAGGTGGAGAGCTCAATAGGATATAAGGTGTAGGTACCATTAGGTGTATGTCTATCACCCTGTGCTTACCTTCGTGTAGATCTAGGATGGGGCAGCAGTCTTCTTCACTGGCAATAATGGGGTGTTCTAGGCTGACTGACATGGTCTAAGGACTCCCAAGGCTAACACTTTCCAGAAATAGGGAATGATCCCCTTTTGTGTTTATTAGGACACGGGATATTGGCAGACCTGTACTGAGTCTGCTCCTGGATTGAGCTCTACAAATACAGGGTGTCAATGTTTTGTCAGCTCCATGTCTCTAGTCTCTGCCCATGCTTGGGGAAACTCTGTCAGCTAAGCATCCAGGTCTTGTTTGGAGGCAGCTGATGACTCGTATAGTCTATATTTAGTCTCACAGGCCAGGCCCAGTGTCAGCACCTGGATTGGATTGCCATTCCATTCTGTTAGCTGGATTTTCTGAGGGTCAAAATGAATCTGAGCTCTCATTTTGGCTAGTATATGTCTCCCCAACAAGGGGTATAGACATTTAGGGATCACTATGAAGGAGTGATACGATCTTCCCATTTTTAAGTCTATTGTCCTTTGAGTGGCTCCCTAGACCCAGGATTTCTAATTTAACTTTTATGAGTACTGAATGTTGGGCTCCAGTATCCACCAGGAAGTCTAGAGGCTCTGCCACCCCCCAATCTAAGGGGTCCAAGCCCCGACTCCCTCAGTCCTCTTCTTCATTGACCATAGTCTTGTTTGGGGGCATTTTGGGGTGTATTCTCTGGTCTAGTGTCTTTCCTCCTTACAATAGGTACATTGGTTCTTACTAAGGATGGTCAGCGATCTTCTCCAGGTTCTCTCCCCTCTGTAATGGCTTGGAGCTGCTGTTTCCTTTTTCTCTGGTCTGGGTTACCATTGGCTAGCAATACTTTGGCTCAATCTCTGTTTAACATCTTCCCTGTCTTAATTTTCTTTTCATCTTTAGTTTCCTTGTTATGGAACACTTTCTCTGCAACCTCTACTAAATCTCTCAATGACTTTTCCCTTAGTCATTTTAGTTTCTCTAACTTCTTTTTAATATCTGGTTCTGACTGACTTATAAATGTCAGTGCCATTGTGTTAGAATTTTCTGTTTCTTCAGGATCTAAGTGTTTATGATGGCAGAAAGCATCTATAATCTTCTCAAAGAACTCTGTTGGGTATTCACTATCTTTTTGCCTGACATCATAAATTTTAGCCAGATTTATGGGCCACTTGGCAGCTGCCCTGAGACCAGCCATTAGAGACTGATGATAGACTGGAAGAAGTTCCTTACATGTCCCTGTATTATGATTCCAAGCTGGTTTCCTGAGAGGGAACCCCTCATCAATATCGGCTTGATTCTGAATTGTAGTGCGATTGGTGTCTGGAATGTTCTTCTGGGCCTCCAGGATGATGTGTTCCTTTTCCTCTTTGTAAAGAGAATTGATAACAATTATTGACAATCATCCCAAGTGTGCTGATGGGTAAAAAGGATGCGGCCAGAAAAAAACAGACATGAACAATGAACAATATAGAAACACTGACACACACAGGTATTGGCACATCCTCTCCCACTCAGTCCAAACAAGGCCTTCCTCTGCTGCATATCTGCCAGGGGACATGGAATACCCCATGAATGCTCTTTGGTTGGTGGTTAGACTCCTGGAGGTGAGAGGGGTCTAGGTTCATTGATACAGTTGTTCTTCCTTTGGGGTTGCCATCTATTTTAACTCCTTCAATCCTTTCCCTAACTCTTCCATAGGATTACCTGACTTCAGTCAAATAGTTGGCTCGTATAGTCATCTGCATCTGTCTCATTCAGCATTCAGATGCTGGTAGAGCCTTTCAGAGGACAGCAATGTGCTCCTGTCTGCAAGCACAACATGACACCAGTAATAGTGTCATGTTTTGGTACCTGTCCATGGGATTGATCGCAAGTTGGTCCAGTCATTGAATGGCCTTTTCTTTTGTCGCTGGTCCATTTTTGTCCCAATTCCTAGCAAGGACTTGGTTGCTTACAACAATCTGTGATAGTATCTGATACCCTCTTCTGTTGCATCTGAATACAGAGATAATATGATCACATATATAGTCTAGACTCTCACAGATTTTTTAACAGGTAAATTTAGTATCCTTTCGTTTCGTCACCAAATGAGTAAATGGTATAGAGGTTTGATTTATGAAATGGAAGATTAACAGAAGTACAGCACTTTTGTAGATCAACTGCTACCTGTTTCAAGACACCACAAATTGACTTGCTGATTATGCCTCCACATGGACATTAGTCACAGATTAGCCAAGGTGTTACACAGCATGGGCAAGCCTTGAGTTAATATGAATTGTTTAGCCCAAAGCATACGACTGTGTAGAGTAGCATGGATGGGATCATTACTACTTTTGCAAGCTTATTCTCTAAAGACAGCCCTCTGTACCTTAAAGGTTGCTTCACTTTAGACTGACATATGATCAGTAAGAAGTAGCATCTTGCTAAGGGCTAAGAAGGAGCAGAGCCCATTCACATCTGCCAAATCTGTTGTCCCTTCAGAAGTCTTCCAAATTTCAATAGTCTCTTGCTTTGTCTTATGCTCTCCAGTTCTTCATCTGTCAACAGTGGTTTAGGAAAGGAATGTGGCCTAGGTTAGAAGTCTCCTCCCAAGATTGCCCTATTATCAATGACACAAGTTTTTCATAATTTTCATAACATCAAACAGCACACTACAAACCTGATATGCAGCCTATATCCCTTCTACACACCCACCCCCAAGATTCCTATCTACATTATCGAATTGTATACAGAGTACTATATGAGGGAGAGTTAAGTGTCTACCTCTAGGTCAAACAGTATCATTTTTACATTCCTTAATCTATCTCCTAATTATTTTACTGTTAGATTTTGCCCTGATGATTTTGAATAGCCATGAATTCTCATCTACTTCACAAACTGATGTGGATACTCTCTTGATGATTCATTTTAGATGTCCTCGTGTCCTCTGTAATCTGCAAGCAGAAAGGCAATGTTAGTAAATCTGTTCATTTTAAAAGATCTACTGTCCCTTTAAAATATCACTTTCCTACAGCTTTGAAATCAATGGAAATCCCTGTCTCACCTTGTATCCCATGGACAACTATTATTCAATTTACAACCCTTCTGCTGCTCCTATGTATCACACCTTTGATCTGGTCAACTTTTCTGTTGGAATCCTTAATTGGTCATGGTACAAATGTTGCCACATTTGACATCCCATGAGCCCTGTTCTCGTATAATTTGTTTTGCATGTGTATGTATGTCTGTGAGTGTGTGTGTGTGTTTATTGTATTAGCACTTTTCAAGTGATATTTAAGTCATATTCCAGTCACTTCTTTTCAATAGAGTAATTTTATGCTGGATCATGACTTACAAGAATATAACATATAAACTATGTAGTCACAGATTTGGAGACCAGACTGTCATCTCTTCCATCAAAGTGAAAGAGTTTTTCAGAAATGCAGGAGTTGATATCTGAAACTACCTGATAAAAGTTAAAGCACTTATTCTTGACAAGCCTAATCAGCTGTTTTATACTTGACTCTTAGTTAAAATGAAGATTTTTTTTCATCAAGCATCCTGATTATAATGCTTCATGAAAAGTTGGATACTCTTCTCACCTTTTTGTCTGCTGAAGACCTCCTATGTGTTTGGAGTCTTATTATTTTCCACGAACTACTTTTGTGCTGTGTATTTCCATTCTAGATATTGTAAACTTTACAATTTACCTATTACAAATGTATTTACTTGTGACAGTGCTCCTTCTCTGCTGTTGTATCTCCCTCCCACACACAGGCATACAATTTACCCTAACAATAAAATAACAGGAATAAAGCATTGTTCATTACATGTGATATTTTCTCAAATAGGCTGAAACCATACATCCATTATTTTTAACTGAATCTGCTTAGCACATTAATGTGGATGTTACATTTTAAAATGGAAAATCTCAGTGATTGATGAATAGTTTGCTGAAATAAAGAGCACAAATTATATAAAAAATGGATTTTTCTAAAAAGAGGGCCAGTAGATCACATTTTGTTTCCCATCTAAATTCTTTCACTTGCCTTCCAGGGGATGCTTTTCTGTTTCATTGTTTGTTTTTTTTTCACAAGAATCAAGTTTTTACTGGTTCTCAGTAGGTACTCAGAGAGCCTGACTTATTTAAACTGCATGATAATATTGATAGTTGCAAATGACCCAAATCATTTTCATTCAATGATACATATGCACAAACAAGTCATTACCCACTAATATATTTGTTTTGATTTTTGATATTTTTTTAAAAAACAGTCGAAACAAAAAGCATTCATGAAAGTAATTTCCTGAATTCTACAGGACTTTTTGCCCTTAGGCTCTAGCAAAGCAGTCCATTTCTTGACATGTACATCTGAAAAACAGTACACAATATTACCTTTAATAACAATGTCAAAGGAACTTACAATGGAGTTTTGATCCTCCATTGTTTGCTAAGGGGATCATATATGTATCCCATTTCTAATTTAATATAATTAATAAGTTGGTGCCTGTTATTTAGCGATAACGAACAGGAAAATAAGAGAGGATCTGAATAAGCCTTACAAAGGAAAATTTATAAAGGATATTGAGAACAGGAACATGTCAAAGGGTGATTGCATTTATAGATTGTTGACAGATTGAGGCAAATGATGAAGAGTAATTCTACATTCCCATTCACACACATCATGTAAGATGTACAAACATTTTGTAATCTTTCAAAGATCCAGTTTTCATATCTAAGCTAGCTTTTATAAGAATCAAATGTAGCACTTCGAGACTAGTGCTTTGTGAAGCACATTCATAGCCCTCAATAAATGTTACTGCTTTTTCTATCTCTGTGCCCTTATTTTCCATCATCGTTATAAAATGCTGTTTAACATAAATCATGTTATGTTATGGCAGGAACCACAAAGAAGACATGATAACAAATATACACTAAGCTTACATGATATATAGACTGTATTTCCATGACAGAGGGCCCAGTTACATTCTGAGAAACATGATGTACTATTTCACAAGAATATTTTGTTTCAGTATTTTCAGTTAAGGCAGCAAGATGGAATACATAGGAAGTAGATATAAAATAGAGAGTGTCAAGCATTGAGAATATTTGATGTAGAGATCAATAATATACATGGCTTCCAACACCGGGGCAATTTATAATATATAATAAATGCAACTGAGTTCTGGAGCAATGGGACTTTCATTAAGAGCACTTGCTGCTCTAACCAGATAGAAGATTGGTTCTCACTAAACACTTGACATCTCAGAACCATCCATTTTTTCACTTCACAGGCATCAGATACATATCCATTAAACATACATGAAATGCAAGCAAAATATTCATATATATGAAAGAAATTTACTAAAAAATAATACATTCATATTTGTATTTTTACAAATATACCTATATGTGTACCTGATTAAGGGCATGCAGTTTATCTCAAAGTTTCCTATATGATGGACAATTAAATGATTTATTTGGTGCATACATAACCTACAGTACTGCAAAGCCACTCATCAGTTAATTTGTAGAAACATGAGCTGATGACTCATTTGAATCTAATAGCAAATGAAGAAGTATGATAGTCCTTTTTAGGTTTTAATCTACAAATGATGGAAAAATTCAGTTAGTTTGAGGTCAATAACTGAATCTATGTCCAGAAAATTAACATACTTGGTTAGATGCATTATTTTTTAATAAGTACTAAACACAAACTGTAGTTTAAAAATTAAGGATGTGACCCTTTTTACCTTTTTTATACTCTATTTGTAATCATATTTTATATTTTATTTGACTTTTTCAGGAATACCCTTCTTTATAGTGCTCTTCACAAATCCTAAATTTTGCTGTTTAAAAGGATAGCTTAACACTTAATTTTAGCATCAGTTTTCACTGAGTCCAATACCAGTACATACCTATTGGCTTTTATTGATCTTTTACTTTCTCTTGGTCCAAACTTGCATGTATCTACCTGCTTATGATATTTTCTCTCTTCTTTTCTCATTGTCATATAATTGTCATATAATATTTATACCATCTAGCCTAAGCTCATCATAATTATAGGAAGAAGTTATAGCAAAGGATCAGAAATTTATCACAAAAATGATTATTTTATCACAATCGTGAACTCACAGGGGCTGTGGTAACCCACTAAGTTGTACAAGGTCAAGTCAGACAAAGTATCAGGATGGAGGAGAGTAGGAGATCTCTAGATCACAGCCTTCACTGGTGACCGAAAGTAACTGTATAAGGGTGAAATCATTCTTTTTTTTGAGGTTATAGCCACTGATGCATTTTCCATACTGTAGTGGATGGCAGCATACACATGTTTATATGTGGGCGGCACTTACTGGATTTGGTGAGTTACTAAAAAGAAACAGGAAATGTAGCTGCCAGTAGCTATGCAAACCAGGTTCCTGAAAGAGAGGCAGGGGCCTGGGGGGAAAATAGGAGAATAAGACTGCGAGAGAAATAACTAGAAAAAGTCAAAAAAGGTCTGATCAAGGTCCAATGTGTATTTCAGAGTCTGAGAATATATAGGCAGGGAAACTCATCCCCCATTAAGCCACGATCTTATGACCTAAGTAGCATCTTGTCCTTCTGTCCAGAAGGCAGGTGAAGCAGCTTAGCAGAGCATGAGCACAACTCCTACCAGGAACTTAGGGAGAGGCAGAGAAGGAGCAGGACAAAAGGGCTTTCTTTATCTCAGGAACTCCACCCTAAGTGGGCTAACTGCTTTGTGGCAAGGACAAGGTCTGGTTCAGCCCACATGAGGCTGAGGGAGGTCAGAAGGAAAGTAGAAACCACACATGTTAGAAAGGATAAGAAGGCCCTTGGCCCTGTGAAGGTTCTGTGCCCCAGTGTAGAGAAATGCCAGGGCCAATAAGTGGGAGAGGGTGGGGTGGCAAGCATGGGAGGGGGGAGGTAACAGGGGTTTGTTCTTATTGTTTTTGTTTGTTTGTTTGTTTGTTTTTTGGAGGGGAAACTGGGAAAGGAGAAATCATGTCACATGTAAATAAAGAAAATATCTAATAATAAAAAAAAGAAAAAAAGGATAAGGAGAAATTTAAAGAGGATATGTGTTTAGGAGATATGCTCATACTCTATATAACTATATATATGTATGACTTTCTAAAAAAAATAGTTAGAAAAATGCTTTGAAATTTGGAAGTGTTAAGGCTTTCATTTTTCAACAAATATATGAAGACAAATAATCGTATGTTTTTAAAATGGACTGTGATTGTCTGTGGATACATGACAATAAGTCTCTTTTGTTAAAAACTTTTGAGAAATGGAATGGCTGAATGATTAGAGCAACTAGCTATTCTGTATAGCTATGGATCTCTATATACCCATGACAGTGAATAATTTTTTATAATTCCAGTTACAAGATATCCAATGCCATCTTCTGGCATCTGATAATACTTTATGGATGTGTTACACCTATGTACATATAGAGAAAATATAAACATAAAACTTTTTTTAACCTCATGTGTGTGTCTGTGTGCCTGTGTGCAAAAGTATGCATGTGGTTAAAATAGACATACTGTATGATATGAAGATAATAGCAATACAATGCACCAGAGATTGACAAGTAAAAAATCCAATACTCGGTGTGGGTTACCATTTGTAGAGATTTTGGAAAATAAATTGCTAGAGAGCTAAAAATATTACAGACTATTGAAAATGATCTTGTTATCCTCTAGAACTTGATTTTAAGATCTCATTATGGAAGAAACCATGTAACACAGTATAAAGATATTAAACTGGTACTGACTGACTGATTAGTAGTTTTCATAGTGCTGGCAGGTGCTGTGCACTCTACCAGAATATAAAATGTCCAGATGTGAACATTCCAAGCTACACTAATGCTTGGCCTAGCCAGATATTCCCACAGGTGCAATAGTGGCACAGACATCATGTTGGTCACCAACTACTTTTTGATTAGATTCATGTATATCTCCACATTATGAAACCCATACCTTGTAGAATTTTGAGGCTAACATCCAGTAGCTAGATTGGCCATAGACAGCAGAGGAGAACCTACTAGTATTATTCTGTTAAATGACCATAATTTAAAACTAAATCCTATTGACCTATCTTTATATCCATAAATAATGGCATATCTGATCTACCATCAAGAATACTTCCATTTGCAAGATGTGGTAGTTAATGGAGACATACATCTGACCAAGATAGAAAGAATAAGAAATTACAGAATTGTTAGGACTAAATATGATATCTAAATCACATCCTTTCTTCTCAAGGCCTGAAGATCATTGGGTGCCAAATGACAATGAGAGCTACAATTCATATATGAAATTAATTAATTAATTAATTAATAAAGTTATCCTTTGGATACAGCCTGACACCTGCATATATGAGTTTATAGTCAATGTGATAAAGTGTGTAAGCCCTGTGCAAGTCCACACCAGACCAAATCCCAACATGAAGAGGGAAGTTGATCATAAAGTATCATTCCTACATGGGAAGTTATTGTCAAGTGATTTTTATGGGGAGATGGACATTCTTTCCTCCATTCTTTGGTAAATAGTGATGTCTTTGGTAATTCAATCATAATTCAATGGAAGGCTGCACTTTAAAGAATATTAGTTGCACAAGTTGAACTTGATATGCAATAAAAAGGAGAACACAATTTTGGGAGGTTAAAAAAGATGATATTGGTGTAGAATGAGTCAAAAGCAGGTCAACATTATTAAAGCATATTGTAAAATTCTCAAAAATAATAAAATTAATGATAAAAATAGTTTTAAACACGAGAGTATAATCTACTTAACATAGGCTCTGCTTGTAAAGAATTTTTAAAAATTGCACAGAGTATGGTACAGACAAAATATTGCCAAATGTTTATCAGGTATGTGTTGTAAAAGTATTAAATGGTGATAATAAAATTGTGCTTAATGAGAAATAACATTAAAAATTCTAACAATGAACAAAACAGTGACCCTGAGCTGTACATCAGTACAAAGGATGAGCAGAGATATGTCAAGCAGCTCAACCATGGGCTCTATTAAGAGCTACAACTATAGGTGGATTATTAGGAGCTACAGTATAAAGTACAGTAGAAAGAGAGGAATGAAGTTTGAGAATTGACAATCAGCAGCTGTTATACCATCAAGTTTCTTATGATCATTTTTCAAGATGTGACAATGAGGATCTATAACATTGTGTTGAATCATGGACAATAAAATTTGTAGATATATTTCTACCTTAATAGGTTATTCTATGAAAAACTGTTAATGCATCCATAATATTACATATAACTTTTGGTATAACTGTTAATAAAACATAATGGTATCTATACAGTGAAAGAATTGGTCTTTTAAAGTAAGTATTAAGGAAATAAGAATAAAAAAGATGGTATTAGTAATATTTCATATTAATCAATATTTAATTATTTTAAAATTATATCTACTTTAGTATAGTATTTTAGATATCCATTATTGAAAACTAGGTGTTGCAATGAAAAGTGAAAGAAATACAGCAATCAACAAGTTTTCAAAAGTTTAATGGAACATTAAAACAGAAGGTTTAAAGACTGTGAAGGAAGAATGGGAAAAGAATAGATCAACAGTGGGATTAATCTACAGTACGGTGTTTTCTGAACTATACCGTACTGCTGTACCATAATTAACATGAAGTCCCCCCTTTAAAGAAGCTAGTATGATGTGAGGTACTTACAAAGTTAAGGGACATATTTTAAGAGAATTCACTGATTAAATGAGGCAAGACCGAGATAATGAATAAGAAAATGAGTTAAAATACAAAAGTGAGCAAATACCATTGCAAACAGAGACACATTCCCTAGATGCATATGTTATACTGAGGACTCATCTCCTTTTTCTCTTCTTGATGTTGTCTGACCATGACCAGATGACATATAGCCATTGAGAGGATAGTAACTATTTCTACCTAAACCAAACCTACTATTGAATAAATTCTTTCTAATGTAGTTTTAATATTTCTCCTTTTAGAAAGTCAGTGTATATAAGGCACTTACAAATTGCTATATATTTTTGAACCAAGTTAAAGTGGATGTATTCAAACAGGATGACAGCATGGTCAAATAGATCATGGAAAGCTAACTTTCCCGCAGCTTTCTTCAATGGAACACTCAGAATAGAAGCAATATACTTCCACAACTTCAGACTTGACACCAGCATCAGCAAGTCTCCCTACTAAATAGAAACAGCAGCCTCTAAAAAATGATGATTCATTTATGTGAAGTTTCAAAACTCATTATCTGGAGGGAGGGAAGTGGTAATATGTCCTTGGCTATACCAATTAAGTTAATGTGGTAAAGTGAGGTTCTAAAGTGTGAAAATTTAGGTGAATAATTATATTTACTTTGCTCTGTAGTTGAGAGAAGTAGGCAAATCCCTTCATTTATTTACTCGATGTTTCTGGAATATTACAGACACCTGAAACTTAGCTTAATTCTGAGTACTTGCATATGGTTTCATGCAGTGAGAACATATAATGATTCTTTGATTTATAGGTACTGCAAGTGTTTGTAAGGATTTGGCTGAGTATCTCCTCATTCCAGTTTGCACACTGACATGACAAGAGCAAAACAGTTCATTTCTATGCTTTATTTTTATGCCTGGCATGAGGGATACCTCACTGTTGATTTCTAACACTCAGTATGAAGAGAATCTATCATCAAAATTATCCCATAGGCTGAATTTTCTACCTAAAGATAAAGATCATATATATTTGTCATTTCATCAAAAGCTTTTGGTTATATTTCTTCAAAATTGAGTTTAACAATAACCCTGTCCCTAGATAGTGCCTTTGAAATTGTCCTCAAGTTGCCCTGATGAAAGAGGTGTGTATGGGCAAATAATTTTCTCTAAGACCTGTTATTACACAGTGGGGACTACAAAATGACGACAGAGTGGATGGACATCCCACCTTGCCACATCCTACACAGCTGGGGACATTCCCCTTGTACCTGATAGAACATTACATTTATAGTTCCAATGCCCAGTGTAAGCAGAATGTGTTCCCATTATTTGTAAAGGGCAAAAATTACCTAGAATTACCAAGAAGACCCAAGAACCTTGAATTTATCCACTTCCCCTGCTCTGTAAAACACTCATTTTTAAGATTTTTGACAATAATCCATGTTGGTCTTATCTTCAATATTATATTTAGCAAATGGATAAAAGCTGACTACTAGCATGTCAACAATTTACACTCTCAATGTGATAAAATCACATGTATATATCAAATTAAAAGGCATTTTTTATTTAATGATCAAGCTACTAAAAAAATTGAAATTAAAAAAAAGTGTACCTGAACAAGCTAAATGATATGAGACTTTTCCTGAATGATGTTGGAAGACTGTGGTATGAAATTGAAGAAATGATAGGAGTTTATGCCTGGAAAAATGCCTACATTAAAGTATTCAAAATAACATATTCTAAAGGTCATTGAGTATGTAATGTAAACAAACAAGAGTTTAATTGCAAAATTATGTAAATATAATTTATATAGGTTTTTCTACACTGTTTTGGTGCCCAGCAGATCTCATGTGCATACCCTCCCAGGAGATATCTTTGGATTCACAAAAGAAACACACACATACACACACACACACACACACACACACACACACACACACACACACACACGAGCTTATTTTTTAAAGTCCGTGGCTACCTCAAAGGCTGGGTATGTAAACCTTCCCCTGAAACCCCATGCACAATTGGGGAAGAGACCATTGAACACTTACCTGGGCTTTATTTCTGCCACCTTGCTTCCTATCCTTGTACCCAAATTCACAGTGACTCTGCTCAGTTCCTCTTTGCATCCTACCTGTGCATTACTAAGTATCCCACCCCATGCCTAGCAGTTTGGCCCCTGGCATCTTACTTGATTGACCAAAAACCAATTGGGAACAAGAACCTTTAGCATCTACACATAGATTCCTGATTTAATGAAAGCATTAGAAACAATCTCCAACACCTCAACATTTCTGTCCAAATTTAAAAAACAAAAAACAAAAATAATAAAAAATTTGTCTCTTAGACAAAAATTGAGTACAACTACAATAATTATATAAATCATTAAGTATGATATACAAGTAACATCCAGTCCATTATTTTTGTCAATTACATAAAGTACCTTACCATCATTCCTAACAAAGAGTTT
This sequence comes from Mastomys coucha, assembly GCF_008632895.1. Lineage (NCBI taxonomy): Eukaryota > Metazoa > Chordata > Mammalia > Rodentia > Muridae > Mastomys > Mastomys coucha. The sequence continues at coordinate 31,762,492 of NW_022196913.1, forward strand.
ATGGTTCTATACCTGGATTATATTTTGATTTTAGCCTGTAACACCATTTGAAAACCATGTTTTTAACTACATATCATGTCTTTTCATGTCAAACAGCTTGTTTACTTATGCAACTTTAATTAGCCTTTGACCTTATCAAAAATCCAAGAATGCATTACATATTCACTGAGTGTATAGGAAGCACACAACTTTGCTTCTAAAACTTAAACAGTTGAAGAGACAGCTGACTACCTGTATAGTCCCCTAATTTCTTATAAAACTGGAGCATCTACCTTCAGCCTTTTGGCCTGGAGCCATCTGGCAGATCCAGCAACGAAGTAGGAATATAAAGGACTAGATTACTCTTCATTGGCAGAGATTAGTAGTTGAATATGTTACATCTGTTTGTCCCTTTGGACAGTAATTTGTCTGCAGATAAAATAGGCAGTTTCTGCTCTGTGGCTACCTTGCCATGATAATCAACCTTGCTTAGAGGTAAATATGCTAAATATCTGCTCGAGCTGTGAAAGGGGTACTATCAGGGGCAAGATATGTCTCTATTCAAGATTTCTAATAATAATGAAATGAATAAATATTAGCTACTCTTAGTTGTTTCTATTTGAGCAAATTGAAAGCACTTTATTTTAATTAAATTAGAATCTAATCTAACATTGAGTTTACTATCTGCCCCTTGACTTGTATTACTTATTCATTCTTAAGAATTTGTAAAAGCAGCTAAAACAGGACTGAGGCAAAACAATTTTTTCTTAAATAAGTGGCATAGGGACAGTGCATATCTAAGAGTAACAATAATAGTTTTACATTTTGTATCAATGTACAGATTTATACCAAGGAAGCATTAATTATATAACTATATATAAATTTTTACTAATGTAGGAAATTATAACATCAATTTCAAATCAATTGAAAAGATTTCTACCAATTAAAACTATGAATATACAATATTTTGTTCAAGAATAAATTAAGTAATCCACCCCATCTATTGCCTTCCTGTTCAAAATTATGACTATTCCCAAATTATTCCTTAAAGTGACAACCTATATATGATTTGTAAAATAACTATACCAGTTCTCCAAACCCACGAAATTGGGTTGAAAACTCTCTGTGGTCTCTTCCTGCTGAATAGTGATGATGAGAAATTCTTTAACAGTGTTGGAAGGGCTAGGAAAATTAGAAGCTTTGTTAGACTTAGAAAATCTAACTTTAGCATCTACTAACCAGTCTGTGTGCTTAGAAGACTCAGTTCTTGACTTAAGTTGTGATTGGATCTGTCTGAAAGTTTGGATGAGGAAAGATCATGTGGAATCAGTAGCAATTCCTGAAGCTGTTTTCGAAGCAAATCTCTGGACAGAATCAGGAAGCGGGGAACTGGAACAGCAGGTCAGTTCTGTAACACTGAGGATGAATTTTGTCAAAGCTGTAATTTTGTAAATATAGAAATCTCACAACCAAAATTATAGTGTGATTAAGATATTTGTGTGGATTGTGCTAGGTGCACAGGTCACTTAAGGATGAAACTTTCCTCCTTATTTGAGCAGGTTAAAGACAACTGGTTTTTATGAGTTGACTTTATTGATAACCAATTGCCATAAATCTTCATATATACCATATTTAGGAGGGTATGAAGAATCTTAACGAGTCCATAACCAACTAGATTTTTTGTCTCATTTTACCTCAAGTATTTGCAAGGGACAATTTGTTTCTAAGCAATTTACTGTGCTGTTCCCATATGAAAGAATAAGCAGGTATATTCGCCTATCTTGTTTTATTTTCTTGAATTTTTCAAGATCCTCGGGAGTACTTCCCCTGTCATCTCTGATCCATGTCACTCTCTAAGGAGTTCAGAGCCCTTTCTCCTTTCCTTTTAATACAAATACAGAGCCTGTCTTCCCAAACAGCATGTCCTTCATCCAGTAACTGTGAATCATTAAAGGTATAGCTTGACCTATCTCCCAGAGGGATTTTAATATAACCACCAAACTTATAACCCCCACACACTTTAGTAATTGAAATAATTCAAAGCAATTAAAGTAACCTAAACAAATATTAACCTTGATATAGTGCTTCTTCACAAACTCCTGCTTTTCTATCTATAATTTAAGATTGAACGCCTCAATATTTTATACACCTATGTATACTTAAATCCTCCCTTACACTGGAGATTAATATTACTGTGAGTACATAGTGAAGTATGACCCTTTATCTTTATTTAATTCTCAAGACCTAAGCTTCTACTGTCTGATAGGTTAGGCTTCCTACCCACTGCTTTCGATCTAATTAGTTTTTACGGTCAAGTGCTTGCTTGACAGGAGCATTTGATATAGCCATCTCCTCAGGGGCTCTACCAGTGCCTGACAAATACAGAGGTGATGCTCTCAGTCAACCATTGGACTGAGCACAGAGTCCCCAGTGGAGGAACTAAAGAAAGTATCCAAGGAGTTGAAGGGGTTTGCAGCCCCATAAGAGGAGGAACACTATGAACCAACCAGTATAACCCAGAGATCCCATGGACTAAACCACCAACCAAAGAGTACACATGGAGAGATCCATGGCTCCAGCTGCAGAGGATGTAACAGAGGATGGCCTTGTTGTTCATCAATGGGAGGAGAGATCCTTTGTCCTATGAAGGCTCTATGCCCCAGTATATGGGAATACCAGGGCAAGGTTGCAGAAGTGGGTGGGTTGATGAGTAGGGGAAGGGGAGATGGGGGTTTCAGAGGGGAATACAGGAAAGGGGATAACATTTGAAATGTAAATACAGAAAATATCTAACTTTAAAAAAAGAAGAGAAGGAAGCAAAAAAATTTAAAATGAGAATAGCTAATTGGTGTTTGTCATAAGCAGTATGTAAATACATTTGTCCTTCAGAATTTTTTTTCTAATTCTAAATGTGTAATCATAGGTAAATGAACTCTAAATTGATAATGGAGTTATACTTACATAGTTTGTCAACATCATCCAACTATCCAGACATTTCTCAAACTACAGACAATGCATGACTCATCTGAATAAGGTACCATTTTATAGGACTCATCTCTGGCCATTGTAATTCATATAAATAATGGGAACATATGTGAATATGAATAATTAGACAATATATACACATATATAATTAGAATAAATATAGAACACATCAGTTCTACTACCACATGTAGTTGTACATGAGATAGTATATCAGTACTACTTATTACATGTGAAACATTTACAATAATCCTTGGTTGACAGTAAATGACAGTAAATCATAAAGAATATTACATTTATAAAGGTTACTAATATATGCAATTCACTATAACTAGTAATACCATTGTGAGGTCATCTCTAGGACATAGTACTTGGATGATGCTATAATGTACAGGGAACTGAGTCTAAGCACTAAGGATGATGAGAGCAGGCGGGAACAGCCTTCCCCAGGGAAGAGCCCACCAAGCTCTCATCAATCCCAAGTGGTCAGCCCAGAAACATACACACAAGTAACATTATACAAACTCAGCAGGGCGTGTTTATATATTTAGTAATACAAATGTATAAATGTTACATATAAATGTGTATGTAACAACCGTTTGTGAAAAAATGGGTTATGAATTTGAAAGCAAGCAAGGAGGGTATACAAGAGGATTTAGGGAGTAAAGGGAAAGGAGAATGATGTAATTGTATTATAAGCTCAAAATATAAAAGAAACAATAAAATATTTTGAAAAGCAAAAAAAAGAGATCAAATGGCTCAATCTTTATACATCTCCGTATTTTACTTTAATTAAATTCCCTTCTATTTACTGTGTAAGCCGATTTACAGGCTCTAATTTTTGACATACAAGGCTAACATTCCCAGAAATCCCATATAGACCATGTTGGAATATCCTGAGAATTTGCCCTGACAAGACTTTTACATATCTTTAAAGCATTTTTTCATTCATTCTCCTTAAATTTTCTCATCTGTGGAGATTAATATCTGCTTATACTTTAGAGCATCTTTTGCGTATATGCCCAGGAGTGGTATAGCTGGGACCTTAGGTAGAACTATTTGAATTTTCAGAGGAAATGCCAGACTGATTTCCAGAATTGTTGTACTAGCTTGCAATCCCACCAGCAATGTAGGATTTTTCATCCTCTACACATCCTTGCCAGCATCTGCCATCAACTGAGTTTTGATTTTAGCCATGCTAACTGGTGTAAGGTGAAGGACCTTCAGCATGTGGACATGCAGATTCCTGATTATATCAAAGTATTAGAGCAAGTATCCAACATATATTATAAAATTTTATTTTTATAAATTCGATGCTTCTTAGAATTGATTACATGTAATATATATGTAATATATTCATATGCATCAATTGCTTACTTTATTATCTAAAGAACTATTCATTCTAAGACAAGGTATAATACAAATTTCTTCATATTCTTGTTAATTTCCTTAAGGTTATCAATTATTAATTTTCCTCAAAACTCCTTTATTGCTTGCAATATTTTGTTTGTCATACACCATAATCACAAAAGCATGTGGCACAAATATACTTCTGAACAGAAAGATTCTTTAGTCATTTTCAAGACAGAAAATGATATAGGATATTCAAGAAATAAAAATGAACAGCTTCTGTTTGTACTTGTACAGACAGAAGATATCTTAGTTGTTTGAGTGATTTACTATTGATTTTTTATTAAATATTTATATTTACATTTCAAATGTTGCCCCACTCCCTTCCACAAAAGCCAAACCTCATCTCCTCTCACCTTTGACTCTAAGAGGGACTCCCCGACCCACCCACCCTGTCCTTGTTCACCCATTCAGCATTCTCTTTTGCTGGGGAAATATGCCTCCACAAGACTAAGGGCTTCCTCTCCCAATTGATGTCAGAGAAGGCAGTCCTCTGATACATATGTAGCAGGAGCCATGTACCCACCATGTACTCTTTGGTAGATGATGGCTTACTTGCTTGTAGTTCCGTGGTGTCTAGTAAGTTGATATTGTTTTTCTTCCTATGGGGTTGCAATCCCCTTCAGCTTCTTCAATACTTCCTAAACTCTTTCATTCCCCAGGATCACTGCAATGGTTGGCAGTGAGTATCTACATCTGTCTTAGTCAGGTGGCAGCAGAACCTCTCAGAAGACAGCCATACCAGGCACCTGTCTGCAAGCACTTTTTCACACCAGCAATAGTGTCAGGGTTTAGTGTCTTTGAAAGGAATGAATCGCAAAGTAGGGCAGTCTCTGGATGACTTTTCCTCAGTCTCTACTCCATTTTTTATCTCTGCATTTTCTTTAGACAGGAACAATTATGGGTTAAAATTTTTCGAGATATGTGGGTAACCCCATTCCTCTAGTGGAGGCCATGTCTATCTACTTGAGGTAGTCTTTTAAGATTCTAACCCCCCGTTATTGGTTATTTCAGAGAATGTCAACCCCATTGAATCCTGGGAGCATCTTGCATCCCAGGCGTCTGGGACTTTCTAGTGGTTCCCCCACATTCCCTAATCCACACTGTTGTTTATATCTATTCATTCTCCTGGAACTCTTCTCTCTTATCTCTTCCTTGTCACCCTCTTTTCCCCCTCTTCTCTTCTCTCAGGTCCCCCTCTCTCTGATTATTTTGTTCCCCCTTCTAAGTGTGTGTGAAGCATCCCCACTTTGGTCTTCCTTTTTGTTAAGCTTCATATTGTTTGAGAGTTGTAACATGGGTATTTTGAACTTTGGGGATAATATCCACTTATCAATGAGTACATACATTATATGGCAAGAGGCAACCACAAGAACATAAGCAAAAAAAAAGGGTGGTTGTACAGTTCTCCCACTAGAGCAAGCCCTAGATACACCAACACACCAGAAAAGCAAGATTCTGATTTAAAATCACATCCCAGTATGAAGATAGAGGACTTTAAGTAGGACAGAAATAACTCCCTTAAAGAAATACAAGAGAAAACAGGTAAAGAGATAGAAACCCTTAAAGAAGAAAAATAAACACCCCTGAAAGAAATACAGGAAAACACACAACAGGTTAAAGAATTGAACAAAACCACTCAGGATCTAAACATGGAAATAGAATCAATAAAGAAATCATAAATGGAGACAACCTTGAAAATAGAATACCTAGGAAAGAGATCAGGAGTCATAGACATTAGTATCACCAACAGAATACAAGAAATAGAAGAGAGAATTTAGGGGCAGAATATACCATAGAAAACACTAACACAAGAGTCAAAGTAAATGCAAAATGCAAAAATCTCTTAATCCCCAAATCCAGGAAATCCAGGACACATTTATCGTTTAGACCAAATCTAATGATAATAAGTATAGAAGAGAGTGAATATCCCCAACTTAAAGTGCCAGTAAATATCTTCAACAAAATTATAGAAGAAAACTTCCCTAACTTAAAAAAAGAGATGCCCATACATATAAAAGGAGCTTAAAGAATTCCAAATAGACTGGAACAAAAAAGAAATTCTTCTTGTCACATAATAATCAAAACAGCAAATGCACAAAACAACGAAAGAATATTAAAAGCAGTAATGGGAAAAGGCCAAGTAACATATAAAGGCAGACTTATCAGACTTACTCCAGATTTCTTACCAGAGACTATGAACGCTATTAGATCATGGGCAGATGTCATACAGACTCTAAGAGAACATAAATGCCAGCCCAAGCTACTATACCCAGCAAAACTCTCAATTCTCATTGATGGAGAAACCAAGATATTCCATGACAAAACTGAATTTACAAAATATCTTTCTACTAATTCATCCCTAAAAAGAATAATCGATGGAGAACAAATAGACAATCATCTATTTCACCTAGATTTTACAAATTTGTTTTGTATAGGCTTTTCTAATAGGATCTGAATATTTTATTAATTTCCTCAGTTTCTATTGTTATGTCTCAATTATAATTTCTCATTTTGGTAGTTTGGTTAATGTCTCTATGCCCTTTACTTAGTCTGGCTACAGGATTTTCTCTTTTTTACTTTCTCAAAGAACCAGCATTTAGTTTTGTTGATTCTTAATATAGGTCTCTTTGTTTCTAATCAGTTGATTTTAGCCCTCCATTTGATTATCTTCTCCCTTCTATCCATTCTGAGTGTCTGTGCTTCCTTTAGTTCTCAAAGATGTAGATGATCCATTAAGTTGCTAGTGTAGGATTTCTCCAATTTCTTTATGAAGGTACTCAGTGCTATGAAATTTCCTATCAGCACTGCTTTCATTGTGTTGCATATGTTTGGGTATGCTCTGCCTTCATTTTCATTAAATTCTAGTAAATCTTTAGTTTCTTTCTGTATTTCTTCACTGACCAAGTTAACATTGAGTATAGAGTAATTCAGTTTCCGTGATGATGAAAGTTTTCTGTTGTTTTGCTGTTATTGAAGCCAGACTAATTTTGTGGTTATTTGATAAAATTCATGGGATTATTGCTATCTTCTTGTATTTGTTGAGGCTTGTTTTGTGTCCATTTATATAGTTAGTTCAGAGAAGGCACCACAAGATGCTGAGAAGAAGACACACTCCTTTGTTTTAGGGTGAAATGTCATATAGATATTTGTTAAATAGATTTGGTTCTTAATTTCTGTTAGTTTCAGTGTGTCGCTGTTTAGATTTTGTTTCCAGGATCTGCCCTTTGATGAGAGTGAGGTGTTGAAATCTTCTACTACTATTTTCTGAGGTTAAATGTGTATATTGAGGCTTACTAATATTTTTATTTTTAACAAATGTGGGTACCATTGCATTTGGGCATAGATGTTCAGAACTGAGAGTTCATCTTGGTGTATTTTTATTTTGATGAGTATGAAGTGTCATCATTCCCCATCTCTTTTGATATCTTTTGGTTGAAAGACTATTTCATTGGATTTATTTGAATGGTTACTCCAGCTTGTTTCTTGGAACCATTTTCTTAGAAATTCTTTTTCCAGTCGTTTAGTCTGAGGTATTGTCTGTCTTTGTCAGTGAGATATATTTCCTGTATGCAGCAAAATGTTGGGTCCTTTACATATCCAATCTGTTAGCTTGTTTCTTTTTGTTGGGGAATTAAGACTCTTGATGCTGAGAGATTTTAAAGATGAGTGGGTTTTGCTTTTTGTTATTTTTGTTGTTGTAGTTGGTATTATCTCTCTCTCTCTCTCTCTCTCTCTCTCTCTCTCTCTCTCTCTC
>NW_022196913.1:31772675-31773682 GCF_008632895.1 Mastomys coucha
CTTCAAAGAAGACCTAATACCAATACTCCTCAAACTATTCAACAAAATAGAAACTGAAGGCAGTCTATGGTGATTTTTATTTTTGTTGGGTATGGTAGCCTAAGATGTTGTTTGTGTTCTCTTAGGGCCTGCATGAAATCTGTCCAATGTCTTCTGGCTTTTAAAGTCTCTCTTGAGGTGTGTGGTTTAATTATGATAGGTCTTCCTTTATATGTTACCTGACCTTTATCCATTACTGATTTTAATATTTCTTTTTGTTTTGTTTGTATAGCATTTTGAATATTAAATTAATGGAGGAAATTCTTTTCTTGTTGAAAATATTTGTTGTTCTGTAGATTTCTTGTATGTTTCTGACTATCTTTTCATTTAAGCTAAGGAAAATTTCTGCTATGATTTCGTTGCAGATGTTTTCAGGCCTTTCGAATTGGGAATCTCCACTCTTCAATTCCTATTATTCTTATATTTGGTCTTTTTATATTGTCCTGAATTTCCTGGATGTTTTGGGTTAGAAGCTTTTTGCATGTTGCATTTTCTTTGACCATTGTTACAATATCTTTTATGGTATATGCTATGCCTGAGACTCTCTCCTCTATCTTTTTTTTTTTAGATATTTTCTTTATTTACATGTAAATTTCTCCATTCCTAGTTTCCCCTCCAAAAAACAAAGAAACAAACAAAAACAACAAAAACAAACCCCTGTTGCCTCCCCCCTTCCCATGCCTGCCACTCCACCCTCTCCCACTTATTGGCCCTGGCATTCCCCTACATGGGGACACAGAACTTTCACAAGGCCGAGCTCTTCTCCTCCTATTGATGATCAAATTGCAATCCTCTACTATACACATGCTGCCAGAACAATCAGACCCCTCTATGTGCAGTCCTTGGTTGGTGGTTGAGAGCCTCGGAGTTCTGAGGGTACTGGTTAGTTGGCGGTTCCTACGGAAATTGGACATAGTATTACCGGAGGACCCAGCTATACCACTCCTGGGCATATACCCAAAAGATAC
>NW_022196913.1:31774272-31798313 GCF_008632895.1 Mastomys coucha
GGCTCTGACAGTACCTGACTAATACAGATGTAGAGGTTCACAGACATCTATTGATCTGAGTACAGGGTGAAGGAGTTAGAGAAAGGACCAATGGAGCTGAGGGGTTTGCAGCTCCTCTATCTTTTTTATTCTGTTGCTGATGCTTATATCTCCTGAATGCTTTCCTAGTTATTTTATCTCCAGGGTTTCCTCCTTTTGTGATTTCCTTATTGTTTCTATTTCCATTTTTTTAGATTCTGAACAGTTTTGTTCAATTTCTTCAATTGTTTTTGTTTTCCTGTAATTCCTTAAGGGATTTATGTGTTTCCTCTTTAAGTATTTTTTTCCTGTTTACATAAATTCTTCTGTATTTCTTTAAGGGAGTTATTTAAGTCCTCCTTAATGTCCTCTATCATCTTCATGACATGAGATTTTAGGTCAAGGCCTTGCTTTTGGGTGTATTAGGCTAGGCAGGGCTTGCTGCTATGGGAGAACTGGGTTCTGATAGTGTCAAGTGGCATTGGTTTCTATTGATTATATTCTTGTGCTTGCCTCTCACCATCCGGTAATCTATGGAGTTAACTCTCCTTGCTGTCTCTGAGTGGAGCCTGTCACTCCTGTGAGCCTCGTTATGATGAACTTCCTTCAGTCAGACTGTCTCTGCAAGCCTGGTTATTATGGACCTCCTAAGAGCCAAGCTGTCTCTTGGTATGGCTGTGTGTGTGTGTGTGTGTGTGTGTGTGTGTGTGTGTGTGTGTGTGTGTATGTGTTGTGGGGAGGAAGGCGGCAGCTGAAGCACCTTATCTTTCCCCAGACCCAGTTGTGGAAAGGAAGAAAAATGTGTCTCAGGAAATGTAGATAGGACCATGGGGTCCCAGTTATTCCAGGAATTGGGGTCAAGGGAAGGGGGATTGTCCCACCTATGAGACTGGTTATGATGGGCCTCCAGGGAGTCAAGCTCTCTCTGGGTGTGGAAGGGGTTCTGGAGCACTGACCCTTCCCAGGGCAGGGTTGAAGGCTGGAAGAAAGATATGTCATCAATTTTATTTTTAAATGCATATTAGTGTTCTGCATGCATTTATGCCTGACTGAATGTGATAGATTCCTTGGAACTGGAGTTATGGACAATTGTGAAGTGCTATGTAGATAGATGTTGCATATTGAACTCATGTTCTATCAGGTATGTCCTCCTCTAAGGGATCTGTCTCCTGTATGACAGAGAGTACACTAGGAATTACCAACTCATCTTCTACCTTATAGAAGACTATTACAAATGTTTACCACCACACCTGCAATATTGTCAACATTTCCACTGGAAAATTTGGTTTTCCCGCATATAGACCTTACCACATGTGCTTTCCAATGAGCCTTATTCTCAAATTTTTCATTTATTGTCTTGACTACATAGGACTTTTCTAACCATATTTTCATTCACACTATAGTCATTAAGATCCTAAAGTGTGATTTCTACTGTAAGCATAACCTTAGGCTGAACCATAGTTGGAGAGAAGATAATTCAGGTAAACATTTTGCCAAAGTCCTGGCCCATGGGAAGACCATATCTTCTTATGCCTATCACATAAATGCAAAGGGGTTCATTCTTGTCATACCAACATATTTGCCTTTATATTCTTGATCTAGTCAGATAGAAAATAAATATTTTTGTCACATTCATATGCCTATGATGCACTACTTACTTTGTTCTCTAGCTTTGTGATTTTTGTATCTGCTACATTTACATCCCCAGATTATAAGTCCTGAATGGTCTAGAATGAAAGGCATGACATTGTTTTCTACCCTGGTGCAGAGCCAGGAAGACGGCTGGACTCCATGTTTATGGTTGTTGTGAGCATAAGGCTTGTTTGTATAATAATGTACATGATATACTTTATGTTCCTTTTTTTGAGATATGCTCTGTCCACCAAGGTTATCGGTGAATTTCCTATTTACAATGATTAATGACTTCTTGATAATTAGAAGCAGCATGAATCCATGTCTCCCAGTGAGACTTTATCCAACAAGGTCAAGCCTACTCCAAAAAATTACAGTTCAGAATAATTGAGTAGGGAGAACAGGACTGGAGTCCTGAGGGCCAGCAGAAAGAATGGAAACAGGAAACCACCATGTAGTATTTAGGAGGACCCTCTAGAATGTACCAGAGACTTGGGATGTGAGAGACTCTCAAGACTCAAAGGGAGGGACCTTAGATGAAATTCCCTACAGTGGGGAGAGTGAACATGTAAATCCAACCTCCAGTAGAAAAAATGTCATCAAGTGAGGGATGGGGTTGCCATCCCACCATCAAAAATTCTGTCCCATATTTTTTCCTGTCTGAAAGAACTACAGGGACAAAAATGGTGAAGAGCCTGAGGAACAGGAGGTTCAGCAACAGGCCCAACTTGGGATCCACCTCAAGGCGAGGCCCCAAGGCCTGACACCATTACCAAAACTATGGTGTGCTCACAAAAGTGGTCCCATCATGACTGCCCTCTGAAAGACCCAACAAGTAGCTGAAAGACTCAGATGCAGATACTTATACCCCACCAATAGGGAGAAGCTGCTGATCTCTGTGGTTGAATTAGGGAAAAGCTGGAAGAAGCTGGTAAGGAAAGAAACCCTGTTTGAGAACCAGCAGTCTCAACTCACATGTACCTCTGAAATCTCTCAGACACTGGGCCAGAAACGTGGCAGGATACACCAGCTGATATGAAGCCCCAAACACATATACAGCAGATAATTGCTGGGTTTAGACTCAGTAGGAGAAGATACATCTAACTCTCAAGAGACTGGAGGCCCCAGCTAGAGAGGAGGTATCTTGATAAGATGTTCCCATCCCAAATCTGATGAAGACTAACCTCTAAGAACCTTCTTGTCTCCACAAAGTCAAGAGACCCTTTGAATCCTTTGTGCCTTTGAAGCTCTTGCTATGGTTGATAGCAGATGCTGGAATTGGCTTCTCCTACACAGAAGCTCTGCTCAACAAATAAGGAAGATTGTGTTCTAAGAAGAGGACTCTATTCATACCATTAGAGGACCCCTGACATATTCCTGGGTTCTGGCATTTCCAGTAGTTTCCAGGGAAGTGGAAATTATTTCACATGTTCTTTTCATTTTAAAATTGAAGGAATTTCCAATTAAATTACAAAAGATCTGTGGAGAAAAAAGAAATTATTTACTCCCAGTCTGGCATTAGTACATTGCCTTTGACCATTTAGTCCCCAGATAAAAGACATACACAAATTTATGTTTACAAGCAGCTTTAAATAGCAAAAGAGCTGCACTGATATCTATGTTCTATGCTCTTAGGTCCTATTTTCATATTGATAACCCTGAGTTATTATGTTCTATATTTCATCTGGGCTGCTCTCACCTCAGGACCATGTTTTCATGATTTACCTAATTCATGGTGCTTCTCCTTCCTCCACCTGCACCTACTTCCCTCCATGTGTGGTTCTCCTCTGACCCCTAGGCTTAGGAACCCTAAACTATACCTATGTCTCTTCTACCAAGCTATTGGGTGTTGGCATCTTTATTTGCCAATCAGAAATAACTTGGGAGCAAGGTCACATGGCTTCTACTTTTGCACTCTCTCATCCCTGAAGCAATCAGGCCTTCAGGAAAAGCTATTAGCATTAGAATACAAGCAGCATCAGGCCAACACACTATAGAACTTGATGCCTCCTGGCACAGTACATTTATTTTAGCACCATTTCAGTCTACTAAGTTTAGTGATGTTTTAGGTTACAATGATTTTGATCAATTTTGTTTCAAAGTTGGTATATAGGAAATAAAGTTCAGGAGCATTGGTCATAAAATTAACTGGCTTCAGCATTTCATCTATTTGATTTTCTCCTTTTAATATTTCACCTACTTTCAGTCTCTAAAGATCCTTTGTCAGTTCTATGTGCTAACTTTCTCTGTCAAACCACGGCCTACTGATGGCTGCTTTTAGCTTTTCTCACTTGAGGGAGGTCCCTTAATACGTATTCCTATTACATTTCATTTTACTATTTTCACTTAAAAGAATGTTTGCTTTCTAATGAGAGACAAAAAGAGTACAACCATATGGAAGGAGAAGTGTATGTGGGAAGAGGGCAGGGAGAGGAAACTTTAATCAAGATATATTGTATGAATAAAAAGCAAGATCTAGGTTTTTTTTTTTTTTCATTAAAGAAGAATGACTATTTCTGAGCTGGAAAGATGGCCTAGGGATTAAGTGTACTTTTTGTTTGTGGAGAGGGTCTATATTCAATACTAGTATCCACATGTCTCCAAATACAGACTATATTATTCCTTATTCTGATGTATCCATGTATCCTTACATTCAGGCAAATTATTCATACACATAACTTGAAATCTTTAAAAAATAAAAATGTCTTTTGATTTCTGCTCCTATGACTAACATTAATGCCCAGCTCTACTTATCAGACTTTAGGAAATGTCTAACTTGTAGAAAGATAGCAACAAATTTGTAGGTATACTGTCTTCTTATTTTGAATACTTTTCAATTTTAAAAAGAAATTAGTCATAGTCATTTCTTTTTAATTAATTAATTTAATTATTTATTTTGCACTCCATATTTTTTATTCTGCCCCCCCCGCCCTTCTGTCCTCCTACTGCTCCACATCCCATACCTTCTCCTCACCCTCCTGTCTTCCCATGGGTTTCCCCACCCCCTATGCCACCTGACCTCTAAACACCCTGGGGCCTCCAATCTCTTGAAGGTTAGGTGCATTATCTCTGAATGAACACAGACCCAGGAGTCCTCTGCTATTCATGGATTGGTGACCTCATACCAGCTGGTGTACACTGCCTGTTTGGTGGTCCAGTGTTTGAGAGATTTCTGGGGTCCAGATTAATTGAGACCTCTGGTCCTCCTACAGGGTCACCCTACTCCTCAGTTCCTTTCAGTCTTTCCCTTATTCAACAACTGGGGATCAGCTGCTTCTGTCCATTGGTTGGGTACAACTATCTGCCTCTGACTCTTTCAGTTCCTTATTGGGTCTTCCGGAGTGCGGTCAGGATAGATCCCATTTTTGTGAGTTCTCCATAGCCTCAGTAATAGTGTCAGGCCTTGGGAGCACCCCCTCGACTTGACCTGGATCCCTTTTTGGGCCTGTGGCTGGACCCTCTTTGCCTCAGGATCCTCTTCATTTCCATCCCTGTATTTCTTTCAGACAGGAACAATTATAGGTCAGAGTTGTGACTGTGGGATGGCCCCCCTCCCTCATTTGATGACCTTCTTCCTGTTGGAGATGGGCTCTATAAGTTCCCTCTTCCTACTGTTAGGGATTTCATCTAAGTTCCCTCCCTTTAAATCTTGACAGTCTCTTACCTCCCAGGTCTCTGGTGCATTCTGGAGGGTCCCCCCAGAGGTCATATCTCCCTAGGTTGCCTGTTTCCATTGTTTCTGCTGACCCTCAGGGCTTCAGTCCTTTTCTGGCACCCAATATCAGATCACGTTCACCCCTCCCTTTTCCTCCCACCCACACTATTGATTTTCCCTCCCAGGTCCCTCCCTCCCCAACATATGATTGCTCTCTTCTCCTTCCAAGTGGGACTGAGACATACTCACTTGGGCACTTCAGCTTGTTGACCCTTTTGAATTCTGTGGACTGTATCTTGGGTATTCTGTCCTTTTTTTCCCTAATATCCTCATATTAGTGAGTATGTACCATGCATGACATTTTGGGTCTGAGTTCTGTCACTCAGAATATTTTCTAATTCCATCCATTTTCCTACAAAACTCAGGATGTTCTTAGTTCTTAGTAGCTGATACACAAAAGATACACATTTATCATTATGTAAATGAACCACATTTTCTGAATCCGTTTTTCCATCATGGGACATCTAGGTTGTTTCCAGCTTCTGGCTATCACAAATAAGGCTGCTATGAACATGGCTCTACTTATTAGACTTTAGGAAATGTCTAACTTGTCAAATGATGGCAACAATTTTGTAGATATGTTGTCTTCAAATTTTTAATAGTTTTCAATTTTGAAAAGAAATTAGTCATCAGTCATTCCTTTACTGTTTTTTGACTGAGTCATTCTTCATATCATGGTACCCACTACCAGAAATCACTGCAGTAATTTATATATTGTAAACTTCCTTGTACAAGTTCAGCTAAAACTCATATCACCCAGGCATTTTGAACCTACTGTTTGATCTGTGTAGTGCCATCACAAGTGATTTTTTTGTATTGTTAAATCAATTGATTTCTATTATTCTGTTCTCTAACTTTTGAATTCATATCTATTATTCCTGTAGTAATAGGACAATTTCTTCAAAGATAATTTAAAGTGAAATTAATAATAATAATAATAATAATAGCAATAATAATAACAATAAACTACACACACCATCATTTGAGGGGGGAATGGTTGTTTTGTTCTTCTGAGGTATCCTTTCTCACTATTCTCTCCTAAATGTATGTAAGCTTAAGACTATCATAACTCTTCTCAGAAAACTTCATTTCCAATAATATGTCACTTTTAAGCAGAAGACTTTCTCCATCACATATAAGTGATTAACTGGATGAATAAATGTCATGCTTTATATAAAAATTGAAAAATTTACATTTTCTGCAATTAAACTATGATTCATTTTCAGATTTCCTCCATGACTAGTCTCCTACTCTGGAACTATGCATATTGACAGGAAGATGGCTAAATGAAAAGCCACAGAATTAGATTCATTGGACAAATAAAAATTTAGATTATACATATATTTCACCATACTCACCTGCCTTTTGAAGGAAAAAGGCTGAAATATATGAGAGAAGTAAATATTTATTTGATGCATTCAAGATGAAATTGAAAGGCTGATAGAATACTTCAGATCATGGTGTTTGGTGGTATTCTGATTGATCATCATGGTCAGGGAAAGAAGCTGATTCAGATGGAAAAAATCCTAGCTCTGATGAAAGCATTGATTTGCTTAAACTGTTATCTGATAAGCATCTGGAATTTTTATTATGTACTAGAATTTTTTCTTGACTTCTGAAATGGTGTTTGATTTACTTAGTGTTTTGTTGCTATGAAGAGATACCATTACTAATGCAATTCTTATAAAAGAAAACATCAATTGGGGATGGCCTACAGTTTCAGAGGTTCATTCTAGTCTCACCAAGGCAGAAATGATTTTGGAGGAGCAGAAAGTTCTACATCTTGATTGATAGGAAGCAAAAAGCGATTGTGTTTGACACTGGACAGAGCCTGAACATAGGAGTCACCCAAGTTCACCTTCACAATGACACACTTCCTCCAACAAGGCCACACTTACACAAACAAGGCCACATTTCCTAATATTGCCACTCCCTACTGGCCAAGCATTCAAACACAGGAATCTATCTGGACCAAAGATATTCAAATCTCCACAGTGGTGTAGTTTTGATTTCCCTGGAGCTCTAGAAACTCAAGTGATAAAGAACTACTTTTATAATACAACTAAAGTGTTATGAAAGCACGTGAGAGAAAAAAGACACTGGAAGAAGATGAAATAAAAACTTATAATGAGTGTTTATAACTTAGGATAGTCTTAGGTGTTCATGCAGTTTGGTATCCTAAAAGCATGGTATCTGCATTATTTTTTAGGATTTTCTTGCTTTAAAAAACACCATAATTAAAAGAAATTCGGTTAAGAATGGTTTTATTTCAGGGTATAGCTTACAGTTCATTATAAATAGAACCTATGTCAAGAACTCATGGCTCAAACCTTGAATTAGGACTTGATTTAGAAGTCATAGAGGGACACTGTTTATTGGCATCCTCATCATTCTTTGCATAATTACCTAGACTACATGACCTAAAATGATATCAGCAGTCATTAAGCAAGAAGATGTTCTATAGACTTGCCTACAATCCAATATTAAAGACACAGTTTCTCAGCCTAGGTTCTTCATCCCAGATTATTCTGGCTTGTGGAAAGTTAACATCAAATCTAACAAGAATAGTATGTTTCATAACCATGTCTATTTTTTTTACTGGTTTCATCCCTTTAGTTTTTCCTTTCTTTGCTCCATATTGCACAATTCTAGTCTTTCATTTCAACTCATATTTTGCATTTTCCATTTATCAGGATGCTTTTCTAACTGATACTCACTGTCTGGAAATCCTTGCAAATCATTGACAGTATTGGAAGTAAACTTCTGTAACACAGTTTCCTTTAAGAAAATATGAAAACAATATGGACCCCTAACCTCAGATGCTTAAGATGAATTTGTAAAGCTGAGATCCCATTAAATAACCCACAATGCCCTTGGGCTGAAAAAATCAAATATTTAACATATTACCATTGTTTTGTGTATTACTAGGATTATTGTCCTACTTAGAATGTCTGATTGAATGATTATAAGTGCTGATTTATATTAATATAATGTCAACCATGTAAACTTGCCAGAATAAAGAAATTTTGTGTCCTCAAGCAAAGGTAACATATACCTTAATCACATAAAAACTATTGGCGAAATGAAATTAGACATTTCCTTGAATGAAATTCAATCTGGATGAAGTATATTATTTTGTGACCTGTCACATATAGGTCCAGTAAATTCATACTTAAGCACAGACTTGTGTTTGGAAAGGCAGAGAAGAAATGAGGGAATTAACACACTTTACAGGAGTCACAAATAATATAAAATAACATGATGTAACTCTAAATAAACAATTGAAAGTCCTGTATGACAAGAAGTTCAAGTCTATGAAGAAAGAAAGTGAGGAAGATATACCAGATTGAAACATCTTCCATGTTTATAAATTGGTAGAATTAACATAGTAAAAGAGGCCGGCTTACTAAAAGCAATCTGCAGATTCAATGCAATTCCCATTAAAATTCCAAGACAATACTTGAAAAAGCACTTCTCAATTTCATATGGAAAAACCAAAATCCCAGGATAGTAAAAATAATCCTGTAAAATAAAGTAACATCTAGAAGTATCACCAACTCTGATTTCAAGCTATGCTACAGAGCAACAATATTTTAAAAAATATAGTATTGGAATAAAATCAGACAAGTTGATCAATGAAATAGAGTCAAAGACATAGAATGAAACTCAGACATGTATGAACACTTAATTTTTCAAAACCATATACTATAAAAATAAAGAAAGGAAACAACTTCAACAAATAGTGCTGGTCTAACAGGATGTCTGTAGGTAAGAATGTTCAAGAACTCATATCTAACATCCTGCACAAAAGTTAAGTCCAAGTGGATCAAAGATGTCAACATAAAACTAAATCTAATAAAAGAAATAGTGGAGAACAGCTTTTAACATAGTTTTATAGTAGACAACTGTATAAACCAAATACCAATGACTTAGGCATTAAGGCCATTAATAAATGGAACTCATGGAACTAAAAACCACTTGCAAGGTTAAGGACACCATCAATAGGACAAAATGGCAGCCAAAAAAAAATCTGGGAAAAGATCTTTACCAACACACCCTCTGACAGAGGACTAATACGCAAAATATATAAGGAACTCAAGGAATTAGAAATTGATAGATCAAATTATCCAACTTTAAAATGGGGTGCAAAGCTAAAGAGAGAATTCTACACAGTGGAATCTCAAATGATCCAGAACCTCTTAAAGAAATGCTCAACAATTTTAATTACCACAAAGTGCAAATCAGTACAAATCTGAGATTTCATCTTACAAATTTCGAAATAGGTAAAGTCAAAAATTCAAGGGACAGCACATGCTGGTGAGGATGTGAAGCAAGGGGAAACATATCTCCATTGATTGTGGGAGTAGAAACTTGTATAACTACTTTGGAAGTCAATTTGGCAGCTCCTAGGAAAATTGAGAATATATTTGACTCAAGACCCAGCTATACAATTCCTTGGCATATACCCAAAATACTCTCCACAATACAACAGGGACAATTGCTCAAATAATGTTCATAGCAACTCTATTTTTAATAGCCACAACTAGAAACAACCTAGATGCTTCTAGACTGAAAAATGGATAAGGAAAATACAGTACATTTGCACAATGGAATAATATTCTATTGTTATAAACAAAGGCATCCTGAAATTTGTAGGCAAATGAATGAAACCTGAGAATACCATCCTGACTCAGTTAATGAAGACACCAAAAGATATGTATTGTGTGCAATCACTTATAATTGGACACGAGCTATAAAGTGCAGGATAACCTTGATACAATACACAGATCCAAAGAAACTGGGTAATAATGAGGGAACAAGTGAGAATGTGTGAATCTCACTGAGAAAAGGAATCAAAATAGTCTTCAGAGGTAGATGGAGAGAGAGGATTGGTTGAGAAAGGTGGTGAGAAGTGGTGTGAAAATGTTAATCAGATGGTGTGGGGAGCTTCTCTTCTGCTAGCAGGAGACCTGGGACAGAGGAGGCTCTTGGGAGTTTAGGGGAGTCACCATAGCTGAGAGTCCTAGCAGTTCTGGTTATAGAGACTGAATTAGATATCTCCTATAGCCAGGTGGGGCTCTTGATGGAAGGAAGAGAACATCCACCCATGAACAAAACCTTTGATCCCCCAAAATGTACTGCACACAAGATGCATAGTGATTATGATGAAATAGAGATTGAGGGAATGTCCAACCAAAGATTTGCCCAATTTGAGACCCATCCTATTGGAAGAGCAACCCCCTGACATTATTAATATTCTGCTATGCCTACAGACAGGATCCTGCCATAACTCTTGCCTGAGAAACTTCACCCAGGAGCTGATGTAAATAGAGGCAGAGACGCACAGCCAAACATCAGAACATCTGGCAGAGATTGGGGACTCTTGTGGATGAGTGAGGAGGAGGTGTCAAGAACATCACCTGTTCTACAAAGTCAACTAACCTGGACCATGGGTTTTCATAGAGACTGAAACAAGAACCAAAGAATTTGCAGGGCCTGAACCTATGCACTCTGCATACTTAAAGCAGATGTGCAGCTTGTTCTTCAAGTGAGTATTCAAACAATTGGAACCAGAATGGCAGACACTTGTTGCTTCATCACAGTTTCATGGCAGACATCCCAAGGGATTGTCAATCTTAAGGCTCCTATGGTTTCAATAGATACATCATATGAAGTGTGTATTTTTAAATACAATGGAGCAACAAAATACTTGTTAGACACAGAGAAATGAAAACATGTAGGTAATAACTATGATCACACTATTTGTAGTTGGACTTATGATACATCTTGAAGAGAGCATCACTAACTGGTATTTTCATCCTAAAAGAATTTTATGTTTATAAAATCAAGTTTTTGGAAATCTCACACATGGCTGTGCTTTCACTGTTGACATTGTTTTTTCAAGACAATCTGAATTTCATGAAGCAGTAAAAATTTTATATTCTAATTAGGATAATGGTCAGTTAATGAGTTTTATACCTTTATTATAATAACTTGATATTCATTATTTTTCTGTGAAATAAATGTGAATTCATTAAAGTAAACTTAAACATTATTTGCTAGATACACATCTATTTTGTGATATATTTGTTTGGGGAAATCTAACGTTATTGGTATATATTCTATTCATTGAACAAATGATGAATAAATTTTTCAAAGTTGAACATTTCTAAAAGAAAATGTTTTTATTTTTTTTAAAGAGAACCATTACAACTACACATGCATTTAAAATGTTTACAGTTAAAACTAACAGCTCAGCAACAAACTGATGTGGAGCATCTCCAAAGCAGAGATGGTAAATGTGCACTTAGCAATCTTTTCCAGTTATACGACACTTTGATATCCTGAGATGAAATAAAATGAACTGTGTATCATACTTTAGGCAGTGGGCAAGGTTAAACAATGCCAAAAATTTAGAATCTTTGCCACTTGATTTTAAGAATGAAAGAAATTCCCAGCTGGGAAAATTTTCCATCTTCTCTGCTGTAGGATAGACCTAAAAATCAAAATAATATTCAGTTAATTGTTGATTACATTGTTAATGTTCCTTTCTCCTTATTTCTTCTGTGTCCAATCAGAGAAATACATTCAGAAATGTGCTGCTGCCATCAAAGTTATGAGTTTTCATTTATCTAACCCAGGAGACTCTCAAGCAGTTAGACTTTTAGAATGAGTGGTGAAGACTCACATGCATTTTCTCTAACATGTAGTTAATTGCAAAGGAAGTGTGCCCTTTCAGAAGCAGAGGAAATATAAGAAAGTTCTGTTTGATTCTGGGTCAATGGATGAGCTCAAATTAGTTACTCACTCAGGAAATTCTTATATGTCCTTTCATATGTATTTTACAGAAGCTGATATACACTGCTATTCTAAATCCAAACTCCATGAAGTCTATGTATAAAAATTTCACAAGTGATGCAGATCAGATGGTGATTTAATATGCAGACCGTAGGGTTGACTGTGATAGAAAGATCAGAGATCTTTTAATTCTACCAGGAATGATGTATTTTAACTGTATAAAAGGTGTTTCATTCAGATCTCTAGGGTGGGAAGATATGAGAAGCATCAGAAACAGTTTGAGATTCCAGCAACCTATTAGAGCTGTGATTCTCAAACTCTAATGCTGTGACTCCTTAATATAGTTCCTCATTCTGTGGTGACCCCCAATAATAAAATTATTTTCATTTCTACTTAATTAATCTAATTTTGCTAATTTAAGTACTTGTAACATTAATAGCTGATATGCAGTTATCTGTTATATGACCCCTGTGAAAGGATCATTTGACCCCCAAATGAGTAATGACCAACAGGTTGAGAAACACTCTTAAGGAAAGATTGTGAACAATATCAAATATCTATGTTTCACTCTAAAAAAATGAGGTATTTCAGAATTGTGTTGTTGTTGTTGTTGTTGTTATTGTTAATTTCCACAACCTACCTATTTTATGAATGAGAATAAGTAATGGGAAGTGCTCACCTCATCGCGTATCCACCTAAGGTCACCCAGGAGTTCTCCGTTGTTTGCTTCGATCTCCTTGGCTTTTGAGAGGATCGTTTCAGGGACATCTTGCATGGCACTCAGTTCAATCACTAGATGGAATAGAGGGCTGATCCAGGAACCCACATAATTGATCAAAGTTTTTACATACTCTTTGACCTGCGAAACACAATTGAAACATTGCATTAAACAATTTCAGTTTGGCAGGTTTGGTATCTGTAATGTTCATGTAAAGAAGCTGGGCACAGACATGCATTTACTATGTGTATATGACACCTGTATAGATGTTATATAGTTTGGAAGTATAACATTTAAACAACTCTGTGTTTTCTAAAATATGAAATAAATTATGGGGCTTGTCAATTAGCATTTTTCTGAGGTTAGGTCATCATATTTTGTTCTTCTTATGCAATTCTAACAGCTTCCTCTCCAGTGAGCTCTTTATTATTTGGTTATTTGTTCATCAATTTATTAAATGTTTTTTGCTAGTACTCAATAGGAACCAATAATATTTGACTCATGATAGATTGAGGTAGGAGTAAGTGGTTATAATCATTTTCAATAAGGGATTCATGTACACCATGTACAGGGGAAGAACTATATTCAACTAAAATAGAATTGCTATGATATATAGACCTCCTCATCATGAATTTGAGCATTGTTGCATTCTAAGGAACATAAACTATTATTTCACCAAACTATTCTTGTTTATCTCATTTTCAGTTAAGGCATAGAGAATAATAGGTTAAAAAAGAAATAGAACCAGGACAGATTTGAAAATCAAGAAGGGGGATAGTGTTCAGTAACATATACTACCATCATGCAGAACTGATTAGTAACATACAATAAATACAACCACATTTTTTATCACTGATGGAGGAGTGAATATATATATCCATTGATAGTCAATATACCTCAAAGAATCCTTAACAAATAGTAAAATTTGAGTGGTTGGTCATTCCTAAAATACCATTCTTTAAATGGTGTATTTAAGTATTTGCTACACTGTTTTGTGGCATTTTAATTTATATATAATTTATCAGTACTGTAATATGATTCTTTTCTATACTTTATTTTCATTTTTTCTGCATGCATGATTACTTTATCTATCATAATGCCGGTAATAACTGACAGTACCACAAACCCAATGTATTGCTTCTGTAGTTCTGTGGAAGAGTCAGGAAGAAAACTCACTTCAATAGTTATGTATTGAATTCCCCCATTTGGGGGATTTGTGAGACTAGAATGGCAGTAAGATGCAGCTCTGAAAACAATCTCATCCCGCCTAATGAGTCGTGATGTCTGAAAATAATAAAAAACAAAACAGAGTTCAGAAGTCATAAATAAATTCATGTCCAGAATATTAATGAATATCAGTGGATTTGTAAATTTTAACATAAGTAATTATAAAATAGAGGTATTAAGGAATTAAGAAACTGTCATGTAGTTTTTTGTCTATCCATTGTACCTGCACTTTCATTTGGTTTTTCATTAACTTTTGAATATTTAACTCCTTTCTCATTAATTGCTTTTCTTCTTCACTTTCAAAAGTTACACTAAGCAAGGCAGACACGGAAAGGATTAAATTGATGAAGAACTAAATGATTTAATTATTACCATTGTTTAGCATTTCACCATAAAGCCATAGCACATATTTATTAATCTTCCTCTTTTCTGTCAATAAGTACTGATATTTCCTTACCCAGACAAAAACTTATAAATTAATATAGTTGAACACAAAAGAATATAGCTGGGCATGTTTATAATAGTTTTAGAATGAAATAGTATGTATTTTGACTCACAAAATAAACTATTTTACAGAAAATTCTATGTAAACCCCAAATCAACAGAATATATAAAGTATTAATAAATATTAATTACTTTAGAATATCTTATTTATATCAAAGAAACAGCTAATTCATGATTGCTTAATGAATTATTGTAAAGGTTAAAAAGTTGAAAAGCTGTCAATTAAGAACAGGAAATACAAATACTGTAGAATACTTTCTCTTCTAATGTGCAATAATTGACATGAGGATTTTATTAGGAAGCAGCTGGAAGAAAGTAAGGTACTTACAAGAGCTGAAAATTTTCCAGATGAGAATTGGTTGCTGTACTGAGTCATGTTAAGGGGAGAAAAATAACATCTAGTCAAAAAAATATGACAACATGCTTATTTACAAACAGAGACAAATTCTTTTGATGCCCATCTTATTGAAGGTTTGCCTCTTTCTATAGTGTCTTTTTTTTCTGACCTTGAGAAATGACAATCACCAAAGGAAAATGGATTTATTTTTATTCCTCCCCTGATATTGGAAAACTGTTATCACTAAAAGTCTTTAAACCACAATTTCTAGTATTTATGGGATTCTTGAAAGGCTAGATACCACTCTCTCTCTCTTTCTCTCCCTCCCCCCTCTTTCCCTTCTTCCCTGCCTTTCTTCCTTTTTTCCTTCCTTCCTTCCTTCCTTGCTCCCTCCCTTCCTTCCTTCCTTCTGTTTTTTTGTTTCTTGCATCTTCACATGTTTTACTTTATCTCTGTTACGAGTATGTAGATCACTGTAAGGCACATCTTTTATAGTGTGTACCCATAGTGTATAAAATGAACCTGACCAATAGAAGTTCATGATCCTGAATGCAAAAACAGAAAATGAGAATTCTTCCTCAAGCACATTTTAAAATTATCTACCATAGTTATTTTTTTAATAAAGTAGAGAAAATATATTAATATCATTAGATTCTATGAAATTTCATGACATTGTCCAAATGGCCCTGTCGCTGTTTAAGCAGTTGGGACATCATTCACCTGTGAAGGTGTATTTTCTGATATTTGAGTCATGATATTTAGTGTCTCAAGTTCTAGCGCAGTTCATGCATGATTTTTGCATGGAGGTTGAGGTACTTACAAGCTCTTCATTCAATTTGTTAGCAAGATTACGGAGGGTTTCAGCTTTCTGGATGGCACTGTTAAATGTTTCCTCTAGTGGGTTCCAGCAGCCTCCCTTTTCCTGCACACATGCAGGAATTGATGAAGCTTTCTGCCACAGCAGCAAGTTTGATACCACCACCAGCAGGAGTGCCCTGGCTACATAGAAACAAAAGCTACTTAGAGATAGTATATTAACCTGAGTTCTCCTAGGCACAGAAAAGGTGTATCTGGCCAAAGGTTTTTTTTAGTTTTGGGGTATATTTTGATTGTTTATTTTTTAATTTTTTTCATGCATGACTGTATATTGAATATGTGGTACGGCATATAAAATCACTCTAAGTACTTAGGAAAGTATTTGAATTTTTCTGGATAATAGTTTGAGGAACAGGTGATTTCACAGATTTTTTTATTGTTTAAGAAGTCCTTCTGAATTTTACAAGTGTCTGAATTTGAAATTAGTAATGTACTTGTATTTTAAAGTATTTTTTCATGATTTACATCTTTGGAATTTAAGCTCATTTTCAGTCACCAAACTCTGGAAGAATATGCAATTTTTAATCATCATGTCTTATTTCAATGTTTTGGACACTTATGGCACAGGGATAGCACATCTTACCAATTTCCTTCCTCTATCCATTTGACAATACATACAACCACCATGATTATTAACAAGAAGATGAAGAATGTTGCCTAATATATAATATCAACTTAGAACAGCTAACATGATAATACTCCATCAGAGAATTTTTTCATCAAAAAACTTCAGATCATTCATTTTAGAGTTGATCTGCCCTATAATTTTGTCAGCAGAGTAAACTCTCTTCATGTAATCTGAACCTATTCAGCTTTGAGAAGGATTATATGTTCAAATTGTTTTGCAATGGCTTATTATTAGCTAAGGTAGAAGTGAGAACACCAACCATCAGCACTTTATACTCACAATCAAAATTTTGTTTCTTCTGTCTTGAAATAATAGTAATTTGATCCACTGAATTTACACCCTCAATATCTCCCAATTTCTGAAACTCCAAAACATTGTCTATTTGAGATGAATTTTTTGTTCTGGAAGGTGACCTATGCATTGGAAACCGCTTAATAATTCCCATAAGTTCTACTCATTGACTAAAAAGAACACTTTCCTCCTTCTTTCTCCTCAAGAAAGAAGACAACGTAGATGCTCTTTAAACATTGCAACATGTCATGAGTTCAAGGATGATAAAAACTACTAATCCTATTGTCTCTTATAACCTTTTACAGTTTCTTTCAAGCAAAATAATTTTAAAAGGTAATATAAAGTCTATGCAGAATTCTACCCTGCTAATCTACAGACAAATAGTCCTTCACACCAGAGAGAACATCAAAGATACCAAAGAAAAAAATTCAATTAAAATGAACTCATAGTACCACTAAACTGAATTCTTTTACTAAGAGAGGAATAGGGGTGGGGGGATTTCCTTACAGAGGTGAGGTTGACTCCTTAGCAGCTCCATCACTGAGGAGTTCCTAAGCAAGATGAATTCAGTCTCTGGAAATCTGTTTCACTGGAGTTGTACATTCAGTTACTTTACTGTTCCTATATATTCTAGTAGATATCCCCAAGGGCATGTACAGCCATGAGACAGCATGAAGTCACATTCATAAACACGCATTCATGAATCATGCCTTTCTATCTTCAGGGAATGTTAACTGTCTTATTACAACATACTTCTATGTGTCTGGATGGTGTCTTTTCACTTATTCCTACATATTGACTCTTGTGCAAATTATTTTTGAAATCTCTGAAGCCATTCTTGGCTGCCTGATTAAAAAAGATCGTGTCAAACCATGAGAAAAAAATCTTTGTTCATGATTACTTTCCTTTCATTAGAATCTTACATTCTTTGTGTCATCTTTTTTCTTAATCATTATGTACAGAGAAAGATTCATCATTAAATATATGCCCACTATACAACAGCATTAGTAAATTATCCATAGTGTTATCAATCTTTGCCAGAAATCACTGGCTACTCTGAAGAGTGTTTCTCTGTGAACTAAGTTGACATTATAATAATGTACATGCTCAAATTATTTATTTAGAAAACAGTCTAAAATAATCAGGTATATTTAACACAAAAGAATCCATTACCTTCTCTCTGAGCAATATAACTTCTCAAAAATTACTGGGCATTCTTTTAAAATAACAAATATAGGTTGTTTTCTTGCAATTGTTAATAAAAATGTTAGAATTTTATTAACTGCACCAGTAACAATTGCACCATAGTTGTCCTAATGAGAATAGTTTCATACTCTTTCTGCTAATATTAGCATTTGTGCTATAGAACCACTGGTGAAAATTCTTCAAAAGCCAATGCCATAGTAGTTTCCATACTCTGGTATCTAGTCAACATTGAGGGATCTTCTAATTCAATGCCAACAAAATATCCTCATATCATTGAAAGAGAATACTTGCTGCTTTAAAAATGTAGGCAAAGCAGTAAGGTCAAATATTCATACAAAAGGAAATACATATACAAGAATGTCATTGGGGATTTCAGAAGGTAACTCTGATCTCCGGATCACCCTTATCTCAGAGATTAATTCAATAAACATATGGTTCTCAGAAATCCTGTTTCTTACATGCATACTCTAATAGATTATTTTTTACTTCCTTTTAAAAATTACTTTTATTTACTTACATTCCACAGTTTACCCCCATTTACATTCACCATCAGAGTTCATAATTCCATCCCCCTACCCCTTTGATTCTGAGAGGATGTTTCCCCATATACCAACCCCACCTACCTCATCTCAGCCATCATCACACTTGTAGAACATCAAGTTTCTATAGGTTTAGGCACATCCTCTCTCACTCAGTCTATACAAGGCCTTCCTCTGCTACATATGTACCATGGGTCATGGACTACCCCATGAATGCTCTTCAGTTGGTGGCTAAGACTCTGGAACATTAGAAGGGTCTGAGTTGGATAATACTTTTCTTCTTCCTTTGGGCTTGCCATCCACTTTAGTTCCTACAATAGTACCCCTAAATTTTCCATAGGGGTCCAGGACCTAAGTCCAATAGTTGGCTGTAAGTATCGGCATCTATCTCAGTCAGATGAAGGTAGAGTCTCTTAGAGGACAGCCATGTGCTCCTGTCTATAAGCACAACATGGCATCAGTAATAGTGTCATGGTTTCATGCCTGTGTATGGAATTGAACCCAATTTGGGCCAGTCATTGGATAGCCTTTCCTTTAGTCTCTGGTCCATTTTTGTCTTTGCCTTTTCTTTAGATAGGAGCAATTCTGTATCAAATATTTTGAAGAAGAGTGGGTGGCTAAATGCTTCTACTGGGTGCCATGTTTATCTATTGCAGGTGATCTTCTTAGTTTCCATCTCCACACTGATGAACATTTCAGCTAAGGCAATTCCCATTGAGTCCTGGGAATCTCTCACATACTAGGTCTCTGGGATACTCTAAAGGTTCATCTTGATCCACACTCCCTACTGCTGCATATTTCCATTAATTATCCTAGCACTCTAGGCTTCTCTCCTGCCTCCCTTCACCACATAATTGATCCTGCCTCTTTTTCTCCTCCCCATATCCTCTCCCAACCAGGTGCCTTCCTCCCTCTGCCTTCTGAAATCATTTTGTTTTTCTGTCTAAGTGGGATTGAAATATCTACACTCAGCCTTCCTTCTTGTTAAGCATCTCATGGTCTGTGAATTGTATTATGGTTATTCTGTTCTTTTGGCTAATATGCACTTATTGGTGAGTATATACCTTGCATATCTATTTGTGTGTGGGTTACCTCTCATTGGTTAAGAGCACTGGCTGCTCTTCCAGTAGTCCTAAGTTCAATTCCTAGCAAGCCCATGGTTGATTACAACCATCTGTAATGCAATCTGAGGCCCTCTCCTGGTGCATTTAAACCCCATGAAAATATAATTACATATATAGTCTAGACTCTAGTCTAGACTCTCATAGATTCTTTAAGAGCTGAATTTAGTATCCTTTTAGTTTCTTTGGCAGTTGAATAAATGTGTAGAGGTTAGATTTATGAAATGTAAGCTTTACAGAAGTTCACCAGTTTTTTTAGACCTACTATTACCTACTTCAAGACACCATAAATTGAGTTGATGATTCTGCATCCACATGGACATTAGTCACAGATTAGCAAAGGTGTTACACAGCATGATCAAGCCTCAAGGATATATGAGTCATTTATCCCAAGGCATAAGACTCTGTAGAGTAGCACAGAGGAGATCATTACTACTTTTGCAAGGTTATACTCTTATGAGAACTCTCTGTACTGTTTAGGTTGCTTCTTATTAGACTTACATATGATCAGTAAGAAATGACATCTGCTAAGGGACAAGAAGAAGTGGGGCAAATTCAGATCTGCCAAATCTGTTGTCCTGCCAGAAGTCTTCTAATGTTCACCAATCTCTTGTTTAGTCTTGTGCTCTCTAGTTGTTTATCTGTCAACAGTGTTTTAGGAAAGACACTGCCCTGTGTTAGTAATCTCCCACAGATTCTCCTATTCTCAACAGCACGTTTTTCATAACATCAAACAGAGCACTACAAAATTGATATGTAGCCTCCATCCCATCTACAAATCCACCCCCCAAAATCCTATCTACATTATAGAATTGTATACAGGGTACTCTATGTGGAATATTTAAGTGCCTACCCCTTGGGCAAGCAGTATCATCTTTATATTCCTTGACTTATCTCCTCATTATTGTACTGTTGTTGTTTTTTTGTTTTTTGTTTTTTTTGTTTTTTGGTTTTTTTTTTTTTTGCCATAGTGATTTGGATAGCCATACATTCTCATCTACTTGGCTAATTGATGAGAAAACTTCCTTGAATATTTCTTTAAGATGACCTCAGATCCTATGTAATGTCCAGACAGAAAGGCAATGTTAGTCAATCTATTGACTTCAAAAGATGTACTCTTCCTTTAAGACAACGCTTTCCTGTAGGAGGGAAATCAATTGAAAGACTTATCTCATCTTCTACTCCATGGAGAACTGTTATTTAGTTTACATCCTTTTTGATGCTCCCAACTATCACACCTTTGATCTGGTCAACATTTCTGTTGGAGCTCTGAGATTGGTCACAGTGCATATCTTGCCACAGTTGACTTCCCATGAATCCATTTCTCATATATTTTCTTTTTTGTGCGTTTTTTTGCTATTGTATTAGCACTTTACAAATGATATTTAAGTAATTTTCCAGTTACTTCTTTTCAATAGAGCCCCTTCTACTTCAAGTTTAATATTATGCTGAATCATGATTTATGAGAAGATAATATACAAACTTTGTACTCACAGTTTTGGAGACCAGATTGTCATCTCTTCTAACAAAGTGAATGTGTTTTGCAGAAATGGAGGATTTGACATCTAAAACTGCCTGATAAAGTCAGAGGGATTATTCTTGACATGCATAAACAGGTGTCCTTTACTTCACTCATAACTTAGTCAAAGTGAAGATGCCTCCATCAAAGTTACCTGACTATAATGCTTGGTTGAAAGTTGATTCTATTCTCACCTTTTTGTCTTCTGAAAAGGTCCTATATATTTGGAGTCTTATTTCTTTCCCAAGATTTGTTTATTACTTTTCTGCTGTGTATTTCCATTCTAGATTTTGTAAACTTTACAGTGGGCCTATTACAAATGTATTTACTAGTGCCAGTGCTCCTTCTCTGTTGCTGCTTCTCCCTCCCACACACTGGTGTACAATTTATCCTAACATTAAAATAACAGGAATAAACTATTGTTAGTTACATGTGATCTTTTCTTAAAGAGATTGAAACCAGATATCCATTATTTTTTACTGAGGTGGTCTAGCACATTTATATGGATGATACACATTTTAAAATTGAAAGCCTAAGTGACTGATGAATAGTTTGCTGAAAAAAAAGGAACATTGTATAAAAACTGATTTTTCTAATAAGAGGGCCAGTTGATCGCATATTGTTTCCCTTCCAAGTTCTGTCACTTGCCTTCCAGGTGATGTCTTTCTGTTTGATTGCTTTTTTTTCCCCATAGGAATCAAGTTTTTACTTGCCCACAGTAGGTACTCAGAGAACCTGACTCATTTAAATTGTATGATAGTATTGACAGTTGCAAATGACCCAAATCATTTTCATACAATGATACATATGTACACACAAGTGAACTTACCCACTAATATATTTGCTTTGATTTTTAGATTATTTTAGAATATTTTTAAAAATACAATGGAACAAAAAGCATTCAAGAAAGTAATTTCCTGAATTCTATATGACTTTTTGCCTCTAGGCTCTAGCAAGAAATCCATTTCTTGGCATGTACATCTGAAGAACAGTGACACAATGTTGCCTTTACTAACAATATCAATGAAGCATACTATGGAGTTTTGGTCCTCCATTGTATGTTTACTAAGAGGTTCATACCTGAAACCCATCTCTAATTTAATATAATTAATAAGTTAGTGCCTGTTTTTTAGTGATAATGAGCAGGAAAATAAGGCAGGACCTGAATAAGTCTTACAAATGGAAATATATAAAGGATATTGAGAGGAGGAACTTGTCAAAGGGTAATTACATTTACAGATTGTTGAGAACTTGAGGACATGATTAAAAGTAAGCCTAAATTCTCTTTCACACACAACATGTAAGGTGTAAAACGACTTTGTAACCTTTCAAAGCCCCAGTTTTCTTATCTAAGACAGATTTTATAAGGATCAAATGTAGCAGTGGCAGAGCAATGTTCTTTGAAGTGTTTAGCACGTAAGAAGCCTTCAAGGAATGCATTCACTTTCTCTCTCTTTTGTCTTCATTTTCCATTATTGTTATCAAATAATCATTAACATAAATCATGGTTATGTTATGCCAGGAATGACAAAGAAGAAAGGATAGCAAATATACATCAAGCTTACATGATACAAATGATCATTCCATGACTGAGGTCACAGATATATCCTGAGAAATATCATATACTATTTTGCAAGAATATTTCATTTCAGTACTTTCAGTTAAAGTAGAGAGATGGAATAATAAGAAGGAAATATAAAATAGAGATTCATAAATTTCAAGAATGTTTGATGTGGAGTTCAGTAATATACAAGGCTTCCAACCTAATGGCAATCTGTAATATATAATCTCACCAGAGATTATAAGAGCCAAAAGATCCTGGGCAGATGACATACAAACCCAAAGAGAACACAAATGCCAGTCTAAGCTACTATACCCAGCAAAACTCTCAATTACCATAGAGGGAGAAACAAAGATGTTCCATGACAAAAAAAAAAAAAAAAAAAAAAAAAAAAAAAAAAAAAAAAAAAAAAAAAACAAAAACAAAACTTTAGAGAATATCTTTCCAAAAATCCAGCCCTACAAAGGAAAATAGATGGATAACTACAACACAAGGAGAGAAAGTACACCCTAGAAGAGGCAAAAAAGTAATCTTTTTACAACAAACCCAAAAGAAGATAGTCACATAAGCATAATTTCAACTCAAACAACAAAAATAACAGGAAGCAACAATCACTTTTCCTTAATATCTCTTAATATCAATGGACTCAATTCCCTAATAAAAAGACATAGACTAACAGACTGGGAACATAAACAGGACACAGCATTTTGCTGCCTACAGGAAACACCTCAGTGACAAAAACCAGCACTATCTCAGAGAAAAAGAATGGAAATAAGTCTTTCAAGCAAATAGTCCCAATAAATAAGCTGGAGCAATCAATCGAAATATATCAACTTCCAAACAAAAGTTATCAAAAAAGATAAGGAAGGACAGTTCATACTTGTCAAAGAAAAAAATCTACCATGATGAACTCTCAATTCTGAATATCTATGCTCCAAATGCTAGGGCACCCACACTCATAAAAGAAACATTACTAAAGCTCAAAGTACACATTGCACCTCAGAAAAAAATAGTGGGAGACTTCAACACTCCACCTCAACAATGGACAGATCATGAAAACAGAAACTAAACAGAGACACACTGAAACTAACAGAAGTTATGAATCAAATGGATTTAAGAGATTTTCTCTCGGGTGAGGTTCTGAGACTGGAGCAGCCAGCCCGGAGGCGCCTTAGGCCAGAGACCCGGGCGGGATCCGCCATTTTCTCTCGGGTGAGTTTCTGAGAACTGAGCAGCCAGCCGGGAGCCACAGGCCCCACGACTACCAGGGGAGCCTCAGGGCGGCAGGAACATGATCCTCTCAGCTTCCGAGTGACAGAGGGGGTTCAGCGTCCTCCTCTGCCCCTTCCCT